>NW_016809579.1:1532051-1569631 GCF_001698545.2 Rhinopithecus bieti | reverse complement strand
TCATCCGTATATTCGTATGACTTAAAAGTTTCCATGCTAACCAGTGTTGAAAATATCCTTGTTTGCGATGAGATGTTTATGTTCTGCTTTTAACAGGTGTACAAGGTGGACAAAATGTAAGCTTACACTTTGACTTCAAGCAGGAGCCCATTTTCCCCAACAGGCAGAGGAGAAGCTGGTGTGGAGAACCTGGAAAAGACAGGAGCTCAGAGTTTCCCAGGAAAGACAAGTGAGTGAGCCTGGAGCCCTAAAAGCAAGGGCAGGGGCTGTGAGTTGGGCTGTGGGGGTGTGCAGGGGCCACAGTGTGAAGGACAGGGGGCTGAGACCTCAGGGTTCAGGCTTTATAATAACAATGAGAAGTTACTTAAGGGTCTTTAGCCTGGGAGTGCCCTGCCTGCCCCATCTGAAGGAGAGGAATGTCTCTAAATGCCTTGAGGAGAGAGTGCCTGAGAAAAGTGAGTGATCCTGATTCTAGATTATTCACTAAACACCTTGTGAGTCTAGAAATCCAGGGGCCATTTGCACAGTTAGCACAAGCGTAGATGTGGCTACACTGAGAAGTGGTGGTATCTGCCTTTGTCTCCTCAGGCATTCAACTCATTTGCAAAAGAACTTTGTCAGTAAAATACATACTGATGTTTCTAATAAACCGACAACACCTAGTGAAAAATTACAGGTGGTAACTTCACAATACAATTTGTGTAACAGGTAGAACAAATTATTGACTAAAAAATATGATACCACTGTGCAGAAAATGATGTTTTACTTAGGGAGATAGTGGCTAATTTCATAAAATAGTGAAATATGTCACACTGCTCACTGGTAAAGGTAAGTCTAGCAAATCTATTAGTTTTCCTGTATCACAAAATTGAGTCAAATCTCTATAAAATGCATGAAATAGTTGTAAATATGACTTTTGCTGAATTGCTGCCTTTAACATGTTTTGGATCCTTTATTTTTCCTGGAAATTTTTCATTATTCACTGTCTTTTTGAACAGCTCCTAGCTGCCCTTCAGCCTGGCTCCTTAGCTGTCCCCTTTTCCATGATGCCCACTCCGATGGCACATGTGGGCAAATAGATTTTTCTAAAATGCCCTTTTGGGGTGCTGACACCTTTAAAACCTATATATGTGCAGGTCTACACATCCCACAGACCAAGACTGCTTCTGGGAGTGAGAAATCACAGTAATTATTATCACAGCGTGAGAGAAGCAGTGTCTAGGAATCAGACCATGGATATGTGAATACAGACACTGACTGGTGAGCTGCGGAGACCAGCTGGGTTCTGAAGTCTCTGAGCCATGGGAAAGTGTGTGTCCTGGGACCAGCATCAGACACTGTGGGGATGCCCTGTGGTTCCTACACAGCTGCTCATTAGGGACCATTCAATAAAAGAAATCCAACCCTGGGGACTGGGTCCTATGTTCACTGATGGGCACTTGGCCACTGTGTCCCCTCTGGCCTGGCAGAGTTCCCTGAGCAGGGACCTGTGTATGGTCTCAACAGGTGCTTCCTCCCAGGGCCTTGCAAGAAGAAAAGCAAAGATTCCTCCTGTTCAGTCTGCAGTGAGCTGAGCTGCATCCCCAGGGCTCAGGCAGGGGCTGGGCAGTCCCTGGGTGGAAACACATTTGCATGAGCAGCCCCTCCTCTGCAGAGGGTGGGAAGAAAAGGAGGCCTGAGGCAGCCCGGCCCCACTGCTGGGAAAGAGGCTGTGTCCACCATGGCCTGGTCTCCTCTGCTCCTCCTGCTCCTCTCTCACTGCACAGGTACGAAAAGACCTCAGAGACAAGGGCCAGCACCTCAGCCAGATTGTGACTCTTCTGACAAAGATCCCTGAGAAACTTGACCCTGGTTTCTGCCTTAGCACCCATTAATGTCTGTGTTTGCAGGTTCCCTCTCCCAGCCTGTGCTGACTCAGCCGGCCTCCCTCTCAGCATCTCCTGGAGCATCTGCCAGTCTCACATGCACCTTCAGCGGTGGCATCAATGTTGCTGGCTACTACATATACTGGTACCAGCAGAAGCCAGGGAGTCCTCGCCGGTATCTTCTGTGGTACAAATCTGACTCAGATAAGCACCAGGGCTCTGGAGTCCCCAGCCGCTTCTCTGGATCCAAAGATGCTTCAGCGAATACAGGGATTTTACGCATCTCTGGGCTCCAGTCTGAGGATGAGGCTGACTATTACTGTGCCATCTGGCACAGCAGCGGTTCTCACAGTGACACACACAGATGGGGAAGTGGGACAAAATCTCACCCTGCTCTGGGTCTTGCTCTGTAACAATTTTTAAATTTTAAAATAACTGGCCTAGGCACAAACTACATTTGGATGTACTTTCTAGTGGTTAAAGTCTCTTCTGTCAATTTCCCATCCATTTTCTGGNGAAACCCTGAGTAGGTCCCTCCTTCTTTTCAAATATGGACTTTCTGGGGAATAATACTGAATGGCTTCTGTTGCTGTTGTTTTTGAACTGTCTCAAATGTTTTCTCAAAGATGCTACAGAACATAGCATATCCATTTAACAAGTTAAAAGGCTGAATGAGACTGTGAGAGACGCCCTGCTCATCATCATTCTCCTTCCACTTCCAGTGACTGCTCTCATTTTGTGTGCTACAAGCTAACAGCTACTGAACCCAAGATCTTGTAATCCCTCTGTGAAACTGGTGCTGTGCTGCATACTTTGCCAGCTGGGAGTTTTTAATCTTACTTCATTTTCTAAGGAGTGAATTGTCTTGTCCAAATAACTAACATATTTAAAGACATTTCCTTCTGTGGCCACTGATTCCCTGCTATACGTTTTCCAAGGAAGTGGTGAGCCTATTTCTGAGAACACCTGAAATCAGTGCCTGTCCCTTCCAAACCAATCAAAAAGTGATTGCCTTTTGGTGTGGGTTTGGTTTTGTTATTGATTTTAAAACATATCTTTGAACACTGACATCTCTGAAACTACTAGATCTCTAGAAGTGTAATTGTGAAAGAAGCTTGCCTGCAGCTTTGACAAAATGAGAAATTCTTCCCGAATAAAACTTGTTTTGAAGTTAAAAAGAGAATAACGTGAGATTGGAACCTGAGAGGTCTGAAGATTCCCAAGAGCACTCTCAATTCTGAAGCTGATTGTAAGATAAGGGCTCCCAACAGCCCTTCGCTTCTCATGATTCCCTGGAAGGACTCACATAACTCACTGAAAACTGACATTCATTAATATAATGTTTCTACAGGAAAATAATACAGGTTAAAATAACTCAAGGGAAGAGGCACATGGGCAGAGTTCAGGAGAATTCCAAGCACAAGCATCCAGTTTTCCTCTCCCAGTGGAGTAATAGACAATGCTCCATTCTGCTGGCAACAATGTGTGATTCTATGTAGGAAGCGTTGCCAGCCAGCAAAGCTCACCCAGGCTTGGTGACCAGAGGACTTTTGAGTGATGGGGTGGGTGAGAGTGGGGTTGTTATGTAGTCCTTGATGATTATCCTCATGGCTCACTTGAGTTTCCACTGAATTGACAATGAAACTCCAAGCTTCTTCCATCTTTGGTCAATTTCTTTTTAAAAATTCTCTAAAGTAAATTATTTAAAAAATTCTCACTTAAACCAGCTGTTCATTTAATATAATGCTCGACACAAAAGTCAAAACTTTCAAAAGTCAGTTATGTCATTAAAATAATTGTTTAGTCATTCAAACATTCAGATAGCAACACCACATAGAACTAAAATCGAACTAGTCACGGGGCAGGATTTCAGCAACAGCAAGAGAAAGTAGAACAAATAGGAATGAGCGAAGAATAGACAAGTAATGGGTGTGAATTGACCTGGAAAATATTGTGGCGATGTCCAAAGATAAATCAACAGTTGTTTGTTAAACAAGTGAAAGACCACGCATTCTCAGTCCAGGAGAGCCACCAGGGGGCGGTCGGGGTCTCTTGGATTGTAAGAGGCTCAAGAGAGTCAAACTGAATGAACCCTGCACAGTTGCTCACTGACTCATGTAAATGTTAGAGCAGCTGCTTCCTCCCACAGGGCAAATCCACAGCACACAGCCACCCTGGGCTGGCCCCTCACAGTGTAGCTGCTCTCAGGACTGTGGACCTAGGTGGAGATAAAGGCAGTAAAGATTTGCATACAGCAGCACACAACACACCCCCTCCCTGCACAGAGCTCAATAGGAGATAAAGAGCCATCAGAATCCAGCCCCAGCTCTGGAGCCAGGGGTCTCTTCCAATATCAGCACCATGGCCTGGACTCTGCTCCTCCTCCAGTTCCTCCTCACTTGCTGCCCAGGTTAAGAGAGATTTCAAATACCAGCCTTGGGAGGGATCCTTGTGTCTCCCCTTCTAATTCCTAACATGTGTCTGTTTTTTGTTTCAGGGTCCAATTCTCAGGCTGTAGTGACTCAGGAGGCCTCACTGACTGTGTCCCCAGGAGTGACAGTCACTCTCACCTGTGCTTTCAGCACTGGAGCAGTCACCAGTGGTCACTATCCAAACTGGTTCCAGCAGAAACCTGGACAAGTCCCCAGGGCACTGATTTATGCTACAAGCAGCAAACACTCCTGGACCCCTGCCCGGTTCTCAGGCTCCATCCTTGGGGGCAAAGCTGCCCTGGCACTGTCAGGTGCGCAGCCTGAGGACGAGGCTGACTATTACTGCTCACTGTACTATAGTGGTGCTCAGCACAGTGACAGACTCATAAGAGGAACCAAGACAAAAACCTCCCTGGGTCCTTGTGATGTGGAGATCACATGATCAGACACGCCAGCTCCCAAGACAGCCTACATGGGGAGCAGCCATAGAAAGGAGAAGGGAAGGGTCTGAATTGATTTCTATCCCTTCTTGTGCCCTGAAGTGGAGGGAATGTGAGAGTGATTTGCAGGAATTGAATCAGAGAAAGCAAAAGTTAATTGTTTTATATTAAAAACAAACAAACAAACAGCAGGATCAGATCTAAAGGCTGAGTCTAAATTCATTTCCTCCAGAAAGAAGCTTCTTCAAATGATGGACTTTCTGAACTAAGAACAAAGAGAATAAACTCTCTATGTGGGTATTATTAAAGTTTATTTTATCGAGTTACTCTCAAAGCAATACATGCCTATTATCAATTATCAATACATGCCTTTTATGCCTAAAATCAAAAAGTATTAAAATCCCCAAGTTCTCTGCTAAGCGACCTTATCCCAAGCAATCAGAATAAGGACCTTTCTTCATTTGGATGCATTTTTTTAATTTCTGTTTTTAATATTTGCACAATGGTGATCAAACCTTGTTTGATCTGGTTTTATACACCTTGATGCCCTTGTCATTTAAAGTTAATGTAAGTAGTGTTCCATTTGTTTAAAAGGATAAAATATTTTAATAATTGCTCCTTGTATTTTTAACTGACTACCAGTGAAGTATTCTAGTTTTTACATAATTCCAATTGTTTGCTAGTCAATGATGTTATATGATGTTATTATGAAAACACTCCTGGTCATTTCTGTGGATTTTGTGAGGTCAGAGAAAATGCCTGTGCTTTTCAGTGGAAAGCCTTGAGAACATTATTCCTGACTTCCCAATGCACAAAATAGAGAAATAAAACTTTCCTGTTCATATTAGTGGAGCATAAGAGATTGAGGCATGAGGAACAATTTATATCCCAAACTACATACAGTGTCTTCATGCGTGTATTAGAAGCGTGCTTCTCAAATGCTCCGATACCCTTAGTTCTGAAGAAGCTCAAAGTTGGCTAATTCTCTTGTATTTACTTTTTTATGTTTTTATCTCAGCCAGCACTTTCTCCTGATTCCAGGGGATTTCTGCATTTCCAATATACCCAGTGAACCACACAAATAGGCTAACTGATTCTTCCCAAGCTCCAGCATTCTCCCTCATGTGGTGATTTAGTGAGGAATTAAATACGAAGAGAGACCCATGGATTTCTGGCAGCCTGGGAAGTGAGTTCCTGGCTGACCTCAGCTTGCAAATCAGACACTGGTTTCCTTGTTTCCCTTTACTGTTCATTGGGTTCAGCAGCTGTGTTCTTCCAGGTTTCCTGGACAGTGATGGGGCCACACTCTCCCAACTTCCAACCACCCGCTCCTCGAAAAGAATAACCAGACTTAGCATCTTATGTGAGGGGCACAGCCAGGGGTCAGGATAGATTCGCATTAAGTCCCCTCCTCCAAGAAAGGCCAGGGAAGAGGTGTTGTTCCCCCTAATCTGTGTGGCTCAGGAAGCAGAGCTCTAGAGACATCTCCACCATGGCCTGCACCCCCTCCTCCTCACCCTCCTCAGTCGCTGCACAGGTGGCTGGAGATAGGGAGTCAGGGACTGGCACTGGGAGGACCAGGGCTCTGCTTTGCTCCCCTGACTCACTGAGGTGCCTCCCTCACCCTGTGTCTCTCTCCTGACTCCCCCAGTACTGGGCAATAGGCGCTCATTTGGTAGCCTGCACCATCTGTCTGTGGCTAAACCAGCCACCATCTCCTGCACTGCAAGCAGCACCAATAAGGTTTTTGGAATTGTGACCTGACACCAACAATGACCAAGAAGTGCCTCCAAAGTGCTGATTCATAGAAGTAAATATCTGACTGCAGGGATCCAGGAAGGATGCTCAGGCTCCCAGTCTTGCAAGGAGGCCTTCCTAAGCAGCTCTGGGCTTTAGGCTGAGGACAAGGCTGATCACTCCCGTTGGCTTCAGACAGCCCCCGGAGGTCCAAACAGTGCTGCAGTCTGGGGAAGTGAGATGAGAACATGCCAGGTCTCCTAGGAGCATGACCTCCCAACAGTACCCCCCACAACCAGGACAGCTGGTCTGTTTACCATTTGTGTGGAGGTTTCTTGGTGCTGCCACTAACCAGGACCCAACACTCAGTTCAGGGACAGTGATCTAGACAATACAGCTTTGTTCTCTCAGAGCCAGCCCTCAGAGGAGGCCCTTAGCAACAGCATTGTCAGACTGCCTCAAAAAAATCGGAAAGTCTTTGATTCCAGGAACAGACTGCCCTGGGGACAGACCCGAGATGAGTCAGGGTAAGCAGGGACAGAATCCAGCTGGGTCAGCCTCAGGCATGTGCACTAATGCAAAGGTCTGTTCATCCTTGTTGTCTACTAAACACCTACTATGTGCCAGGCTCAGGAGAGGGCTCAGGATACAGAATTTACAAGACAGACAGGGTTCCTGTCTTTACAGGGATAATGCCTCACAGAAGATTGAGAGTCAGCAAGTCAACAGGAATAGGGTATATGGTGAGGTATACAGGGGTTGACATGTGCCAGAAGATGGTAAAGAACAAGAAGCCATTAGGAGGTTGGAAGCAAGGAAGACACAGACTCTGGTTTGAGATTCAGGAGGAAAAGTCCAACTTCTCTAAGGAAGATGAAAAAGGAGGGGACAGAGTGAAGGCAGATGGTCCAGTTAGGACATGGTGGCTTTGTACACAAGAGAGATGAGGTCTCTGGCAAGTAGTGTGGCAGCTGAGCAGGGACGAATGTGTGTGACCCACACCATGGTGAGAAGGACTAGAGGAAAGAGGCAAATGGTTGAGGCCCTGAGTGTGTCCTTGTGATGGAAACCTGACAACAGCCTGTAGCTGTGATCGAGTGTGTCACACTCCTCTTCTCTCTGGAAAGCTCACAGGACTCAGGACTCATTGCTGCCCTTCCCTGCTATTCAATAAGATTAACGTGAACGATCACTTTCACACTTGAAAGAGACCTGGGTTACTTCTATTGAGCAAAAAGCCCCAAGGGTCAGGGACAGAGCCATTGAGCACATGGGAATGATGCCCTACACATCCAAGGGGCTGCTGCGTTAAAGCTCACGGATGAAACCTCCAGAGGTACTGTCAGATAAACCCATGAGAGCTGAGGTGTCAGTGCTGGAAAGTAGCTGATTTGGAGCACGGCTGATTTGCAGTCGTGCAGGTGCAGAGTCTGAGGGACTGAGGCCCAGCACAGCAAAAGGCTCCAAGCTGCATTATGGGGGCAGGTGCTTGTGGCCTCCTCAGTGATGGGGGGTGGGGGTGGGTAAGCGTCAATGAAAAAGTAGAGGAGCAGTGCGAAAAGGCAGGATCTGTGTCTGGGCAAGGAAAGGAGGTCTCAGCCCCCGCCCAGGCATCCTTATTTACCTTCTCTTTACCTTTCCTTCCTCGCCTGCACCTTCCAGGGCAGGCTTGCAGGGTTGTGGTGTCTCTGCTACTCTTTATCCATCACAAACAGAGCAGTGGGGAGGTTATGTGATGACAAAGCTATCTCCTCACACTCAGCTGTCTAGTTACCATGAAGAATTCCTCTGAAGGATGGGAATGTTCTGTTTGATCTCTGACCTACAGTAAGATCCCAGCCATTTGTGAGGCCAAGATGAATGACCACATTCTGTTTACACGGGATTATTTATAACACACATAGTCAAATAAAACCATCAAGTTCTGCAGAAGTCAATCCATTCTTCAGAATTATAGAAATGCAGGTCTCTCAGTTGTCAGCAACGGGCTTTAAATCCCAGGGTGACTAACTGGTCAGGGTGGGATCAGCCACATGAAGATATTTCTTTACAGCTAGTGACTCTATTCTCTGTGTTTCCCCTGCTGAGATTTCAGCTCCATGAGATTGTTCATTGTAGTTGCTGCTATTTTCTGTCTTGTCGTTGCTGTAGCTACAGAGCCCATAACACTGCCTGGCACTAAGGACAGACTCAAAACATGTTTGTTAAATATGTGAGTTCACCCACGTTGGAATGCCAGGAAGAGGTACAAATCTGAGGTCAATATAATAATTTTTTTTAAAAATTCTGGAAATTTTGTGTTTGAGATTCAAAGTTCATTCAACAGAAGATGTTAAGTGAGAACATTTTCCTTCAGATTTGGTTAGCAGGAGAAGGATATGAATATGAAAATACAAATATATCACACATATCTCCCCATGGCCCAGGGACTTGAGAGCCCAGGTGGTCTCTGCAGCTGCCCATCACGGCCTCTGTTCACTCATTTATGGTCTGATTCCCATGAATCCATAGATGCTGGATCCCATGGGTTCATGTGGAGAGAGTGGAGAGGGCATGATGGGCTTTCCCAGTCCTGCTTAAAGAAACCACAGGAAGCCAGTAGATCATAAAGCAAATTTGGGGGACAGAAATCCCTTGAGAGCAAATAAACTGCAGAATATGTGTGAGTTGGAAAAATGTCTGGTAACTAAGAAACTTTACATTTGCAATCCTTCAACACAATATTCATTACAGAGCTTCCAATCAGCCATGTGATCAATGCAATTCAAACATCAAACTCATCAACCCCAAGTCCCATAACAGGCTTTGTTGAGGAAATTTTTGAAGGAAGAATGATGGGTTTATGAGCTCTGTGTCCACAGAAGAGATATTTCTGTACTAGGAGGACTGGGTAAAGTCAATAAATAATTAGGAATGTAGGTGCCCATCTGGAATTTACTATATTCCAATATGCAATGCTGTGAGTCCTGCATCTGCAAATCTTAACATTCATTGTGCTTCCTTCAATTTCCCACTTATTACAATACATTAACTTTAGATATGGATGATCAAAAAACAAATCAATTAATGTGAGAATCCTTGAAATCTGTTGCTTTAATGCGCAAAAATTAGGGAACATTTCAAATGTATGTATTTGTCGATTTGTGTACCAATGATAAAATACCTTTTTGTTGATCTGTTGTAGAAATCACCTAGCAAGGGGGTAAGTTGATGGGAAACAGGTGTTGAAAAGTTAAACAACATAAACCACATTGATGATGGTCAAAGTTGGCTGAAGGGTACAAACAATTCATCAGAAAATTATCAGTATGTTTTGTGACTCAAAAATTTCCATGCTAACCAGTGTTGGAAATATCCTTGTTTGTGATGAGATGTTTATGTTCTGCTTTTAACAGGTGTACAATGTGGACAAAATGTAAGCTTACACTGTGACTTCAAGTAGAAGCCCATCTTCTCCAAACAGGCAGAGGAGAAGCTGGTGTGGAGAATGTGGAAAAGACAGGAGCTCAGGATTTCCCAGGACAGAGAAGCGAGTGAGTCTGGAGCCCTAGAGGTAAGAGGAGGGGATGTGAGTTGGGCTGTGCAGGGGGGGTGTGCAGGGGCCACAGTGTGAAAGGCAGACTGCGGAGGCCCCAGGGCTCAGGTTTTATAAAAATGAGGAGTTACTGAAGGGGTTTAAGTCAGGGAGTGCCCTCCCTGCCCCATCTGAAAGAGCAGGATCTCTCTGAATGCCCCGAGGAGAGAGTGTCTGAGGGAAGTGAGTGATCCTGATTCTAGATTTTTCACTAAAGCACCTTATGGGTCTAGAAACCCAGGGGCCGTTTGCACAGTTAGCACAACAGTAGATGTGGCTACTTTGAGAAGTGATGGTCGCTGCCCTTGTCTTCTCACTTGCAAGAGAACGTTGAGGGAAAAATACATACTGACCTTTCTAATAAACGGAAAACATCCCATCAAAAAATACATGTGGCATATCACAATACCAACAAATTGTATAACATCTAGGACAAATTATTGACCAAAAATGTAACTGTCTACAACTGTGTAGACAATGACAAGTTTTACTTAGGGAGATAATGGCTAACTTCATAAAATAGAGAAATTTGTCACACTGCTCACTGATAAAGGTAAGTCTACCAAATCTATTAATTTTCCTACATTACTAAATTGAGTCAAATCTCCATAAAACACATGAAACCATTGTATATATAACTTTTGCTGAATTGCTGCCTTCAACATATCATGGATCCTTTAGTTTTCCTGGAAAATTCTCATTTTCACCATCCTTTAAAAGAGTCCCTGGCTCTTTAAAAAAAGAAACAGTGTCTAGTAATCAGACCACGGATATGTGAACACTATCAGTGACTGGAGAGCTGCAGAGACCAGCTGGATTATGAAGTCTCTGAGCCATGGGAAAGTCTGTGCCCTGGGACCAGCATTGGATGCTATGGAGCTGCCCTGTTCTTGCTACATGGCTGCTCAGTAAGGACCATTCACTCAGAGAAATCCAGCCCTTGGGACTGGGCCCTGTGTTCACCGATGGGGACTCAGCAGCTGTGTCCCCTCTGGCCTGGCAGAGCTCCCTGAGCAGGGACACATGTATGGTCTCAACAGGTGCTTCCTCCCAGGGCCTTGCAAGCAGAAAAGCAAACCTTCCTCCTGCTCAGTCTGCAGAGTGAGCTGAGCTGCATCCCCAGGGCTCAGGGAGGGGCTGGGCAGTCCCTGGGTGGAAACACATTTGCATGAGCAGCCCCTCCTCTGCAGAGGGTGGGAAGAAAAGGAGGCCTGGGGCAGCCCAGCCCCACTGCAGGGAAAGAGGCTGTGTCCACCATGGCTTGGACTCCTCTCCTCCTCCTGCTCCTTTCTCACTGCACAGGTAGGAAAAGGCCTCAGAGACCAGGGCCAGCACCCTAGCCTGATTGTGACTCTTCTGGTAAAAATCCCTGAACAACTTTAGCCTGCTTTCTGCCATATCACCCATTAATGCCTGTGTTTCCAGGTTCCCTCTCCCAGCCTGTGCTGACCCAGCCAACTTCCCTCTCAGCGTCTCCTGGAGCATCAGCCAGACTCACCTGCACCTTGGGCAGTGGCATCAGTGTTGGTAGTTACAGCATATACTGGTACCAGCAGAAGCCAGGGAGTCCTCCCCGGTACCTTCTGTACTACTACTCAGACTCAGATAAGGGCCTGGGCTCTGGAGTCCCCAGCCGCTTCTCTGGATCCAAAGATGCTTCGGCCAATACAGGTATTTTACTGATCTCTGGGCTCCAGTCTGAAGATGAGGCTGACTATTACTGTGCCGTGTCGTATAGCAGCGCTTCTCACAGTGACACACACACATGGGGAAGTGGAACAAAAACCTCACCCGGCTCTCACTCTTGTTCTGTGACAACTTCCAAATTGACAAAATAACTTTTCTGTTTAGAAACTGTATTTGGAATTGCTTTCTTGTGGTAACAGGCTTTTCTCTCAATTTCCCATTCATTGTTTCTGAAATCTCAGTAAAACAAAAACAAAACCAAGCCACCTGATGACACTAAAATGTTGGCTGATTGTCCAGATGTGCTCAAACCAGTGCCTGAGGAGCTGGGCCTTTTTCTGCTGAAAGAAGCAAAATGAGCCTTTTCTGGCTCATATTGTAGTCAGAACTTGGGAACATTCTAGCAGGTAAATAGTCTCCTGCCTCATGGATTCTGCTTTTCCAGGGTTCAAACCAGAGACTTGCCCTTCCATTTCCAGTAGTCTGTGCTCAGAGCTGTCCACGGTTCACTGTGTCCCAGGAACAAAGCATGAAAATGTAAAATTCTTCATGAGGACACAGGTCAGGGAGGAATTCCCCATAAAACTGGCCTGCCCCAGTCCTGGGTACCTGCATTTTCAGTTTCAATGTCAGGAGAGCTGATGAGGTGTGGGGGTAACTGGATCTGAGGGCAGCAAAACTCTTTGTAGGACATGAGTGAGTAAATGGTTGGGGGGTGGCGGGTACCATCATGGCTTAGACAAAGCTGAGGCTGCTCCTGGGCCGTTGGTAGAAGGAGGTCCCATGGATGTGACTTTCCTCCAGCTCATCCCACTCAGAATCATGGGGACTGTTGAGGGAGGGTTTCCTGATCCCTTGGGGCATAACCGTGTTCACATGTCTTCTCTTACACCATTAGAGCTTTTCACTGAGTCAGGGTCTAGTAGGTGCAACATCTGGATACAGAAACTGCCCAATATTTGCTTCAAGTGACTCCTTCCCATGACACTCTTGAGGAGGCCCCCATCTCAATGTTAAATTCCTGCATGGGGAGCAGCAGAAACATTGGGCAGTCCCATGGAAATGGCTACTGAGGCTCCCAGAGGCAGCCCCTATATTTGTGACCCAGGACAACAGTGATGGACCTACAGGGGTCCCAGCCTGATTCTCCTGCTCTGGGTTCATCCACATTGCCTCCTTGACCAGCTCTGGGTTCCAGGCTGAGGACAAATGTGATTATAAGCATCCCACAGCTGCATCCAGACTCCATCGCACCAGAAGCTCCTGATCCGTGGAGAAGTGAGAGAAAGATGTGCCCCCAACTCCTCCTGTCTTCCCATCCCTCTTTTATCCCTGCCTGTTGCCAACTCCAGTTCACGCCAAGGCTTCTGCTGTCACTTGTGTTACTGAAAGTGGAGCATCGGTTCAATGAAAAGAACGCGTTTGCTTACAGATGCTCCAATGCAAACAGAATCAATTTGTTTCTAGAAGCAAAAGGAGCAGGCCACACATGGTGTGGATGAGGTGGGGGTGACAAGAAAGAAGAATCCAGCCTGTGTGACCCAGAGACCCAGGTGTCCTCTGCCTGGCCCTACAGGTGTCTTCTCCTTTGGGTGCAGGCATAGTAGCCATTTCCTGAGCTCTGAGATTGGTTGAGAGATGACAAGAAAGGAGAATCCTGACTGTGTGATCCAGAGACCCATACGTGAGAGTGGAAGTCTGATACTTAAGGAAACATGGAATCAGCATTCTGAAAGCTCTGGCTCTGTCTTGGCCTTTGGCTGATGTAGAAGGGGCACAAGGGAGATGCTCAGCCTTGGGTGGCCCCGACACAGCCGTCCTGAAAAGGGGCTGAGCTCCCTGCAATGTGGGCTTTCTGCAATAATATGCTTATGGAGGCTGCAGTCTGAGGATGATGCAAAACAAGCTATTTAAAGTTAGCAGGGGATGGTTTACGGGGGAACGAGGCAAAAGGTGTGGGGTCAGATGTGGTAAGGAGGGTGCAACCTGAAGAAGAGATCGTCTTTGAGAGCCTTATGAGGAGGAGGCCCAAGGCCCAGAGCGGTGACAAATAGAAGATGTGGAAGGATCTGGGCCCTGGAGACACAGACGCACAGGGGCTTGGGTCTGTTCTAGAAGGTCCCTGAAGAGGATGACATAAAAAAAACTATGGTCAGTGGCCTCTGTCCAATGCTCCCAGTCCCAGCTACTGTCTCTTCCAGAGCTTCTGGGTGTCCAGGTTTCTTCCCTGAAGTCGCTTTCTCAGCACCAGCCCCCAGGAGCATGTTCACCTTCCGTGCCCAGAGTGGGGCATATACAGCTGAGTATGAAAAACAAGATTTACAAGAAAGTGTCTGCCCATTGTGGTGGGGATGGGTGAGCAATTGTGGGCATTTGAGCTCCTCTAAGGACCTGAAAGAGCAGAGGTGCTCCCCAAGACCTGGACTCCTTACTTCACCCTCCTCCCATCACTCTCCTCACTGCAGCTACAGTCAGGGGAGGGCTCAGGGCTACTTGAGGACCCGGCACAGTCCAGGGCCCCCATCCCAGGCATTGTCTCCAAACTCTGTAAGGGCTATCTCTGAAACTGTAGAAACATAGATTTCTACATGCCCAGGACAAGGTTAGAGGACACTGATCCCATGTCTTGCAAGCTGCTCATCAGCTCTCAGGGCCCCAGTGAAGAGAAGAAAGAGTTAGAAATCAGGAATCTACCCAGGGCTCCCCTCTCTCCTCTCTCCCAGCCACCCCCTGGCTTCTTCTATCCACAGAAATAAAGAGGAGGTGGCCACAGAGGGCAAGGGGAGTGCTAAGCAATATCCAAGGCAGTAGAGCCAGGCAGTCACCCCGGATGGTGTGAGGAGGTGGTGGAGGTGTCTGGGACCAGGGAATAGCGCAGACACTTTTACTAAAGTGAAGAGGGGTGGCAAAAACGGAGGCCTAGATAATGAACCAGATCTCCTGAGCCATCTACTCATTTTTTCTTCTGTTGCAACTTGAGTAAGAATAGAACAAAAAAGTGAGGAGGTTTTTTTCTTCAGCCAAGAATCCTTAGAGGATTGACTCAGGAGTTGAGGGGAGACTGAGCCTCGCTCTCAGGCCAAAAGACTTTGCAGCTTTCAAGGGAATTGGACAGGATTGAAGTTCCCAGACTCTGGCATCTAAGACATAAGCACCCTTAGCCAAGCCCAGCACTGACACCAAAATGGAAGACGGCCGATAGATAAGTCTAGAAAGGCCTAGATGAAATAATCCTGGGGCTTAATCCTAAATGTAGAAAGAGATTAGGTTTTATGATATGAAGCAGAATGAGTATTACATCTTGAATCTTAAGATTTGGGTTTTAAATCAGACATGTTGGTGTGCATCTGTAGTCCCCAAGTTTTGGAAGGCTCAGACAGGAGGATCACTTACTTCCAGGAGTTTGAAGTTACAGTGAGCTGTGATCATGCCACTGCACTCCAGCCTGGGTGACAGAATGACACTTCATCTCTAAACAAATAAACAAACAATCATTTGAGTTTGCATCCTGGCATTTGCTGGCCATGTGGCTTTGAGCAACCCAAGTTTTCCTCCTTTATTTCCTCACTTGACAAATGGAGATGATGATGAAAATACCCACTTAGTAAAGGTGTTGGGAAGACGAAATGGGATTAATACAAAGTCACTCCATTGCTACTAGGAGACGGAAGCTTAGATACTGGAGGCCAGAGTGCTTGAGGGGCTTGAGGAACTGAGAACACCCAGTCTGGAGGTCAGACTGGTAGAGAGATGCTTGGGACAGACCAAAGCCATAAAGGGCCTGATTCTGGGAAAGCACCAGGGCTAGGATGTGCCAGGGTTGCTGGGGAGGGGTAGGGGCTACAAAACAATTAATTAATTGCACTTGGTGTTTACATTATTCTAGAGTTTATTCCTCAGATGTGCAAATATTTTCACGTACCTACCTACCTACCTACTTACCTACCGGTCTGCAATCTGTCAGTGAGGGCCTAAGAGGAAAGGGAAGGCACAGAGGCAGAGGCTCTATCTACCTACCTACCTCCCCAGAGGGCAGGTCCCAGTCATCTGGGAGCAGACTCTGGTCAGCCAGGGAGGGAAGACAGGGAGCAGCTCCTGGTGTCTTGGAGGCAAGCACCGCCATGTCCCTACTGGTCTTCCTGCTCTGTGGTCCCCAGGGGAGGCTCCTCAGGGAGGATGAACTTCAGGACTGTCTTGTAAAGCACACAGTGAGCTGGGCAGGTGAGTCCAGGGCACGAGGGCTGTGTGGAGACCTGAGATTCAGATGCTTATTGACATGGACACTGTCCAGCTCCATCCTATAGCAGAGGACAAAGTGGACAGTGGAGAAAGCCAGATTCTCAGGTCTGTGTGGGCTTCAGCCAGCAGAGGGTGCTGTGGGCTCTCTCTGAGGCCTGTGCTGTGGATCCCAGTTGGGAGACAACCGCTAGGCCTAGGCTGGAGCCCTCTGTCCCTGCTCACGGGGACTAGAAGCTATGTCCTTACAGGTCCTCAGGGAGACACAGAACAGCCCCACCCAGGTCCACCCCATCCCAGGCTCAGCTTTCTAGGCAGGGATCAGAGTCAGGGCCTAGGGTGGGACTTGGGCAGCCCAGGGGAGGAGGCTGGTGAGCATGAAGAGGCCCCCTTCATCCTGGGCTGTTGGAGGAAATAATAGGGCCTGGGGAGCTCAGGCCTAGCTGAGGGTCATCAGGATGCAGAGCTGTGTGGGGGTCCCCACCATGGCCTGAGCTCCTCCCTTTCTCCCCCTTCTCGTTCACTGCACGGGGGACCAGGGCTAGGGCATCAGGGCTGTGGGTGAATGGAACAAGGACCCTGCATGCTGCCCTCTCAACAGACCCATCTCTCTCACCCTGTGTTAGTCGAGATGTCAAAGGTCTGGCCCAGTCTGTGCTGACCCTGTGGTGGGAAGTGTTCATCTGGGTGGGGCAAACTGCCACCATCTAACACACTGGAAGCAGAAGCAAGGCTGGGTGTGGATCTGTGTCCTGGTACCAGCAGTGTCCCCAAACTCCTCATCTATGACAGCAGTCATCGGTCAGCACAGGTCCCAGCCCAGTTCTTGGGCCCCAGGTTGGGGATCATGGCCTCCCTGAGCACCTCTGGGCTCCAGGCAGAGAAGGAAGCTGATTCTTATGCGCATCTTGAGACACAAGCATCCAAGATCATGCAGTGCTGCGGGCCAGTGGGGAGGTGAGAGGAAAACCTTCTGTTTTCCCAGTAATGTGTCTTCCCTGTTTAGCCTCCACCCCTTCAGCACAAGTTTCTGGGGAGGAGGAACTGAAGCCTGGGTGAGAGAAAGATCAGGACCTGGAGCCTACTGCTGAGGGGCCTTCATGGGGAAGAAGACTGGGGGAGTTCCTGTTTATTTTCACAATGGAAACAGACACCAGCTCCCCAGCCTTGTTCAAAGGCATCTCAGGACGTTTTCCTCTCTAGATGGCAACAGGGAGAATCTCCCTCTGAGAGAAGTCCCTTCCCATGACCTGTCCTATCACCTGGATGAATTTGTATTTGGAAACAAGTGACTCCCCAGTGCCCGGCATTACGCCCTCAGAGAAAACCTTCCAGAATCACCAAGATCTGCCCTCCCTGACCCACTGGCCAGGAATCCCAGACATCAGGAGGGCTGGACTAGATCCCTCATGCCATCTCCCCTGACACCACCATGGTGACTGGGGGTTGCTCTCTGATTAATTTCAGCCATACACTGCCTGTCCCTGGCATTGCAGTTGGGGATGATTATAGGCTAAGTTTATGACTGAGTGATCTATGGTACAGAAAAGAGAGGAAAAGATCAGAAGTCTTCCCTATGTGGCCACCTGTGTGCATCACTCTGCCCTCCACCTTCATCCTACATTCATGATGGGTGCTGTCTCATCGAGGCTGGAACCTGGGCAGTAACATGGGCCTGTCTGTCCCCATCTCACAATGCTTCATCTTGGGCTCCCCGACCTTTCTGATATTCCTTTCATGGATCAATTTCAGGCCAGGACACAGCCCAAGTCCATACAGGAGGCAGCGATCTGAGAATCAGGTAGTCTCATGAGAGACAGAAAGCAGATAAACACCCTCATGTTGAGCTCTTAAGCCCAGAGGAGTTAAGGAAATGAAAGGAATTCAAGAAGAAATATAAGTGGTCACTGCCCACCATCACCTGGGCACCTGTTCTCCATCTGCCTCTCTCTAAGTGAAGACCAGACTCAGAGGCCTAGAGAAACACGTCCTCATCTGTTCACACCGTGAGGTGCCTCCTTCTGTGCTCATCCCAAGACTGCTGCCCCCTCAGGTTACCTGTGCCACTGCTGAGAGTCTTCACAGGGTCCTGGTCACAGGGGTTCAGATCAGGATCAGCCTGGCTATAACTCCGCTGTGAGCCTGTCCCTTCAGGACAAAAAGTGAACCATCAGAGCTGTAAGTGAACTCTAGTAGTTTACTTAAATCTTAAATCCTCCTTCTCAGCATCCTTCTAGGAAGTTCTGTCTCTAACCAATAATATGGCATTTCCTCAGGTCTAGAGCCACTTGATTTCCAAAATTCTATACTCAGTCTCATGTTGTCATTCCCTGTCATGGCTCATTTTCCACTCAGCAGCTAATGATGCCAACCATGTGTCTACAGCCCATTGTCATGAAAAATGGGGAGGAGAGGGTTCCTTAGATAAATACAGGGTTAGCAAAGAAAAGTTGTAGTAACTCTTAGGAATCACTTCAGGATCCAAGAAAATTCATTCCAGAGCTTCAAGAGTTTATAACTCAAAAACAACAGCAGCAATGCATTAGGTGCTGAATCTTCTTGGCCTTGTCAATAGATAACCTCAGAAATGATCAGAGAATACATTTCAAAAAGGTAAGCATATGACTTTCACAAACACGTAGTATTCACGTATGTCAAAAATTTTAATAAGCTTATGTATTTTGGAGACAAACAGTATGCTGGTAAATAAATGTAAAAAAGCATTTTAAAAACTCAGTGCTTATAGTCCACCAGGATAGAACCTGTGAAGGAAATTTTTTGTGTTGAGGACACACTGTCTTTTAGAATAATAGCAACATAGCTATGAATTTGTGTTCTCATCTCACAATCTAAAAATTAAAATCACCCCATTTATATCAAATATCAAGAAAAATAACTGTACATTTGGACATTCCCATCTAACACCACCCATGCATCCTCTCCCAAAGTGGAATCTCTCTGCCCACATTCTGCTCCTCTCCACACATCTGCCTGCTGACACATGGCTCCTCCCTGCCTTCCTTTCCAGTACCCCCCACAGATTGGGCCCATAAGGGGAACAAGCTCTTGGGCTTGGGGAACAAAAGTGCATCTTCTTGGTCTTCTGAGGACTTGCCCTGCCAGGGTCTCTTTCTGGATCACAATCCCTCTGTTCCCGGGCATCCACTTTTGCTGGATCCTGTTATTCATCTCTGTGTTACTCCATCTAGGTCTACTCTGTGAACTTCTCGACGTCTTCACCGGAACCCCAGGAATCTTCAAGCCATGTCAATATTTCCTCATTTGTCCTGAAATGTCTTGTTTTCTGTTCTCCTGCGATCCCACCAAGTCATCCCTTCTGAGACTCCTGAGTGCAGCAGGGGCCACTCTGGTCTCTTTGCTTCAATTATGAATGAGGAGAATGGGAGGTCCTCATTGCCGCTCCCACCCCTGTGTTGTCATCAGGGTCAGCTTCATGAGGCAGGGATGAGGCTGTCTAGATCAACATGGCGTTCCCAACATTGAGCTCTGTGCCCAGCACAAGGTAGGTGCTCAGTAACTATTTGAGAAAACCTACATTTCATCACACTGGCCTCATTATACTGAAGCCAGGATGGGGCTGAACTGGGAGAGGCAGCAGTAGAAATGTTCCTCTCTCTGCCTTCAGGCTAAGAACTCATGGGGCGTCCACCAGGGAGAACATCCCTTGGCAGAAAGGTGGCCATGGGCAGCATTGTCCTCTATGGGAGACACTGCTCAGCCTGGGGGAAGCTCTGTTCTTGAAGGTGGGAGAAAAAGATAAACAAAATTCACCGTGAACGTCTATGCATCATCACAGAGGAGGCAGTGACAAAAAATAGGAAGTGCAAGCCCAGTTACAATTCCTTTCTACTTTAAAAGAAATAAAATTTAATATGCCTGCTGTGTTATGTAAATACAACAAACATTTTTCAAAAGCTATAAAAATATTTAAAATAACATGGCTTACAATAAATGGGAACATTTCAAATAATGACACCCATGAAATGCAATCCTAAAATACAGAATATACTTTATTTCAGTTACATGTCTTGGCTGATTTGATTTAAATGTCTACATTAGATATCACTATTTCATTCTGTATTTTTGTTTGTTTGCTGCTTTGTTGTTTTTGAGATGGAGTCTTGCTCTGTCACCCAGGCTGGAGTGCGGTGGCACAATCTTGATTCATTGCAACCTGCAACTTCCAGGTTCAAGCAATTCTCCTGCCTCAGCCTCCCAAGCAGCTGGGACTACAGGCATGCACCACCATGCCTGGCTAGTTTTTGTGTTTTTACTAGACATGGGGTTTCTTTCTTTCTTTTCTTTTTTTGTTTTTTTAGACATAGTCTCCCTCTGTTGCCAGGTGGAAGTGCAGTGGTGCAATCTCGGTACACTGCAACCTCCACCTCCCGGATTCAAGCAATTGTCCTGCCTCAGCCTCCCAAGTAGCTTGGGACTATAGGCACCAGCCACCATGACCAGCTAATTATGGTATTTTTAATAGAGATTCGGTTTCACCATGTTGGCCAGGATGGTTTTGATGCCTTGATCTTGTGATCTGCCCACCTTTGCCCCCCAAAGTGCTGAGATTACAGGCATGAGCCACTGCACCTGGCCCAAGATGGGGTTTCATCATGTTGACCAGGCTGGTCTCAAACTCCTGACCTCAAGTGATCCACTCACCTCAGCCTCCTAAAGTGCTGGGATGACAGGCATGAGCCACCGCACCCAGCCTAGTTCATTGTTTAAATGGTGCATTTAAAACCTCATGGTACTACAACTGCCTGGTGATAGATTCACCAGAGTAAATAACATAACTATCCTGCTGTTCTCCAACCACATGGGATTCCACAAACAAAGATTTGTTGAGTCCAAGATGTATCATGCCAGCACTCCTGTAGTCACATATACAGTCTGTTTCATTTTAATGAACAAGATTATCTTTTTCCTTCAGTTTATTGTTTTTAATGTATCATATTCTAGATTTCATTACAAAACAAAGATGAATAATTTCTATCATCTTTAAGACATGCCCAAAACACTCATTACTGAATTAGAGCCATGTTATTTCCTAAGCATCCTAGTTGGAATGGTTGATCCTACAGGCTACTTACCAGCGTACAGACTCTGGTCAAAACAAGTTAGAGTTTTAATTCTTCCCATCTTCAAATACTGAGCATATTTGCTTTTTTGCTCTTAAGCGAAACACTGCAAAGTCATTTGCCAGGATCTCCTGCAGACTGGCATTGAGTGATGGAGAACAGACTCCTGGGTGAGATCCCTGGTCACAGAACCCAGATGACTGTGACTGCAAGTGTGGAAAAGTAGATAGGGAACAAACATTTACCAGCATAACCCTCTGAGAATGTGTCCCGGCCATCCTAGAGGGAAGAGCTGCTGACTACCCAGCACTGCAGAATCCACAGAGGAAGGAGAGCTCTGGCCACCAGGGAGGAGTGACACGAGAGCAGAGGACCCGGTGACCCCACAGGTGAGGAAATGAGTCCATGGGGCTGGTCAGGGCTCTCGATTTCATTCTGACATAAGAGGACTTTGTGTAGTCACCACCTGAGTCCTATACAGTGAATAACCTGGGGGCCATGGACAGATTCACCCATGAGGAACCCAGTAGAATTTGAAGTCTGCCCTGAAGTCACGAAAAAAAGACTCAGGGAGCTGCCTGACCTGGACCTGATGGAGAGGGCCATGGACAGAACAACAGGGAGGGAGGGGTGTCTCTGAGAGGCTCTAGTCACCTTGTCATACAATGGTGGTGTACAATGTCGCACAATGAACACGAGGCGGGGCCAGCGTACCATTCCTGAGAAGACTGGGCGTGATGAGAGCAGGACCAACCACCTGTCCTGCTTGGTACCCTATGCTTAGGGCTCATAGATGTGAACTCTCCACCCCCTGGGACCACACGGCCCCACCCCTGCCACTCCCTGACATCCTCAGGCAGAGGAGCTTGACCCAGGGCCCAGGGTGGGATCAGAAAGCTGGAGGGTCTGATTTGCATGGATGGACCCTCCTTCTCTCAGAGTATAAAGAGGGGCAGGGAGAGATCTGGGGAAGCTATGCTTCAGCTGTGAGCACAGAAGGCAGGACTCGGGACAATCTTCATCATGACCTGGTCCCCTCTCCTCTTCACCCTTCTCATTCACTGCACAGGTGCCCAGACACAGGGTCGGGGGAGGGGTCCTGGAAGCCCATGAGGCCCTGCTTTCTCCTTCTCTCTCTAGACCAAGAATCACCATGTCTGTGTCTCTCTTGCTTCCAGGGTCCTGGGCCCAATCTGTGCTGACGCAGCCGCCCTCAGTGTCTCCGGACCCAGGGCAGAAGGTCACCATCTCCTGCTCTGGAAGCAGCTCCAACATCGGGAGAAGTTATGTATCCTGGTACCAGCAGCTCCCAGGAATAGCCCCCAAACTCCTCATCTATGAAAGTAATAAGCGACCCTCAGGGATTTCTGACCGATTCTCTGGCTCCAAGTCTGGCACTTCAGCCTCCCTGGGCATCACTGGGCTCCAGACTGGAGATGAGGCTGATTATTACTGCTCAGCATGGATAACAGCCTGAGTGCTTACACGGTGCTCCAGGCCAATGGGGAACTGAGACAAGAACCCCCTTCCTCCTCTGCCAGGAGGGTGAGTGCTTGCAGCTGCTGCTGCTCACGCCTGACCTGTAGCTTCTGCTGCTGCAGCTCCTCCATGGGCCTAGAGATAGCCATGGCCATGCCTAGGAGTGGAGGCTCCCCCACTTTTGTCCTCAGAGTCAGGGACAGGGACCCCAAGAAACAGAATATCCTTTTCCCGCAGCTTGGGACACAGGGTCTCTGTACTGATATCGTGGGCCAAGGTGGCAGGTTCAGCTGTGTCTTCACAGACCTCCCTGTACCTGCCCATGGTGGGGGGAGGGGTGATGAGGTGTGGGCCTTTGAGCTTCACTAGAGACCTGAGGGTGTAGAGGTGCTCCGCAAGACCTGGACTCCTTTCGTCACCCTCCTCCCATCACTCTGATCACTATAGCTATGGCCAGGTGAAGGCTTAGGGCTACCTGAGGACCTTGTTCAGTGCAGGGCCTCCATCCCAGGCATTGTTTCCAAACTCTGTAAGGGCTGTCTCTGAATCTGTAGAAAACATTTATTTCTATGTGCCCAGGACAGGGTTAGAGGGCACCCACCCCACCCCTTGCAAATTGCTCCTCACCTCTCAGTGCCACAATGAGGAGAAGAAACAGTTAGAAATCAGGAATCTACTCCGGGCTCCCCTCTCTTCTCTCTCCCAGCCACCCCCTGGCTTCCTCCTTCCACAGAAAAAAAGAGGAGACAGCCACAGAGGACATGGGGAGGTGCAGACATTATACTAGGCAGCAGCGCAAGCCAGTCCTTCAGATGATGGAGGGAGGTGGTGGACGTGTCTGGAACCAGAAAATAGTGAGGGCACTCTTGCCAAAGTGAGGAGGAGGGGCATAAACTGAGGCTCAGATGGTGGACCAGATCTCCTGAGCCATCTACTCATTTTTTCTTGTGTTCCAGTTTGGGGAAGAATATAATTTTTTAAAAGTCTGAAGAGGTTCCTCTCCTCAGATAAGAATTTGTTGAGGATTCTTGCCCACTCAGGCATTGAAGGGAGGCTGAGCCTCACTCTCAGGCCAATAGAATCGGGGGCTTTCAGGGAATTTGATTGTACTGAAGCTCCCAGACTGTGACATTTAAGACTATGCCCTCGGAGCAGAGCCCAGCACTGACACCAAAATGGATGAAGGCTGATAGATAATCCCAGAATATTCTAGCTGACACTGACTTGTGGAAAACAGAATCAAGTTAAAATATTGAGGTGATAAGGTGGCATCCCACAATGAGGAGAAGAGAGCTTGGGTGGGGGAGGGTAGAGGAGCCATTAGAGGGTTGGACAAGGAGGACACAGAATCTGAGGTAAGTTTGTGAGGAAAACTCCAGATGCTTCAGTGAAGATGGACAAGGAGGTAGGCAGTGTGAAGGCCGTGGGACCAGCTCTGGTCACCAGGAGAGAGTGGGCAGATTCAGCACCGGTATCTGGGGAGGAGGGACTGAAGCCTGGGTGAAGGGAGAGTGCAAGGCGGGCCTTAGGACCTGAGGGGGGCTCAGTGATCACACTGCTGGGGGGTCCTTCAAGCACAAGGGGGCTGCAGGAAGACTGGAGCTCATTGTCACAATGGAAACTTAGACAACAGCTCCCCAGCCTTGTTCAAAGGTATCACAGGCCTTTCTCCTCTCCACATGGCAATGGGAGGAAAACTTAACTCTGAGATATATGAGATGTTAGTTCTCCATAACCTCTCCTGTCCCCTGGCTGAATTCCTACTTGGAAACAAAATGACTCTCCAGTTTTACATATGACATCCTCACTACAAAAAAGTTCCCGAATGAGAAAGATCTGCCCTCCCTGACCCACTGGTGAGGAATCTCAGCCTGCAGGACCAACGGACTAAATCATTCATGCCATCTCCCATGACAGCGTCATGGTGACCAGGCAGCTTATCTTATGGGTTTCGGTCACACACTGACTGTCCCCAACATTGTGGCTGGGGACACTTACATGCTAAACTCATGGCTGGGAGATCTGGGGTCCAGATATGACAGGAAAAGGAAAAAGACCAGGAGCTCTGCCTAAGTAGCCTCACTGTGTGAATCACTGCACCCTCCAGCCTCATCTTCAGTTTGTGGTGGGTGTTGTCTTGTGAAAACTGACAGCTGGGCTGGGACACAAGCAGGAGAGTCTCTGACTCACAAATCTCCACCTTGGGCTCTCTGGCCCTTCTGATATTCTATTCACAGATCAATACTGGGCCAAGACACATCCATTCTCATCAAAGAGGCATTGACAGGAGAATCAGGTAACCTCAGGAGAGACAAGAAGCAGATAAACACCCTCCTGTTGGCCTCCTAAGCACAGAGGAGAAAAAAGAAAGGGAAATAAGTTCAAGAAGCCACACTAGAAGCCACTGATCACCATCACCGTGGCCCCTGTCATCCATCTGCCCCTCTTTCAAGTAAGGACCAGATTCACGGGACAGCATCTGGACCTACCCCTCTCCCCATGCACTCCTTAGGGTGCCTCCTTCTGCTCTCATCTCAAGGCGCTGCTTTGCCAGGCCAGCCGTGTCACTGCTGAGAGTCTCCCCTTGGTCCTGGTCACAGGGTCTGGGATCAGCAGCAACCTGGCTTTGATTCAGCTGTGACCCTGCCCCTTCAGGACACAAAGCCAACTATTAAAGGCATAATTGAACTCTCCTAGATTATTCAAACCTTAGATTCTCCTTCTTACTGTCCTTCTAGAAAGGGCCATCTCTATTTAAAAATTTCATGTTGTTTTCTCAGGTCTAGAGCTATTTGATTTCCAAAATTCTATACTCACTCTTCTGTTCTCATTCCCTGTCATGGCTCATTTTCCACTCAGCAGCTAATGATGCCAGCCATGTATCTACAGCCCATTGTCACAAAAAAGAGAGATGGGAGGGTTCCTTAGACAAATACAGGGTTAGGAAAGAAAAGTGTCATTACCTCTTAGGAATTACTCCAAGATCTCAGAAAATTAATTCCAGAGATTCAAGAATTTAATCCTCAGAAACGACAGCGTGAATACATTAGGTACTGAATGTTCTTGGTCTTCTCAATGAAGAACCTCTGAAAGGTCCAGAGTATATGTTTCAAAAAGTTAAGTGCATAACTTTCACAAAAATGTAGTATTAACTTAAGTCAACAATTTTAATTCATATATATATTTCTGAAAAAAAGCAGTATAATGGCAAAAGAAATGTAAAAAAGCCTTTTAAAAACACAGTGCTTATAGTCCACCAGGATAGCACCTGTGAAGCAAATTTTCTTGGCTGAAGATACACTTCTTTTAGAAAAATAGCAAGATAGTTGGAATTTGTCTTCTTGTCTCACAGCAATCTAAAAATTAACATGATTCCATTTATATGAAATATCTAGAAATATACGTGTACATGTGGACATTCCCATTGCATACCTCCCATCCAGGCTCTCTTAAACTGGAGTCTCCTCTTTTTCTGCCCATGTCCTCCCCTTCTCCATGCCTCTCCTGCTTACGTGGCTCCTCCCTGCCTTCCTCTCCAGTGGCCCCAGCAGATCAGGCCCAAGCAGTGAGCAAGCTCCTGGACTTGGGGAACAAAAGTGCATCTTCTTGGATTTCTGAGGACTTGCCCTGCCAGGGTGTCTTTCTCAATCACAATCACTCCTTCCTGGGAATCCAATTCTCCCAGATCCTGTTATTTATCTAATGTTATACATCTGTATCTACTTGGTGGACATCCCTACATCTTCACCTGAACCTCAGGAATCTTCAGGTCACGCCCACATTCCCTTCATTCTCCTGTACTCCCTTCTTCCTTCTTCCCCTGTGATCACACCTAGTCGAGCTCTCTTCTCAGACCCTGGAGTGCAGCAGGGACTTCTCTGGTCTCTGCCCCAGGGATTAAGGGGGTGGAAGATGGGACTCCAGTGCCCCTCCTATGCCTGTGTTTTCATCAGGGTTAGCTGCACAAGGTAGGGATTAGGCTGCCTAGATCAACATGGCATTTCTAACCCTGCGCTCTATGCTCAGCAAAAGATACGTGTTCAGTAACTATTTGAGAGAGACCTACCTTTTATCACATGGGCCACATTATGTTGGACCCAGGGTGGGGCTGAACTGGGAGAGGTAGCTGTGAACCTGCTCCTCACTCTGCCCTCACCCTAAGAACTGATGGGGCATCCACCAGGAAGAGCATTCCTGGGCAGGGAGGGGGTCATGGGCAGCCTTGTCCTGTATGTGAGGCACGGCTCAGCGCGGTCACAAGATCCAGATGACTATGACTGCAATTCTGGGGAAGTAGAGAATGAAAATTGACCAGAATAACCCTCTGGGAATGTGCCCTGGGCATCCTAGAGGGAAGAGCTTCCCTCCTACTCATTGCTGCAGGAGCCACAGAGGAAGGAGAGCTCTGGCCACCAGGGAGGAGCCACATGAGAGGACCAGGTGTCCCCACATGTGGGAAAGTAAGTCCATCAAAGTTGGTCACTGCTATGGGTTTGATTCTGTACTATGAGGACATTGTGTAGTCACCACCTGAGTCCTCTATAATAAACAGTGAGAGCGCTGCAGACAGATTCACTCGTGAGGAGCCCAGTAAAGTGGGAGAACTGCCCTGAGGTCACAGGGAGAAGATACAAGCACGTCCTGGCCTGGCCCTGAGCAGGGGCATTGGACAGAACAGCAGGGAGGCAGAGGTGTCTCTGGAGGTTTCTGGTCACCTTGTCTTATAATGGTTTGTCTTGATCTGGACACCAGGGGGCGCTTGGAGACCATTCCTGAGAAGAGTGGGGTGATCAGAGCAGAACCAGCCACCTGCGCTCCCTAATGTCCTCTGCTCAGGGCTCAAAACTGTGTCCTTTACACCCCTTGATACCACAAAGCCCCACCCCTGCCATCCCCTGACATCCTCAGGGCATAGGGGCCTGACCCAGGGCCCAGGGTGGAATTAGAAAGCTGGGGGTCTGATTTGCATGGATGGACCCTCCCACTCTCAGAGTATGAAGAGGGGCAGGGAGAGATTTGGGGAAGCTCTACTTCAGCTGTGGGCACAGGAGGCAGCACTCAGGACAGTCTCCAGCATGGCCTGGTCTCCTCTCCTCCTCACCCTTCTCATTCACTGCACAGGTGACTGGATACAGGTCCAGGGGAGGGGCCCTGGGAAGTCCATGAATGATTGGTTTCTCCTCTTGTCTCTAGAAGCAGAATCATGATTCCTGTGTCTCTCCCACTTCCAGGCTCCTGGGCCCAGTCTGTGCTGACACAGCCGCCCTCAGTGTCTGGGGCGCCCGGGCAGAAGGTCACCATCTCCTGCACTGGGAGCAGCTCCAACATTGGAGGTTATTATGTACAGTGGTACCAGCAGCTCCCAGGAACGGCCCCCAAACTCCTCATCTATCAAGATAATAAGCGACCCTCAGGGGTTTCTGACCGATTCTCTGGCTCCAAGTCTGGTACCTCAGCCTCCCTGGCCATCACTGGGCTCCAGTCTGAGGATGAGGCTGATTATTACTGCGGAACATGGGATAGCAGTCTGAATGGTCCCACAGTGCTCCAGGCCAATAGGGAACTGAGACAAGAACGCCCTTCCTCCTCTTCCAGGAGGGTGAGTGCCTGCAGCTGCTGCTCATGCCTGACCTGTAGCTTCTGCTGCTGCAGCTTCCCCCATGGGCCTAGGGGGAGCCAGGGCCCTGCCTAGGAGTGGAGGCTCCCACACTTTTGTCCTCACAGTTAGGATCAGGGCCTCCAGGAAACAGAATATCCAGCTCCTGCAGCTTGGGGCACAGGGTCTCTGCACTGAAATCCTGAGCTGAGGTGGCAGATCCAGCTGTGTCTTCACAGACCTTCCTGTGCCTACCCATGGTGTGAGGAGGGGGTGAGGAGGTGTGGGCCTTTGAGCTTTACTAGAGGCCTGAGGGAGCAGAGGTGCTCCCCAAGACCTTGACTCCTTCCCTCACCCTCCACCCATCATTCTCCTCACTGTAGCTATGGCCAGGTGAGGGCTCAGGGATACTTGAGGACCTTGCTCAGCCCAGGACATCAGATAAGAATACTTAGAAAACTATTGCCCACTCAGGCTTTGAGGGGAGGCTGAGCCTCACTCTCAGGCCAAAAGAATTGGGGGATTTCAAGGGAATTTGATTGTACTGAAGTTCCCAGACTCTGCCATCTAAGACTTACGCCCTCTTAGCAGAGCCCAGCACTGACACCAAAATGGATCAAGGCTAATAGATAAGCCTAGAATATTCTAGCGGACACCGACTTGTGGAAAAGACAAGTAAAAATATGGATGCAATAAGATGGCATCGTACAGTGAGGAGGTGAGAGCTTGGGTGGGGGAGGGTAGAGGAGTCATTAGAGGGTTGGACAAGGAGGACACAGGATCTGAGGTAAGTTTTTGAGGACAATTCCAGATGTTTCAGAGAAGATGAACAAGGGGGTAGGAAGTACGAAGGCCATGGGACCAGATGGGGCCACGGGGAGAGAGTGGTCAGATTCAGCACCGGTGTCTGGGGAGGAGGGACTGAAGCCTGGGGGAGGGGAGAGCGCAAGGCGGGCCTTAGGACCCGAGTGGGGCACAGTGATCACACTGCTGAGGGGTCCTTCAAGCACAAGGGGGCTGCAGGAAGGCTGGAGGTCATTGTCACAATGAAAACTTAGACAACAGCTTCCCAGCCTTGTTCAAAATCATCACAGGCCTTTCTCCTCTCCACATGGCAACAGGCAGAGGAAAACTTATCTCTGAGATATGTAAGATGTTAGTTCTCCATAACCTCTCCTGTCCCCTGGCTGAATTCCTATTTGGATACAAAATGACTCTCCAGTTTTATGCACGACATCTTCACTTTTTAGTTCCAGAATGAGAAAGATCTCTCCTCCCTGACCCACTGGTGAGGAATCTCAGCCTTCAAGACAACCGGACTAAATCATTCATGCCATCTCCCATGACAGCATCATGGTGACCAGGGAGACTATCTGACCAGCCACAAACTGCCTGTCCCTAACATTGCAGCTGGGGACACTTAATATGCTGAACCCATGGCTGGGAGATCTGGGGTCCAGACATGACAGGAAAAGGAAAAAGACCAGGAGCTCTGCCTAAGTAGCCCCACTGTGTGAATCACTGCACCCTCCACCCTCATCTTTAGTTCGTGATGGGTGTTGTCTTGTGAAAACTGACAGCTGGGCTGAGACACAGGGAAGAATGTCTCTGTCTCAAAAAACTCCATCTTGGGCTCTCTGACTTTTCTGATATTCTTTTCACAGATCAATTCCGGGCCAAGACACATCCATGCCCATCAAGGAGGCATTGATAGGGGAATCAGGAGAGACAAGAAGAAGATAAACACCCTCAGGTTGGCCTCCTAAGTTCAGAGGAGAAACAAAGGGGAAAGAAGCTCAGGAAGCCACACTAGATGTCACTGATCACCATCACCTCAGCACCGGTCCTCCATCCATCCCTCTTTCAAGAGAGGACCAGACTCGGGGACAGCACCTGCACCTCCCCCTCTGTCCCCGCACTGCATAGGGAGCCTCCTTCTGCTCTCATCTCAAAGCGGCTGCTCCATGAGGTCACCTTTGTCACTGCCGAGAGTCTTCCCCTGGTCCTGGTCCCAGGGTCTGGGGTCAACGGCAACCTGGCGTTGACTCAGCTGTGACCCTGCCCCTTCAAGACACAAAGCCGATTAAACTATTAAAGTCATAACTGAACTTCCTAGTTTACCCAAACTTTAGATTCTCCTTCTCAGTGTCCTTCTAGGAAGTGCTGTCTATACCAAATAATAACATGTTATTTCCTCAGGTCTACAGCCATTTGATTTCCAAAATTCTATACTTACACTTATGTTCTCATTTCCTGTCATGGCTCATTTTCCACTCAGCAGCTAATGATGCCAACCATGTATCTATGGCCCATGGTCACAAAAAAGAGAGATGGGAGTGTTCTTAAATAAATAGAGGGTTAGCAAAGAAAAGTTTCATTACCTCTTAGGAGTTACTCCAAGATCTAAGAAAATTAATTCCAGAGATTCAAGAGTTTACTAGGAAGCTGAGGCAGGAGAATGGCGTAAACCCAGGAGGCGGAGCTTGCAGTGAGCTGAGATCCGGCCACTGCACTCCAGCCTGGGTGACAGAGCAAGACTCCATCTCAAAAAAAAAAAAGAAAGAGTTTACTCCTCAGAAACAACAGCGTGAATACATTAGGTAGTGAATGTTCTTGGTCTTCTCAACGAATAACCTCTGAAAGGTCCAGAGTATATGTGTCAAAAAGTTAAGTGCATAACTTTCACAAGAATGTAGTATTAACTTATGTCAACAATTTTAATTCATATATATATTTCTGAAAAAAAAAAAGCAGTATGATGGTAAAAGAAATGTAAAAAAGCCTTTTAAAAACACAGTGCTTATAGTCCACCAGGATAGCACCTGTGAAGCAAATTTTCTTTGCTGAAGATGCACTGTCTTTTAGAATAATAGCAAGATAGTTTGAATTTGTCTTCTTCTCTCACAGCAATCTAAAAATTAACATGATCCCATTTATATGAACTATCTAGAAATATACCTGTACATGTGGACATTCCCATCGCACCCCCCCCATCCAGGCTCTCCCAACGTGGAGTCTCCTCTTTTTCTGCCCATGTTCTCCCCATCTCCATGACTCTCCTACTGACACGTGGCTCCTCCCTGCCTTCCTCTCCAGTAGCCCCAGCAGATCAGGCCCATCCAGTGAACAAGCTCCTGGACTTGGGGAACAAAAGTGCATCTTCTTGGATTTCTGAAGAATTGGCCTGCCAGGGTGTCTTTCTCAATCACAATTGCTCTTTCCTGGGAACACACTTCTCCTAGATCCTGTTGTTTATCTGATGTTATTTACCTGTATCTACTTGGTGGACATCCCTACATCTTCACCTGAACCCCAGGAATCTTCAGGTCATGCCCATATGCCCTTGGTTCTCCTGTACTCCCTTCTTCCTTCTTCCCCTGTGATCCCACCAAGTCGAGGTCTCTTCTCAGACCCTGGAGTGCAGCAGGGACTTCTCTGGTCTCTGCCCCAGGGATTAAGGGGGTGGAATTGAGGACTCCTGTGCTCCTCCTATGCCTGTGTTTTCATCAGGGCAGCTGCACAAGGTAGGGATTAGGCTGCCTAGATCAACATGGCATTTCTAACCCTGCGCTCTATGCTCAGTAACTATTTGACAGAGACCTACCTCTTATCACATGGGCCACATTATACTGGACCCAGGGTGGGGCTGACCTGGGAGAGGTAGCTGTGGACCTGCTCCTCACTCTGCCCTCACCCTAAGAGCTGATGGGGCATCCATCAGGAAGAGCATTCCTGGGCAGGGAGGGGGTCATGGGCAGCCTTGTCCTGTGTGTGAGGCACGGCTCAGCCCAGTCACAAGATCCAGATGACTATGACTGCAATTCTGGGGAAGTAGAGAATGAAGATTGACCAGAATAACCCTCTGGGAATGTGCCCTGGGCATCCTAGAGGGAAGAGCTACCCTCCTACTCAGTGCTGCGGGATCCACAGAGGAAGGAGAGCTCTGGCCACCAGGGAGGAGCCACATGAGAGGACTAGGTGTCCCCACATGTGGGAAAGTGAATCCATCAAAGTTGGTCCCTGGTGTGGGTCTGAATCTGACGTATGAGGACATTGTGTTACCACCTGAGTACAATAAACAGTGAGAGCGCCACAGACAGATTCACTTGTGAGGAGCCCAGTAAAGTGGGAGAACTGCCCTGAGGTCACAGGGAGAAGTCACAAGCACCACCTGGCTTGGCCCTGAGAGGGGGCAGAGGACAGAACAGCAGGGAGGCAGCAGTGTCTCTGGAGGTTCTGGTCACCTTGTCATACAATGGTTTGTCTTGGTCTGGACACCAGGGGGCGCTTGGGGACCATTCCTGAGAAGAGTGGGGTGATCAGAGCAGAACCAGCCACCTGCGCTGTCTAGTGTCCTCTGCTCAGGGCTCACAGCTGCGTCTTCCCCACCCCCTGGGAACACACAACCCCACCTCTGCCACCCCCTGACATCCTCAGGCATAGAGGCCTGACCCAGGGCCCAGGGTGGGATTAGAAAGCTGGGGGCCTGATTTGCATGGATGGACCCTCCCACTCTCAGAGTATGAAGAGGGGCAGGGAGAGATTTGGGGAAGCTCTACTTCAGCTGTGGGCACAGGAGGCAGCACTCAGAACAGTCTCCAGCATGGCCTGGTCTCCTCTCCTCCTCACCCTTCTCATTCACTGCACAGGTGACTGGATACAGGTCCAGGGGAGGGGCCCTGGGAAGTCCATGAATGACTGGTTTCTCCTCTTGTCTCTAGAAGTAGAATCATGATTCCTGTGTCTCTCCCACTTCCAGGCTCCTGGGCCCAGTCTGTGCTGACACAGCCGCCCTCAGTGTCTGGGGCGCCCGGGCAGAAGGTCACCATCTCCTGCACTGGGAGCAGCTCCAACATTGGGGGTTATTATGTATCCTGGTACCAGCAGCTCCCAGGAACGGCCCCCAAACTCCTCATCTATCAAGATAATAAGCGACCCTCAGGGATTTCTGACCGATTCTCTGGCTCCAAGTCTGGTACCTCAGCCTCCCTGGCCATCACTGGGCTCCAGTCTGAGGATGAGGCTGATTATTACTGCCAGTCCTATGACAGCAGCCTGAGTGGTAACACAGTGCTCCAGGCCCGGAGGGAACTGAGACAAGAACCCACTTCCTCCTCTTCCAGGAGGGTGAGGGCACGGTAGCTGCTGTTTAGGCCTGGTATGTGGCTTCTGTGGCTGCTGCTTCCTTCATGGTCCCAGGGGCATCCAGAGCCCTGCCTGGGAGTGGAGGCTCCTCCTCCCCTTCTGTCCTCAGAGTCAGAAACAGGGAATCCAGGAAACAGAATGTCCCTCTCCCTTAACTTGGGACACAGGGTCTCTACACTGAAGTCCTGGGCTCAGGTGGCAGGTCCAGTTGTGTCATCTCAGACCCACCTCTGATGGGGAACCCATGTATTCATTATTCTCCTTCCCCCAATTCCAGGAGTTTCCGGGGCTGTGTCTTCCTCTCCCTGCTCCTCATTGTGAGTCCCTGTATTTCTTTTCTCTTGAGCCTATTGGTTTTCTTAACAAAACTCCTTTTATGAAGGAAAAATGCACATCTAGTTAACCAGCTGAATTTATAGCCTTAAATTAGGCCCATTTTGACATTTTTCTGGATCGTTGAAAATATCACCACCCCTGAGCTATACAACCTGTGACCAACCACAGCAGCTCTTCAGGACACTTTGTCTTCTCCTTCGCTTCCCGAATGCCTGCCTGGGCAGCCAGGAAACTGCCTTTGCCACTACTGTATGGTTTCCATTTTCTGAAACTCACTAGTGTTATCAAACACTATCTTCCCATTTGTTTGAGCTTCTTTCACTCTGCACGCTTCTTTTGAGATTCTCCCTGTTGTTGCTGAATTGCATCCCATTCTGCAGAGGACTCATTACAACCTTGGAGGGTCCTAGGACTTTTTTCTGATTCCGTTTATTTACTTATTTATTTTAATGTTTGAATTTGTTGTCCATCAAATCAAACTCTACGGGTGATGTTCCTCTAAGATGACAAGAGTCAGTGAGGGCTTGTCTGGATTCCTGCTTCTTCGTCTCTTGCCTCTGATTCTCTCTATAATGGGAGAGTTTCTCATCTTTTTTACGTTTTTATATTTATTATTTTATTTTGGCTTTTAAGGCTTTTAGTGTTTTTTAAATTTTTTATTTCAGTAGGTTTTTGGGGAACAGATGGTGTTTTGCTACATAAATAAGTTTTTTAGTGGTGATTTCTGGGATTTTGGTGCCCTCATCACCCAAGCAGGGAACACCACACCCAATGTGTAGTCTTTTATCCCTCACCCCATCCCACCCTTTCTCCTGAGTCCCCAAAGTCCATTGTGTCATTCTTATGTCTTTGTGTCCTCATAGCTTAGCTCCCATTTACGAGTGAAAACATATGATGTTTGCTTTTTCATTCCTGAGTTAATTCACTTACAATAATAGTCTCCAATTCCATCCAGGTTTCTGTTAATGCCATTATTTCATTCCTTTTTATGGCTGAGTAGTAGTGCACAGTATGTATGTCTGTGTATATATATATATCACATTTGCTTTATCCACTTGTTGATTGATGGGCATTTGGGTTGGTTCTATGTTTTTGCAATTGCAAATGTGCTGCTATAAACATGAGTGTTCAACTATCTTTTTCATGTAATGACTTCTTTTCCCCTTGGTAGATACCTAGTAGTGAGATTGTTGGATCAAATGGTAGATCTGCTTTTAGTTCTTTAATGAATCTCCACACTCTTTTCCATAGTGGTTGTACTAGTTTACATTCCCAGCAATAGTGTAAAAGTGTTCCCTTTTCACCACATCCATGCCAACATCAATTGTTTTAATTTTTTTTATTATGCCCATTCTTGAGGGAGTAAGGTGGTATTGCATTGTGGCTTTGATTTTCATTTCCCTAATCATTAGTGATCTTAAGCATTTTTTCCATATGCTTGTCAGCCATATCTTCTTTTGAGAATTGTCTATTCATGTCCTTTGCCCACTTTTTGATGGGATCATTTGTTTTTTTATTGCTGATTAGTTTGAGTTCTTTGCAGATTCTGGATATTAATACTTTATTAGATGTATAGATTGTGAAGATTTTCTTTCACTCTGTGGGTTGTCAGTTAACTCTGCTGATTGTTTATTTTGCTCTGCAGCAGCTATTTCATTTAATTCAGTCCCATCTATTTATCTTTGTTTTTAATGCATTTGATGTTGGATTCTTGGTTATAAAGTGTTTGCTTAAGCTAATGTCTAGAGGGTTTTTTTCAATGTTATCTTCTAGAATTTCTAAGGTTTCAGGTCTTAGATTTAAGTCTTTGACCAATCTTGTGTTAGTTTTGTATAAGATGAGAGATGAGGATCCATTTTCATTCTTCTACATGTGGCTTGCCTATTATCTCAGCACCATTTGTTGAATAGCATCTTCTTTTCCCACTGCATGTTTTTGTTTGCTTTGTCAAAGATCAGTTGGCTCTAACTATTTTGCTCCATTTCTGCATTCTCTATTCTGTTACATTTGTCTATGTGCCTATTTTTATACCAGTACCATGCTGTTTTGGTCATTATGGCTTTATAGTATAGTTTGAAGTCAGGTAATGTGATGCTTTCAGATTTGTTATTTTTGCATAGACTTGTTTCGGCTATGTGGGCTCTTTGTTGGTTCCATATGAATTTTAGTTCTATGAAGCTCTGTGAAGAATGATGGATGTATTCTGATGGAAATTGCATTAAACTTGTAGATTGTTTTGGCAGTATGGTCATTTTCACAATACTCATTCTATACATCTGTGAGCATAAAATGTATTTCCATTTGTGTCATCTGTGATTTCTTTCAGCAGTGTTGTTTTTTTTTTTTTTTTTTTTGGCAGCTATTGTAAAACGGGTTGAGTTCTTGCTTTGATTCTCAGCTTGGTTGCTGTTGTTCTATAGCACTGCTACTGATTTGTGTCCCTTAATTTTGTATGCAAAAACTTGCTGAATTATTTCACTAGTTCTAGAAGCTTTTAGGGTGAGTCTTCAGGGTTTTCTAGGCATACAATCATATTATCAGCAAACAGTGACAGTTTGACTTCCTTCTTATCAATTTGGATACCCCTGATTTCTTTCTCTTGTCTGATTGTTCTGGTTAAGACTTCCAGTACTATGCTGAATAAAAGTGGAGAAAGTGGGCATCTTTTTCTTGTTCCATTTCTCAGGGGAAATGCTTTTAACTTTCCTCCACTGAGTATAATGTTGACTGTGGGTTTGCCATAGAGGGCTTTTGTTGCCATAAGCTATGGTCCCTTCTATGCCGATTTTGCTGAGGGTTTGAATCATAAAGGATGCTGGATTTTGTCAGATGCCTTTTCTGCATCTATTGAGATAATCATGTGACTTTGGGTTTTAATTCTGTTTATGTGGTGTATCACATTTATCAACTTGTGGATGTTAAACCATCTCTGCATTTCTGGTATAAAAGCAACTTGATCATGGTGGATTGTCTTTATGACAGCTGTTGGATTTGGGTAGCTAGTGTTTTGTTGAGGATTTTTGCATCTAGGTTCATCAGGAATATTGGTCTGTAGTTTATTTTTCTGTGATGTCCTCCCTGGTTTTGGTATTAGAGTGATACTGGCTTCACAGAAAGATTTAGAAAGGATTCCCTTTTTCTCTATCTTGTTAAATAGTGTCAATAGGATTGGTACCAGTTCTTCTTTGAATATCTAATAGAATTCAGCTGTGAATCCATCTGGTCCTGAATTTTTTGCTGTTTGCAATTTTTTAAATTACCATTTCAATCTAGCGGCTTGTTATTGGTCTGTTTAGAGTTTCTACATCCTCCTGGTTTAACCTAATAGTGTTGTATATTTCCAGGAGTTCACCTATCTCCTTTAAGATTCTAGTTTATGTACATAAAGGAGTTCATAGTAGCCTTTAATAATCTTTTGTATTTCTGTGGTATCAATAATAATATCTCCCATTTCGTTTCTAATTGAGCTTATGTGGATCTTCTCTTTTCTTGGTTAATCTCGCTAATGGTCTGCCAATTTTATTTATCTTTTTTTTTTTTTTTTTTTTGGTTAATCTCCCTAATGGTCTGCCAATTTTTTTTTTTTTTTTTTTTTTTTTTTTTTTTTTTGAGACGGAGTCTCGCTCTGTCACCCAGGCTGGAGTGCTGTGGCCAGATCTCAGCCGGATCTCAGCTCACTGCAAGCTCCGCCTCCCGAGTTCACGCCATTCTCCTGCCTCAGCCTCCCGAGTAGCTGGGACTACAGGCGCCGCCACGTCGCCCGGCTAGCTTTTTGTAGTTTTTAGTAGAGACGGGGTTTCACCGTGTTAGCCAGGATGGTCTCTATCTCCTGACCTCGTGATCCGCCCGTCTCGGCCTCCCAAAGTGCTGGGATTACAGGCTTGAGCCACCGCCCCCAGCCTATTTATCTTTTCAAAGGACCAGCTTTTTGTTTCATTTATCTTTTGTATTT
>NW_016809579.1:1488243-1531829 GCF_001698545.2 Rhinopithecus bieti | reverse complement strand
ACCTCAGGTGATCTGCCCGCCTCGGCCTCCCAAAGTGCTGGGATTACAGGCTTGAGCCACCGCCCCCAGCCTATTTATCTTTTCAAAGGACCAGCTTTTTGTTTCATTTATCTTTTGTATTTTTTTTTTTATTTTGATTTCATTTAGTTCTGCTCTGACCTTCGTAATTTATTTTCTTTTCCTGGGTTTGGGTTTGGATTGTTGTGGTTTCTCCAGTTCTGTGAGGTGTGACCTTAGATTGTCTATTTGTGCTCATTCAGACTTTCTGATGTAGGTATTTAATGCTATAAACTTTCCTCTTAGCACCACTGTTGCTGTATCCCAGAGCTTTTGATTAGTTGCATTAAGATTTAGAACAACTGCAATCTTACTATCAGTCAACAGCTTTTTAATTCCTGAGGGTGTGACCTCATTTAATCCCGACAAGCTTTATTATTGCTTTTCAGGCAGTAGGCCCTGAGTGAAGAGATAGTGTTTGTGGCCTGGAGGTAAGGTTCTAAAATTTATCAAATATTAAATTGGTGCACAAGTAATTGCAGGTTTTACAAATAAAAGTAATGGCAAAACCCACAAGGACTTGTGCACCAACCTGATACAGACACTGGAGGACAGTTACATTTGAATTCAGTAAAAACAACGATAAAGAATCAGTATGTGTATCTCCCACACAATATTGTTCAACTGAAATACAAACAACTGGGTGCCCTGCATTTTATCTGGAAACTCCACACAGGGTTCACAGCTTGAAAGAGGCAGAGCTGGGACAGGCCTGCCCTTCCTGATGCCAGGTCTAGGTGCTTAACCTCAAAGACAGAGCTTCTCTAAGACAGCTACCCTCAAGTGAGCATGTCAGTTGGCACTAAACACATGTGATGTGATCCCCAATCAATGATCCCTACTCACTTCCCTAATTCTTTCCATTATCCTTTAAGTTTGCAGACTCAGGGCCTTCCCAGAAATTGCTACAGCCTGAGGTCTGGACCTGGGACCTCATGTCCTGTCACAACCAGATGCAACGGGGCTCTTCAGTCCCCACACAGAATGGCTTCAGCCAGGAGGGCATAAATAACATGTAAAATTAGCAGAGCTCAGACTGGCTCTCCTTCTGTCCAATGACAGATGAAACTTCAGGGCTCTGATATTTGTCAGGGAATCTCCTTCAGGGAGGCCAAGATCCTAGGACTTTACTAAAATTAGCAAAGTGGACCAGACAGGCATATCATGGTACAGGAATTGTGTTCACAGCAATAAGTGCAGATGCATCTTAACAAGTGCCCCCACAGTTCTATCTGTGGTGAAAAAGGAAATAGACAAAGGTATGGAGAAACTGAAGGACTCAATGGGTCTCGAACTGAGGTAGCACTGGCTGCTATGGGTTTGTCCTGGAGCAGTCTGCAGATGATGACAGCTGGGAAGCCAGCCCCTGCTGTGACCTTGTTTCATCTGCTCACTGGATCAGTGGCTGTGTCCTCACAGGAAAGCTGACTGCAGCCAGCCTGGCCTTCTCCACCCCACCTGGGAAATGTATTCAAGTGACTGTCTGGGGTGAGGTTCTACTAAGGGCTTGGGAGATATGGGGAGGGGGCTGATTTGCATGAAGGAACCATTTCACCCCCTTTCCTTCACCTAAAACCCATTAATAGAAACTTTGGGGCCATTCATAGAAGTCCAGCTGGTTTCCTACATTTGGGGGGCATAAAGGATTAATGCCTGATTGAGGCCTGATCAATCTAAAGGAAGAGGGGCTATCAGCAGGTGGTGGTCATAGTGAGAAAGGAATTGACTTTTTTGAGAGATTCATCAACACAGCCACCAACTCTGGGACAAATGGGGTGACTCCCTATAACTGTCACCCCAAATTACCCACAGGAGCCTGAGCCAGTCCCCTACTTCTATTGCTTCTGATTCTGGCCCATTCCCCTCCTGTCCCTAAACACGTTGCCCATGTCTGGGTCCAGGGTGGCAGAGATACCTCCATCCCAGTCAACATCTACAGAGGGCCTCTTCTGTTCCCCTCCCTCCTCATGCAGGTTACTACTGTTGTGGGTCTGGAGGAGTGACCCGTGGAGTACACAAGGTATCCCTTCCTATCTAAAGCCAGGCATGTAATAGACATGGTATGGGTTGGTGTAGAGCAGAGTGGCTCATCCGGATGCAAAGCACTAAGGACCTGGCTACAGAAAAATTATTTCACAGAAGTCCACACCCTTTCATGACAAAAACTCGATGAACTATAAATAGAAGGAAACTACCTCAACATAGTAAAGACCATCTATGAAACTCCCATAGCTAACATCATATAAAATCTGAATAATGAGAGGTATTTTCTGTAATATCAGGAACAAGCCAAGGATGCATACTTTCACATCTTCAATTGCAAATATTATTGGAAGACCTAGGCAGAGCATTTAGCCTAGAAAAACAAATAAGCAGAAAAAAAAACAAGAATTGAAAGTAAAAAATTATCTCTGCTTTCAGATGACATAATGTCATATGTAGAATGCCATTAAAAGACCCAGAAAATAATTCTGAAAGAATGATTTAAGAACATCTCACGGCTAGACATGGTGGCTGACGCCTATAATCCCAACACTAGGGAGGCTAAGGTGGGAGAATTGCTTGAGGTTAACAGTTCAAGAACAGCTGAGCAACAAAGCAAGAAGCTGTCTCTACCAAAAATAAAATATAAAAAATAAAGAGGAAGGAAAGTCACTTATATTTCTGTACTTAAACAACCAAACAGCAAATCACCCAAAATGAAACTAAGAAAACAATTCAAGAGGACCCACAGACCCTCTGAAGGAAGGGAACTGCACCCACAGGACCTGGGAGACACCCCAAATACTGTGAGTGCCTCAACTGCGAAGTGGGAAAGGGAGACCCTCCTCTGCCAAACACACACCCCTACTGGAGAATCTGAAGGTCTGTTTGTGGGAGAAGTTCTCAACTTCACCTGGAGCAGAGTTAAGTTAAACTTGACAGCCAAGCTCAGTGAAATACATGGGTGTAGGAGGTAGCAGAGAGGCCCTGGGGACTTGCTGAATCCCCAAGCAACCCATTCCTGCCTGGCACCACAGGGATACATCAGGAGGGAGGGCAGAGGAGCAGTGGGTAAAACTCCACGGGGAGGACTTCCTAGCTGAACTTTGCAACAATTTGAATGGGGTGAGAGGCCTCGTGGTGGGAACTTGGGGTAGGGCACAATCCAGCTTGCAGACTTCACAGCAGGAAAAAAAACTAAAGCCTTTTTCTTTCACAGCTGGGAGGTAGAAAGCCTCAGGCAAGTTTTCAAGCCCTACTCGCCCTCAGGCTGGAAACAGACTCAGGGCTATTGTCAGGGGCACAGTGGGAGTGAGACCGGCCCTTTGGTTTGCATGGAGCTGGGTGAGACCTGTGACGGCTGGCTTTCCCCTACTTCCCTGACAACTTGCATGATTCAGCAGAGGCAACCGTAAGGAGTCCTCCTAAGTATACAACTCCAGGGACCTGGGAATCTCACCCCCATCCCTCACAGCAGCTCCAGCAAGACCCTCCCAAGGAGAGTCTGAGGTCAGACACGCCTAGCCCCGCCCCCACCCGATGGTCCTTCCCTACCCACTGTAGTAGCAGAAGATAAAGAACATAATCTTGGGAGTTCTAGGGCCCCACCCACCACCTGTCCCTCTCCACAATACTACAGCTGATGCTTTCAAGAAAGCACCATCTCCTGGCAGGGGGCCAACCAGCACAAAAATAGAGCATTAAACCACAAAAGCTAAGAACCATCACAGAGTTGATTGCACCCTCCGCTGCCTCCACCAGAACAGGCACTAGTATCCATGGCTGAGAGGCCCATAGATAGTTCACATCACAGGACTCTGTGCAGAAACCCCCAGGATCAGCCGGGTATACTTGCTGAGTGGCTAGATCCAGAAGAGAAACAACAATCACTGCAGTTCAGCTTACAAGAAGACACATCCACAGGAAAGGGGGAGAGTACTACATCAAGGGAACACCCCACAGAACAAAAAAGTCTGAACAGCCTTTAGCGCTAGACTTTTCCTCTGACAGAGCCTACCAAAATGAGAAATAACCAGAAAACCAACCCTGGTAATGTGACAAAACAAGGCTCATCAACACTGCCCCCCAACACCCCACCCACAACACACTCACTAGTTCACCAGAAATGGATCCAAACCAAGAAGAAATCTCTAATGTACCTGAAAAAGAATTCAGGAGGTTAGTTATTGAGCTAATCAGGGAGGGATCAGAGAAAGGCAAAGTCCAATGCAAAGAAATCCAAAAAAATGATACAAGAAGTAAAGGGAGAAATATTCAAGAAAATAGCTTAAAGAAAAAACAATCAAAAATTCATGAAACTTTGTACACACTTTTAGAAATGAGAAATGCTCTGAAAAGTTTCAGCAATAGAATTGAAAAGTAAAAAAAAAGAAATTAAGAGCTTGAAGACAAGGTCTTTGAATTAATCCAACCCAAGAAAGACAAAGAAAAAGATTAAGAAAATGTGAAAAAAGTCTCCAAGAAGTTTGAGATTATGTTAAACGACCAAACCTAAGAATAATCAGTGTTTCTGAAAAAGAAGACAATTCTAAAAGCTTGGAAAACATATTTGGGGGAGTAATCAAGGAAAACTTCCCTGGCCTTGCTAGAGAGCTACACATGCAAATACAAGAAGCACAAAGAACACCTGGGAAATTCATCGCAAAAAGATCTTCAACTGGGCACATTGTCATCAGGTTACCCAAAATTAAGATGAAGGAAAGAATCTTAAAAGCTGTGAGGCAGAAGCACCAGGTAACCTATAAAGGAAAACCTGTTAGATTAACAGGTTTCTCAGCAAAAACCCCACAAGCTAGAAGGGATTGGGGCCCTATCTTCAGCCTCCTTAAACAAAACAATTGTCAGCCAACAATTTTGTATCCAGTGAAACTAAGCATCATATATGAAGGAAAGATATAGCAATTTTCAGACAAACAAATGCTGAGAGTATTTGTCATTACCCAGCTACCAGCAAAGGAACTGCTAAAAGAAGCTCTAAATCTTGAAACAAATCCTGAAAACATCAAAACAGCATCTCTTTACAGCATAAATCACACAGACCCTATATGGCAAAATTACAAGTTAAAAAGCAAAATGCAAAAAAGAAAAACAAAGAAAAGACAAAGTATGCAGGCAACAAAGAACATAATGAATGCAAGGGTACCTCACATTTCAATACAAACATTGAATGTACATGGCTTTAATGTTCCACTTAAAAGATACAGAAAAGCAGAATAGATAAGAACTCACCAACCAACTAGCTGCTGCCTTCAGGAGACTCACCTAACACATAAACACTCACATAAACTTAAAGGGGTGGTAAAAGGCATTTCAGGCAAGTGGACACCAAAAGCGAGCAGGAGTAGCTATTCATATGTCAGACAAAACAAACTTTAAAGCAACAGTGATTAAAAGAGACAAAAAGGGACATTATTTAATGGTAAAAGGCCTTTTCCAACAGGATGATATCACAATGCTAACACAAGTGCACCTAGCACTGGAGCTCCAAAATTGATAAAATGATTACCAATAGACCTAAGAAATGAGATAGACAGCAACACAATAATATTGGGGGACTTCAATACTCCACTGATAGCACTAGACAGGTCATCAAGACAGAAAGTCAACAAAGAAACAATGGATTTAAACTATACATTGAAACAAATGGACTTAACAGATATATATAGAACATTTTATCCAATAACCACAGAATACACATTCTATTCAACAGCACACAAAACTTTCTCCAGGATAGACCATATGACAGGCCATAAAATGAGCCTCAATAAATTTATGGAAATTGAAATTATATCAAGTACTCTCTCAGACCACAGTGGAAAAACTAGAAATCAACTCTGAAAAGAACCTTCAAAACCATACAAACACATGAAAATTAAGTAACCTGCTCCTGAATGAGCACTGGGTCAAAAATGAAATCAAGATAAAAATTTTAAAATGCTTTAAACTGAACAACAATAATGACACAACCTATCAAAACCTCTGGGATACAGCTACAGTGGTGCTAAGAGGACAGTTCATAGCCCTAAACACCTACATCAGAAAGTCTGAAAGAGCGCAATCTAAGGTCATACCTCAAGGAACTAGAGAAACAAGAACAAACCAAACCCAAACAGAGCAGAAGAAAGGAAATAACCAAGATCAGAACAGAGCTAAATGCAATTGAAGCCAAAACAATACAAAAGGTAAATGAAACAAAAAGCTGGTTCTTTGAAAAGATAAATAAAATTGATAAACCATTAGCAAGAGTAACCAAGAAAAGAAGACAGAAAATCCAAATAACCTCACTGAGAAACAAAACAGGTGATAGTAAAACTAACACCACTGAAATACAAAATATCATTCAAGGCTACTGTGAACACTAGAAAACCTAGAAGAGATGGATAAATTCCTGAAAAAATACAATCCTCCCAGCTTAAATCAGGAAAAATTAGATACCCTGAACAGACCAATAACAAGCAGTGAGATTGAAATAGTAATTTAAAAATTACCAAGAACAACAACAGCAAGAAAAATCCAGGACCAGACGGATTCACAGCAGAATTCTACCAGACATTCAAAGAAGAATTGGTGCCAATCTTTGTGGCACTATTCCGCAAGATAGGAAAAGAAGGAACCTTCCCTAATTCATTCTATGAAGCCAGCATCACCCTAATACCAAAACCAGGAAAGGACACAACCAATAAAGAAAACTACAGACCAATATCCTTGATGAACATAGATGATAAAATCTTTAAGAAAATACTAGCTAGCCAAATCCAACCACATATCAAAAAGATAATCCACCAGGGTCAAGTGGGTTTCAGGGATGGTTTAACATAAGCAAGTCAATAAATGTGATACACCAGATAACAGAATTAAAAACAAAAATCACATGATTATCTAAATAGATGAAGAAAAAGCATTTGACACAATTCATCATTGCTTTATGATTAAAACCCACAGCAAAATCAGCATACAAGGGTCTTTGCTTAATGTAATAAAAGCCATCTATGACAAACCCACAGCCAACATAATACTGAATGGGGAAAAGCCAAAAGCATTCCCTCTGAGAATGGGAACAAGACAAAATGCCCACTCTCACCACTTCTCTTCAACATAGTACTGGAAGTCCTAGCCAGAGCAATCAGACAAGAGAAAGAAATCAAGGGCATCCAAATTAGTAAAGCGGAAGTGTAACTGCCCCTGTTTGCTGATAATATGATCGTTTATCTAGAAAACCCTAAGGACTCCTCCAGAAAGCTCCTAGAACTGATAAAGGAATTCAGCAAAGTTTCCGGATACAAGATTAAGGTACACAAATCAGTAGCTCTTTATACACCAACAGCGACCAATTGGAGAATCAAAGTAAGAACTCATCTCCTTTTACAATAGCTGCAAAAAAATAAATAAATAATAAAATACTTAGGAATATACCTAACAAAGGAGTTGAAAGACCTCTACAAGGAAAACTACAAAACAGTGCTGAAAGAAATCGTAGACGACACGAACAAATGGAACCAAATTCCATGCTCATAGATGGATAGAATCAGTATTGTGAAAATGGCCATACTGTTAAAAGTAATCTACAAATTCACTGCAATCTCTATCAAAATACCACCATCATTCTTCACAGAGTTAGAAAAAACAATTCTAAAATTCACATGAAACCAAAAAAAAAAAAAACAAACAAAAAACAAACAAACAAACAAAAAAAACATAAAAGAGCCCTCAGAGCCGAAGCAAGACGAAGCAAAAAGAACAAATCTGGAGTCATCACACACTAGTTTCAAACTATACTATAAGGCCATAGTCACCAGAACAGTGTGGTGCTGGTATAAAAATAGGCACATACACCTATGGAACAGAATAGAGAACCCAGAAATAAACCTGAATACTCATAGCCAACTGATCTTCAACAAAGCAAGCAAAAACATAAAATGGGGAAAGGACACCCTTTTCAACAAATGGTGCTGGGGTAATTAGCTAGCCATATGTAGGAGAATGAAACTGGATCCTCATCTCTCACGTTACACAAAAATCAACTTATGATTGATTAAAGACTTAAACATAAGACCCCTGAAACTATAAAAATTCTAGAAGATAACATTGGAAAATGCTTCTAGACATTAGCTTAGGCAAGGATTTCATGACCAAAACCCAAAAGCAAATGCAATAAAACAAATATAAAGAGCTGGGACCTAATTAAACCAAAAAGCTTTTGCATGGCAAAAGGAACAGTCAGAAGAATAAACAGACAACCCACAGCATGGGAGAAAATCTTCACAATCTATACATCTGACCAAGGACTAATATCCAGAATCTACAATGCACTCAAACAAACCAGTAAGAAAAAAACAATCTCATCAAAAAGTGGGCTAAGGACATGAATAGACAATTCTCAAAAAAGATATTCAAATGACCAACAAACTGAAAAAAATGTTCAATATCACCAATGATCAGGGAAATAAAAAATCCACAATGCGATACCACCTCACTCCTGCAAGAACTGCCATAATTGGAGAATCAAAAAACAGTAGATGTTACTGTGGATGCGGCTTTCAGGGAACACATCTACGCTGCTGGTGAGAATGTAAACTTGTACAGCCACTATGGAAAACAGCATGGAGATTCCTTAAAGAACTAAAAGTAGAACTACCATTTGATCCAGCAATGCCACTACTGGGTATCTACCCAGAGGAAAAGAAGTCATTATTTGAGAAAGATACTTGCACACGCATGTGTGTAGCAGCACAATTGCAAAATCATGGAACCAACCCAAATGCCCATCAATCAATGAGTGGATAAAGAAACTGTGGTATGTATATATTATGGAATAGTACTTAGCCATAAAAATGAATGAATTAACAGCATTTGCAGCAACCTGCATGAGACTGGAGACTATTCTCTATTCTAAGTGAGGTAACTCAGGAATGGAAAACCAAACATTGTATGTTTCCACTGATATGTGGGAGCTGAGCTATGAGAACGTAAAGGCATTAGAATGACACAATGGACTTTGGGTCCTTGGGGGAAGAATAGGAGAGCGGCGAGGAATAAAAGACAACAAACATGGTGCAGTGTATACTGCTTGGGTGATGGGTGCACTGGGATCTCACAAATCACCACTAAAGAACTTACACATGTAACCAAATACCATCTTCCCAATAACTTATGGGAAAAAAAGAGTATTATAACAATGGAATCATATATTATGTAGCTTTTCAACATTGGTTTTTTTCACGGAGCAGTTTCCTTGAGATATATCTGAGTTGTGTTGTATCAATTATATAGTTTGTTTCTTTTTATTGCTGAGTAATGTTTCATGGTACAGTTGTATCAAGCTTGTTTAACCATTCACCAGTTGAGGAACATGTAGATTATTTCCAGTTTTTTTTTTTTTTTTTTTTTTTTTTTTTTGGCTATCAGGATTAAAACTACTATGAACAGTCTTATACATTAAAAAAAAAATTCAAATTTTATCATTAGAATGAGTAAAATACGGCTGGCACAGTATCTCGCGCCCATAATCCCAGCACTTTGGGAGGCTGAGACGGCGGATCATCTGAGGTCAGGAGTTGTTAGAGAACAGCCTGGCTAACGTGGTGAAACACTGTCTCTACTAAAAAAAAAAAAAGATAAAAAAATTAGCTGGGTGGGTGGCACACTCGGTGATTGCAGCTACTCATGAGACTGAGGCACAATAAGGAAAGACAGGCTTTCCTTTTATTCCAGCCCCACAGCACACAGAAGACCCTTCCTTTTATGCCAGCCCTGCAGCATCCTAACAAGTTAAGACAGTCAGAGGTGCCTCATTACAGGTGACTCAGAATAATATGAGAAAGTCTAGGGGTGGCCATGATGTTAGCAGTGGGTGCCCAACCCAGCCCAGGAGCAGCCACAAATGCAAAAGTGGCCAAAGAAGGGGAGATGAAGCTGGTGGCAAGGTAGCAGCCCCTCCAGCTGGAGAGAGGCATCTGCTTCTGTACAAAATGGCTCACAGTTGATAAGTCTTGCATAGATACCTCATCCTGTTTACCTCATGACCAACTACAGTTTTCATTACAATGTATGCTATCATAGCAGTAGTATCTATTTCCTCCAGTGGCAAGCAAACATGAAGGAAGTGTGTTTTACTGCTTTGTCCAACCTGACATGATAGTCCCAAACATGGGATGAATGTTTAAAGGCAGTGTTCTCTAAAGATAAAGATATTATACCATTTATTGATAAATACGGGGATTGCATGATGACCATTCAGGCACTTGGAATAATTACTTGGCTAAATAACATTGTTTAAACAATGAGTAAATTTAGTTATTCTTTGCAGAGCAAAAAAGATTCAAGTTTCACCAGTCCCTTGGCAAACACTACTTTTCAAGCTATGGAAGGGAGACATCTGAAATTTTGTACTAATCTTTCTGAAGACACGGAAACAGCCAAGTCATACCTAATACTTATGAACATAAGACTCTGGTAAAGTTCAAGAATCATTTGTATTTTGAGGAAAAAGACATTGTTGCTAAAGCAGAGAAGAACCTAAAACAGACTCCTGGTAGTGAGATAATATTTTATAAAAAGGTATCAATCAAGGTGTGGCTTACAAAAATACTTTTGAGGATGTCTACTTTCCAGCCATCACACTGGACAAGAACTGCATGGTTTTCATTAACTTTGGACTGTGCTTCAAGTATCCTCAAAATGATATCACTTACCACCCTGAGTGACATGGGATGGGACGCTGTGGTAGAGCACACTCTGGCTGATGTCTTGTACCTGCTGGAGACAGAAATGAATGGGAAACACAGTCCTCCATAGGAATCTCGAATGGATCCCTCTTTCTTTTCAGATACAGACTTTCTGGGGAATAATACTGTAGGGCTTTTGCTGTTGTTGCTTTTAACTGTCTCAAATGTTCTCCCAAAGATGCTACGGAACACAGCCTCTCCTTTGAGCAAGTTAAAAGTCTGGGTACGACTGCAAGAGGTTCCCTGCCTGCCGACATTCTTTCTTCACTTTCAGTGACTGCTCTTCTTCTGTGGGCCTTAAACCAACAACTGGTCATCCCAAGATCCACTAAGCCCTCTGGGAAATTGGTGCTGTACTGCATGCCCTGCCAGCTGGGACTTCTTACATTGATGTATTTTCTAAGGAGTGAATAATCTTGTCCATGTAACTAACTTATTTAAAGACATTTCCTTTGGGGGGCACTGACTCTATGACACCCATTTTCCAAGGAATTGGTGAGCTTGTTTCTGAGAATACCAGAAATCAATGTACATTCCAAATCATTCTAAAAGTGATTTCTTTTTGGGGTGGGTTTGGCTTTGTTATTAATTTTGAAATATATCTTCGAACACTGAGATCTCTGAAACTACTAGATCTCTAGAAGAGTACTTGTGAAAGAAGGTTGCTTGCAGCTTTAACAAAATGAGAAACTCTTCCCAAATAAAACCTGTTTTGAAGTTAAAAATAATGTGACATTAGAACCTGCAAAATCTAAGAGTTCCCAACAGCACTGTCAATTCTGATGTTAATTGTAAGCTAGGGACTCCCCCAACAACACTTCACTTCTTATGATTCCCAAGAAGGACTCACATCACTCACTGAAACTTGTGTTGTTTGTTGATATGATTTTTTACAACAAAAGAATGCAGATTAAAATAACTCAAGGGAAGAGGCACATGGGCAGAGGTCAGGAGAATTCCAAGCACAAGCATCCAGTTGTCCCCTCCCAGTAAAGTAATAGACAATGCTGCATTCTCCTGGCAGCAATGTGTGATTCTATGCATGAATTATTGCCAGCCAGAAAAGCTCACCGAAGCTTGGTGTCCAGGCAGGTTTTTTTGGGGGTGTGAGTTGGGGATGAGGTTGCTTATGTAGACCTTGTTGATCATCCTTATGGTTGACTTGAATTTCCACTGAATTGACAATAAAACTTTAACCTTAAATATTTGGTCATTTTCTTTTTAATAAATTCTTTAAAATAAATTATCTTGGAAAATGCTCACTTTAGCTAGCTGCTTATCCAATATGAGACTCAACATAAATAGTGTCGAAAAGCTAATGAGTCATTAAAACAATTCCTTTAGTCATTCAAGACATTCAGATAAAAATTAACACCATGTAACACTAAACTCAAATTATAGTCACTGGGGTTGGATTTCAACAACAGGAAGAGAAAGTAGTACACATAGGGATGAGCAAAAAATAGACAAGTAATGGGTGTGAATTGACCTGGGAAATTTACAGTGGCTGTGTCAAAAAGATAAATCAATAGTTATTTGACAATACATGCTCAGTCCAGGAAAGCCACCGGGGGCGGTCTAGGTCTTCTGCATCATAAGAAGCTCAAGGGGTTCAAACTGAATGAACCCTGCACAGTTGCTCACTGGGTAATGTAAAATGTTAGAGCAGCTGCTTCCTCTGGCAACACACAGCCACTATGGGCTGTCCCCTCACAGTGTAGCTGCTCGCAGGGCTGAGAACCTGGGTGGTGCTAAAGGTGGTGAATGTGGTAAAGATTTGCATAAACCACCACACGACACACCCCCTTCATGCAGGGATCTCAGTAGCATCTTCAAAGGGTGGGCTTTCTGAGCTGAGAGCAATGAGAAGAAACTTTCTAAACTTACTAAAATTTATTTATTGAGTTACATTCAAAGCAATACATGCCTATTACATAAAATCAGAAAGTATTTAAAAATCACCAAGTTCTCTGCAAAGCTTCTTTATTTCAAACAATCAATGTGACTACTTTTTTTTATTTGGATGCATTCTTTCATTTTTGTTCTCAGTATTTCCACAATAGTGATCAAGCCTTGTGATTTTCATCTGCTTTTACACCCCTTTATGCTCTTGTCATTTCAGGTTAATGTAAGAAGTGTTCCATTTCTTAAAAGGGATAAAATACTTGAATAATTGCTAACTTTATTTTTATTTGAATACCAGTGAAATATTATCATTTTTAGGTAATTCTCATTGTTTGCTACTCAAAAAAAGATGTGATATTATCTTATTATTAAAACACTCCTGGTAACTTCTGTGGATTTTGTGAGGTCAGAAAAAAAATGCCTGAAGTTTTCAATGGAAAGCCTTGAGTACATTATACCTGACTTCACAATGCACTAAATACAGAAACAAGAGTTTCTGATTCATGTAAGAAGGAGCATAACAGATTAAGGCATGAGGAATAATTTATATCCAAAACTACACCAGTGTCTCCATGCATGTGTTAGCACAGCACTTCCCAAATTCTATTGTGCATATGAATCTTCTGGGGATTTTACAAAATGCAGATTCTCATTCAGTGGCTCTGGGGTGAGGACACAGTCTCTGCATTTCTAAAATGTTCCCACCACACAAAATCCACATATATGTTTGAATAATAACAAGTCCAGCCTTAACAAGAGGCTCACGTGCGTAATCCTAGCACTTTGGGAGTTTGAGGCAAAAGAATTACTTGAGGCCAGGAGTTTGAGACCAGCCAGGGTAACATCGCAAGATCTTTTCTCTACAAAACATGCTTTTAATTAATAAAAAATGAATTAGCCAGGCATAGTGTGGCATGCTTGTCATCGTTGATACTTAGGAGTCTGAGGCAGAAGGGTCACTTCACTGCAGGAGTTCAAAGCTGCAATGAGCTATGATCATGCCACTGCACTCCAGCCTGGGTGGCAAAGTGAGACCTTGCCTCTAATAACAAAATGGCAATAACAAATTCATAAGAATAGTATAAAATAAGGAGAATCCTTGGCAGGCAATAACCTAAGATATATCTCAGACATAGGGAACTAATGTGTTTGGATGATAGAAGAACCCCACAGTTAGCTGGGCATGGTGGCTCACACCTGTAATCCCAGCAATTTAGGAGGCCAAGACGGGCAGATCACCTGAGGTCGGGAGTTCGAGATCAGCCTGGCCAACATGGAAAAGCCTCGTCTCTAATAAAAATGCAAAATTAGCCAGGCGCAGTGGGGCTGTAATCCCAGCTACTCGGGAGGCTGAGGCAGGAGAATCACTGGAACATGGGAGACGGAGTGTGTGGTAAGCCAAAATGGAAGAACTCACACTCCATGCAGGAATATGACCAGGGACGGTAGCTGCAAAGTGGGGAGAGGCTCCCCTTTCTTTAAGAAATGAAACAAAAGCAAACAAACAACAAACCTGACCTCCACTCTGGCTCCTGTTCAACATTCTTACTGGCTTCTCATCCAGTCTTTTCTGTAGTGTGGTCCATCCTTACCCTCTCCCCTCCCACATCTCTGATTCCTGAATTCCCTTCTTGGGTCTCTACCTTTTCCTGTCAATGACTTCTCCCCTCTATCCTCCTGAGTGAATTATCAAGAGCTTTATAACAGGAAACCTACTGGTATTTTTCCAGATTGTTTTTCTTGGAATTGGACATTCATACATTTTCTCTCTTTTTTTTTGTTGGGGCGAGTGGAGGAGATAGGGACAGGGTCTCACCCTGGTTGCCCAGGCTGTGGTCTCGACTCACTGCTACCTTTACCTCCTGGCTCAAGCAATCTTCCCAGCTCAGCCTCCCAAGTAGCTGTGACTACAGGCATGTACCACCACGCGCTGCTAATATTTTGTATTTTTGGTAAAGATGAGGTTTCCCCATGTTACCCAGGCTGGTCTTGAATTCCTGAGCTCAACTGATCCACCCGCCTCAGCCTCCCAAAGTCCTGGAATTACAGGCATGAGCTGCTGTGCCCAGCCTATTTTTTCTCTTTTACGAGCTTCTCTGATACCCTAGTTCTGAGGTAGCCCAGAGTTAGCTGATTCTCCTGTTTTGCCTCAGCTAGCACTTCTTCCTTCTCCTTTCTTTTCTCCTTCTGATTCCTGGAGTCCTCTGCATTTCCAGTGAACCCAGTGAACCACACAAGCATGCTAATTTATTCTCCCCAAACTCCACCACTCTGCCTTATGTGACCTAGTGAGAATCAAGAAGGAAGAGAGACCCACGGATTTCTATGCAGCCTGGAAAGTGAGTTCATGGCTGGACTTGGCTGGGACACCAGACACCTGTCTCCCTGTCTCTATTTAGTATTCATAGGGTCCAGCAGCTGCATCCTCCCAGGGTGCCTGAAGAGTCACTGACCATGCTCTGCTACCTCACAGCCACCCAGTCCTCAAGAAGTATAATCAGACTCAGCATCTTATGTGAGGGGAACAACCATGGGGACAGGTTAGACTTGCATTGAGTTCCCTCCTCTAAGAGGGGCCAGGGAAAAGCGGCTGTTCCCCCTAATCTGTGTGGCTCAGGAAGCAGAGCTCCAGAGACTTCTCTACCATGCCCTGTATCCCTCTGCTGCTCACCCTCCTCAGTCTGCACAGGAGGCTGGAGATAGAAAGGCAGGAGCTGGCACTGGGAGGACCAGGGCTCTGCCTTTCTCCTTTGGCTCACGGAGTCACCTGCCATACCTGTGTCTCTCTCCTGGCTGTCACAGTCCTGGGCAGTCAGGGCTCATTTGGTAGCCTGCACAGTCTGTCTGTGGCTAAACCCGTCAGTCACCTGCACTGGAAACAGCAGCAATACGGGTCTTGGGATTGTGTCCTGGTACCAACAATGAACAGGAAGTGGCCTTAAACCTCTGATCCATAGACGTAAACGTCCACCTGCAGATCCAGAACTGATTCTTGAGTGATCAGTCCGTAAAGGAGACCTTCCTGAGCATATCTGGGCTCCAGGCTGAGGACAAGGCTGGTCACTAATGTTGGATTTAGACAGTCCTCTAGAGGCCCCCACAGTGCTGCAGTCTGTGGGGAAGTGAAACAGGAATATTTCAGGTCTCCTAGAAGCACGACCCTACAGCACCACCTACAACCAGGAAAACTTGGCTGTTTACCATTTGTGTTCACGTTTGCTTGGGCTGCTGCTAACCAGGGCCCAGGTATTCAGGGACAATGATTGAGAGAATGCAGCTTTGTTTCCTCAGAGTCAGCCCTCAGAGAAAGCCCACAGCAGGAGCATTGTCAAATTGCCTCAAAAAAAAAATCAGAAAGTCCTTGGTTCCTGGAACAGGCTGCCCTGGGAACAGAGCCAAAATTGGTCAGGGCAAGCAGGGACACAACTGTGCAGAAAACAACAAGTTTTACTTATGGAGATGATGGTTGGCTATATAAAATGAGAAATATGTCACACTATTCACTGGTAAAAGTAAGTCTACCAATACTATTCATTTCCCTATATCACTACGTTGAGTAAAAGCTCTATAAAATGTATGAAACCACTGTAGAGATAACTTTTGCTGAATTGCTGCCTTTAACATGTCATGGATCTTTTATTCTTCTTGCAAAATTCTCATTATTCACCATCCTTTTGAACAGCTCCTAGCTGCCCTTCAACCCAGATCCTCAGCTGGCCCCTTCTCCACGATGCCCACCCTGATGGCACATGTGGGCAGTTAGATTTTTCTAGATTTTAATAGTTATGTATGTACATGTCTATATCCCATGGACCAAGACTCATTCTGGGAGTGAGAAATCACAATAATCATGCCTAGCCTTGTGGAATTAGTGTCTAGCAATCAGACCACGGAGGTGTGAATAGAGACAGTGACTAATAAGCTGCAGAGATCAGCTGGGCCATGGGGAGGTGAGTGCCCTCTAACCAGCATGGGATGCAGGGGGACTGCCCTATGGTCCCTGCACAGCTGCTCAGTAAGGACCATTCACTCAAAGAAATCCAAGACTAGGGGCTAAGACCCTGTGCTCACTGATGGGGACTTAGCATCTATGTCCTCCCATGGTGTGGCAGAGTCTCCTGAGCAGGAACGTGTGGATGGTTTCAGTAGGTGTTTTCTTCCAGAGCCCTCCCAAGGGGAAAAGCAAAACGTCTTCCTCCTCAGGCTGCAGAGTGAGCTGAGCTGCATCCCCAGGGCTCAGGGAGGGGCTGGGCAGTCCCTGGATGAAAACACATTTGCATGAGCAGCCCCTCCTCTGCAGAGGGTGGGAAGAAAAGGAGGCCTGGGGCAGCCCAGCCCCACTGTGCATGTCAGGCTGTGTCCACCATGACCTGGACTCCTCTCCTTCTCCTGCTTCTCTCTCACTGCACAGGTAGGGACAGGCCTCAGAGACCAGGGCCAGCCACCCAGCCTGATTCTGGCTTTTCTGGTAGAGATCCCTGAAAAACTTCAACCTGAACCCTGCCCATCAACCACGAGTGTCTGTGTTTGCAGGTTCCCTCTCCCAGCTTGTACTGACTCAGCCACCTTCCTTCTCTGCATCTCCTGGAGAATCCGCCAGACTCACCTGCACCTTGTCCAGTGACATCAGTGTTGGTAGCTACAACATATACTGGTATCAGCAGAAGCCAGGGAGCCCTCCCCGGTACCTTCTGAGCTACTACTCAGACTCAGATAAGCACCAGGGCTCTGGAGTGCCCAGCCACTTCTCTGGATCCAAAGATGCTTCGCCAGTACAGGAATTTTACTTGTCTCCGGGCTCCAGTCTGAGGATGAGGCTAACTATTACTGTATGATTTGGCACAACAATGCTTCTCACAGTGACACACACACATTGGGAAGTGGGACAAAAACCTCACCCTGCTTTAGGTCTTGTTCTGTAACAATTTTTAAACTTTAAAATAACTGGCCTAGGCACAAACTACATTTGGAAGTACTTTATAGCTGTAAAAGGCTCTTCTGTCAATTTCCCATTCATTCTTCTGAAGTCTCAGTAAAACAAAACAAAGCCAAGGCATCTGATGACCCTGAAGTGTTGGCTGCGTGTCCATGTGTGCTGACACCAGTGCCTGTGGAGCTGGACTATTTTTCTTGAAAGAAGCAAAATGAGCCTTTCTTAGCTCACATCATGGTTGAAGCCCAGGGACATCCTAGCAGGTGAACGGGACATCCTAGCAGGTGAACGGGACATCCTAGCAGGTGAAAAGTCCCCTGCAGCATGGACTCTGCTCTTCCAGCATATAAGCGGAGACCTCCCCTTCCATCCCCAGTAGTCTGTTCTCAGGTCTGTCTGAGGCTCACTATGTCTCAGGAACAAGGCACTCAAATATGAAATGCTGCCTGAGGACACAGGTCAGGGAGGAATTCTGGATATAGAGCTGACCTGGCTCAGTTCTGGGTGCCTGCATTTCAGTGGCAGTGTCAGGAGATGGGGTTAGGTCTGAGGGTAACTGTGGACCTGAGGCCATTGAACCTCTATGTAGGACATGAGAGAATCAAGGGGAGGCTCCACCATGGCTGAGACTGCTCCTTGGCCACGGGGGAAGTAGGTCCCAGGGATGTGACTTTCCTGCAGCTCATCCCACTCAGGACCACGGCGATTGCTGAGGGTGGGTTTCCTGATCCTTCAGGGCCTGTGTTCTCTTCTCTCTTACACCACTGAAGCTTCTCGCTGAGTCAGGGTCTAGCGGTGAGTCTGTGGAAAATCTGGGTACAGAAATCGCCCAATATTTGCTTCAAGTGACTCCTCCCTGGAAAATTCTTGAGGAGGCCCCCATCTCAAGGTCACCTTTTTCTGCACAGGGAGCAGCAAAAACATTGGGCATTCCTATGGAAATGGCTATGGAGGCCTTCTAGAGACAGCCCCTAAGTTTATGACCTAGGACAGCAGTGATGGTCCCTCAGGGGTCCCAGCCTGATCCTCCTGCTCTGGGTTTATTCCCATAGCCTCCCAGACCACCTCTGGGCTCCAGCCTGAGGACCTGGCTGTTTATCAGTGTCACACAGCTGCATCCTGACTCCATGCTGCCAAAGGTTCCTGTTCCACAGGGAAATGAGAGAAGATCCGCTCCACTCATCCTCTCTGCCCCATCCCTCCTTTATCCCTGCCTGTGACCAACGCCAGTTCATGCCAAAGCTTCTGCTGTCACTTGTGTTACTGAAACAGACCACAAAGTTCAGTAAAAATAACTCCTTTTCTTACTGGTCTCCGAGTGCAAACAGAATTAATTTGTTTCTAGAAACAAAAGGAGCCGCCCACACATGGTGGGTGCAGATGAGATAGGGACAAGAAAAAATCCAGCCTGTGTGACCCAGAGGCCCAGGAGCCCTTAGCCTGGTCCCACAGGTATCCCCTCCTCTTGGTGAAGGTATGCTGACCATTTCCTGAGCTCGGAAACTGGGAGAAATGACGAGAATGAAGAATCCAGCCTGTGTGACCCACAGATGTGAGAGAGGAAGTGGGATGCTTAAGAAAACGTGGGCTCAGCATTCTGAAAGTTCTGGATCTGGCTTTGCCTAGAGCTGGTGTAGAAGAGAAGCAAGAGAGATGCTCAGCCTTGGGTGGCCCAGGCCCAGCTGTCCTGTCAAGGGGCTGAGCTCTCTGCAACATGGATATCCTGCAGAGACATCCTTGGGGAGGCTGTGATCCCAGAGTGATGCAAAAATGCTAATGGAAGTGAACAGGGGATGGTTTATGGGGGGAATGAGGAGACGGGTGTGGGGTCAGATGTGATAAGGAGGGTGCAGCCTGAAGAGTAGACTGTATATTGCAACTCATGGGCGGAGGCGGCCCAGGGCCTACTGCGATGATAAAAGGAAGACCTGGAAGGACCTGGGCCCTAAAGACACATGGGGACTGGGGTTTTGGTCTGCCTCTGAGGGTTCCTGAGGAGGATTACATAAAAAATCCATGGTCAGTGTCCTCTGTCCAGGGCTCACTGTCCCAGCTGGTCCCTCCCGGAGCCTCTGGGTGTCCAGGCTCCTTAGCTGTGGACCTGTTCTTCTCTCTGTCCTCAGCCTAAGAGCTGATGGGGCATCCACCAGGAAGCGCATCCGTGGGCGGGGAGGGGGCCATGGGCTGCCTTGTCCTGTATGTGAGACACCGCTCAGCCTCGGCGACCCCCTGTTCATTAAAGTGGGAGGAAAGGAAAACAAAATTCACTGTGACCATCTATGCATCACCAAAGAAACAGCAATGAGAAGGAAACAGGAAGCGAAGCCCAGATCTAATAGTTTGTTTCTATTTGGAAATAAATAAAACTTAATATGCCTGATGTGTTATGTAAATGCAATAAACATTTTTTAAAACTATAAAATTATGTAAAGGAACATGGCTTACACTAAAAGGAACATTTAAAGTAACGGCACGCTTGAAATGCAATCCCAAAACAAAGCATACATTATATTTCAGTTCCATATATGGACCTGTTTTATTTAAATGTCTGTAATAAATCTCACTATTCCATTTTTAAATGGAGCATTTAAAATATCATTCTACTGCAACTGCCTGGTGATACATTCACCAGTGGGAATATCAACATAACCATCCAGCTGTTTTCCTCCATCCCCATAAAATTCCCCAAACAAATATTTGTTAAGATCCCAGGGTGCATGATGCCAGAACTCATGCAGTCATAGACATCACCTGTTTCATTTTTTCATGTTGATCAACAGAATTACGTTTTTTCTTAAGCTGGTTGTTTTTAGCTTATTAGATTCTAGATGTCATTACAGATCAAAGATAAATAATTTCTATCATCTTTAAGCCCCACCCCCCCGGCCCTGCAACACTCACTACTGCATTTGAACCATAATTTTTCCCTAAAAATCCTAGCTGGGGTGCTCAATGCTAAGAGCTACCACGTATCAGGCTCACCTGAGGACAGACGCTGGTCAAACCAAGTTGAAGTTTTAATTCTTCCCATCTTCAAAGACTGAGTATCTTTGCTCTTTTTGCTCATAAGTGAAACACTCCAGAGTCATTTGCCAGGATCCGCTGCAGATGGGCACTCAGTGCTTGGAGAACAGACTCCTAAGCAAGATCCCTGGTCACAGTATCCAAATGACTATGACTGCAAATCTGGGGAAGTAGAGAGAGAACAAAGATTTACCAGAAAAACCCTCTGGGAATTCCTCCCCAGGGCATCCTAGAGGAAAGAGCTCCCTTTCTCCTCAGCGCTGCAGGATCCACAGAGGAAGTGGAGCTCTGGCCACCAGGAAGGAGCCACATGAGAGGAGAGGACCCGGTGTCCAACACAGGTGGGGAAGTGAGTCCATGGGGCTGGTCCCTGCTCTGGGCTTGATCCTGACATAGGACTTTATGTAGACACCACCTGAGTCCTCTACAATGTACAGCCAAAGAGCCATGGACAGATTCACTCCCTGAGGAGTCTGAAGACTCCTCAGTAGAGTGTGAAGACCGCCCTGAAGTCACAGGGAGGAGACACGGACACCACTTGGCCTGGCTTGGACCTGAGAGACGGGGCAGTGGACAGAATGGGGGGAGGAAGCCCTGTATCTGAGAGGCTCTGGTCACCTGATCATAGAAGGGTTTTCCTTGGTCTGAACACCAGGGGGCGCATGGGGATCATTCCTGAGAAGACTGGGGGTGATCACAGCAGAACCAGCCACCTGCTCTGCCTGGTGTCTTCTGCTCAGGGCTCACAGCTCTGTCCTCCCCACCCCCTAGGACCACTAAGCTCCACCCCTGCCACCCTCTGACATCCTCAAGCCAAGGAGCCTGACCCAGGGCTCAGGGCGGGGTCACAAAGCTGGGGGGTCTGATTTGCATGGATGGACTCTCCCCCTCTCAGAGTATGAAGAGAGGAAGAGATGTGGGGGAAGAGCAGCTTCAGCTGTGGGTACAGAAGGCAAGACTCAGGACAATCTCCACCATGGCCTGGTCCCCTCTCCTCCTCACCCTCCTCACTTACTGTGCAGGTGACAGGATTTGGGGCCAGGAGAGGGGCCCTTGGGAAGCCCACAGGACCCTGCTTTCTCTTCTTGTCTCCTTTTGTCTCTTGTCAATCACCATGTCCGTGTCTCTCTCACTTCCAGGGTCCTGGGCCCAGTCTGTGCTGACTCAACCACCCTCAGCGTCTGAGGCCGCCAGAAAGAGTGTCACCATCTCCTGTTCTGGAAGCAGCTCCAACATCGGAAGTAATCGTGTATCCTGGTACCAGCAGCTCCCAGGAACAGCTCCCAAACTCCTCATCTATAATAATAACCAGCGACCCTCAGGTGTCCCTGACCGATTCTCTGGCTCCAAGTCTGGCACCTCAGCCTCCCTGGCCATCAGTGGGCTCCAGACCGAGGATGAGGCTGATTATTACTGTGCAGCATGGGATGACAGCCTGAGCAGTCCCACAGTGCTCCAGGCCCAGGGGGAAGTGAGACAAGAACTCCCTTCCTCCTCTGCCCGAAGGGTGAGCCCCGGCAGCTGCTGCTCAGGCCTGGTCTGTGGCTTCTGCTGCTGTAGCTTCCCCCACGGGTCCAGGGGCATCCAGGGCTCTGCCTGAGAATGGAGGCTTCTCCTCCCCTTTAGTCCTCAGAGTCAGGAACAGGGTGTCCAGAAAACAGAACGTTCTGTTCCCTGCAGCTTGGGACACAGCGTCTCTGCACTGAAGTCCTGGGCTGAGGTGGCAGGTCCAGCTGTGTCATCACAGACCCACCCCTGATGGGGAACCTGTGTCTCCATCATTCTCCTTTTCCCATTTCCAGGAGTTTCCAGAGCGGTGTCTTCCTCCTCCTGTTCCTCAGTGTGAATCCCTGTGCTTCCTTTCTCTCAAGCCTATTCTTTTTTTAATAAAACTCCTTTCATGTAGGAATAATGCACATATAATAAACCACCCATATTTACAATAGGGAATTAGACAAATTTTGGCATTTCTCTGGATCCTTGAAAACATCACCAGCACCGGGAGTTATACAACCTGTGACCAACCCCAGCAGCTCCTCATGACCCTTGTCACCTCACTTCCTCCCCCAACACCCTCCTTGGAAGTTGCAGATCTGCCTCTGTCACTACTGTTTGGTTTCCGTTTTCTGGAACGTTTCAGTGTTATCAAACGTTATTCTCCCATTTGTTCAGGCTTATTTCACTCTGCACACTTCTTTTGAGATTCTCACTGTTGTTGCTGAATTGTACCCATCCCATAGAGGGCTCATTACTATCTTTGAGGGTCTTTAGGCCATTTTTTTCTGATTTTATTTTTGTATTTGTTTTCAAGTTTGAATGTATTGTGCATCAAAATCAAACTTTAGAGGCGATGTTCATCTAAGGTGACAGGAGATTCTATGATGGCTTGTCGGGATTCTTGCTTCTTCATCTCTTGCCTCTGATTCTCTCTATAGTGGAAGAGGTTCTCATCTTTCATTTATTTATATATTTATTTATTTACTTATTTATTTGGGTTTTTAAGGGTTTTAGTGATTTTTTTCTTTTGATTATTTTCTATTTTTTTATCTTAATAGGTTTTTGGGGAACAAGTGTTGTTTTGTTACATAAATAAGCTCTTTAGTGGTGATTTGTGAGATTTTGGTGCACTCATCACCCAAGCAGTGTACACTGTACCCAATGTGTACTCTTTTATCCCTCACCCCCTCCTACCCTTTCTCCTGAGTCCCCAAAGTTCATTGTATCATTGTTATGCCTTTGTGTTCTCACAGCTTATCTCCCACTTATGACTGAGAACATACCATGTTTTGTTTTCCATTCCTGAGTTACTGCACTTCGAATAACAGCATCCAGTTCCATCCAGGTCGCTGTGAATGCCATTATTTTGTTCCTTTTATGGCTGGGGGTGATATTCCCTGGTATGTAGATGTATACATCACATTTGCTTTATCCACCTGTTGATTTATGGGTATTTGGGCTGGTTCCATATTTTTACAATTGCAAATTGTGCTGCTATAAACATGCGTGTGCAAGTATCTTTTTTGTATAATGACTTCTTTTTCTCTGGTTACGTACCTAGTTGTGAGATTGCTGGATCGAAGGGTATATCTATTTTTATTTCCTTAAGGAATCTTCACACTGTTTTCCATAGTGATTGTACCAGTTTACCTTCCCACCACCAGTGTAAAAGTGTTTTGTTTTCACCACATCCATGCCAACATCTATTATTTTTTGATTTTTTAATTATGGCCATTTTGTGGTAGTAATGTGGTATCACATTGTGGTTTTGATTTGCATTTCCCTGATTATTAGTGATGTTGAACATTTTTCTATATGTCTCTCGTTCATTTGTATAACTTCTTTTGAAACTTGTTTATTCATGCCTTTAGCTCATCTTCTGATGGGATGTTTATTTTTTCTTCATAATTAGTTTGAGTTCTTTGTAGACTCTAGACATTAGTCTTTTGTGGATGTATAGATTGTGAAGATTTTCTTCCATGCTGTGGGTTTTCTGTTAACTTTGCTGATTCTTTTGCTGTGCAGAAGCTTTTTAGTTTAATTTATCTTAGTTCTTGTTGCATTTGCCTTTGGGTTCTTGGTCATAAAGTATTTGTCTAAAGTAATGTCTAGAAGGGATTTTTTGATATTATCTTCTAGAATTTTACAGTTTCAAGCCTTAAAATTACGTCTTTGATTCATCTTGGGTTGATTTTTGTATAAGATGAGAGATGAGGATCCAGTTTCATTCCTTTACGTTTGGCTTGCCAGTTATCCCAGCACCATTTGTTGAACAGGATGTCATTTTTCAACTTTATGTTTTTGTTTGCTTTGTCAACGATCAGTTGGTTGTAAGTATTTGGCTTCATTTCTGGATTCTCTATTCTGTTCCATCGGTCTATGCATCCATTTTTGTACCAGTACCAAGCAGATTTAGTGACTATGGAGTCAAACTTTACTAGAGCATAGTTTGAAGTTGGGTGATGTGATGCCTCCAGATTTGTTCATTTTGCTTAGTCTTGCTTTGGCTATGTAGGTCTTTTTTGGTTTCATATGAATTTTAGGATTGTTTTTTCCAGTTCTGTAATGAATGACAGTGATATTTTGATGGGAATTGCACTGAATTTGTAGATTGCTTTTGGCGGCATGATCATTTTCAACACATTGATTCTACCCACTCATGAGCAGGGGATGTGTCATCTATGATTTTTTTCCGCAGTGTTTTGTAGTTTTCCTTGTAGAGATCTTTCACCCCTTGGTTAGGTAGATTCCTAAGTATATTTTTTGCAGCTATTTGCAAAAGGGGTTGAGTTATTGATTTGATTCTCAGCTTGTTCACTGTTATTGTATAACAGAGCTACTGATTTGTGTGCCTTACTTCTGTATCCTGAAACTTTGCTGTATTTATTTACCAGTTCTAGGAGCTTTTTGAATGAGTCTTTAAGGTTTTCTAGCTATATGATCACATTATCTGCCAACAGCAACAGTTTCACTTCTTCTTTACCAATTTGGATGTCCCTGATTTCTTTCTCTTTTCTGATTGCTCTGGCTAAGACTTCCAGTACTATGTTGAATAAAAGTGGTGAAAGTGGGCATTCTTGTCTGTTCCATTTCTCAGGGCAATTGTTTTCAACTTTTTTCCTTTCAGTATAATGTTGACTATGGGTTTGAAATAGTGGGCTTTTCTTACCGTAAGAGATGTCTCTGCTATGTCAATTTTGCCAAGGGTTTTAATCATGAAGTGATGCTGAATTTTGTCAAGTGCTTTTTCTGCATCTATTGAGATAATCATGTGATTTTCGTTTTTAATTTTCTTTATTTGGTATATCACATTTATTGACTTCTGTATGTTAAACCATCTCTGCATCCCTGGTATGCAACCCACTTGAACATGGTGGACTATGTTTTTGATAGCTATTGGATTTGGTTAGCTAGTATTTTTGCATTTTGCATTTTGTTTAGGATTTTTGCATCTATGTTCATCAAGGATATTGTTCTATAGTTTTCTTGTTTTGTTATGTCCTTCCCTCATTTTGGTATTAGGGTGACACTGGCTTCAAAGAATAATTTTTTTGTTTGTTTTTTAATATCTGTCACATCTTTTTCAAAGAATAATTTAAGAAGGATTTCCTCTTTCTCCTTCCTGTGGATTAGTGCATTAGTCAGGGTTTTCTTTTTTTTCTTTTTTTTTTTTTTGAGATGGAGTCTCACTCTGTCGCCCAGGTGGAGTGCAGTGGCATGATCTCTGCTCACTGCAAGCTCTGCCTCCTGGGTTCATGCCATTCTCCTGTCTCAGTCTTCCGAGTAGCTGGGACTACAGACATCTGCCGCCATGTCTGGCTAATTTTTTTGTATTTTTAGTAGAGACGGGTTTTCATTGTGTTAGCCAGGATGGTCTCGATCTCCTGACCTCCTGATCCACCTGCCTCTGCCTCCCAAAGTGGTGAGATCACAGGTGTTAGCCACCGCACCTGGCCTAGTCAGGGTTTTCTAGATGGACAGAACTAATGGAATACACACACACACACACACACACACACACACACACACACACACACATATATATAGCATAATCACAACGTCCCACAATAGGCCATCTGCAGGCTAAGGAACAAGGAGAGCCAGGCCGAGTTCCAAAACTAAAGAATTTGGAGTTCCACATTCGAGGGCAGGAAGCATCCAGCATGGGAGAAAGATGTAGACGGGGAGGCTAGGCCTGTGTCTCTTTTCATATTTTTCTGCCTGCTTATGTTCTAGCCATGCTGGCAGCTGATTAGATTGTGCCCACCCAGATTAAGTGTGGGTCTGGCTTCCCCACCCACTGACTCAAAGGTTAATCTCCTTTGGCAACACCCGCACAGACACACCAGGAGGGTGTGTCCTTTTTATCCTTCAGTCCAATCAAGTTGCCACTCAGTATTACTCATCACAAGTCCACCCCTTGTCAACCTCAACCCAAATATATCTTCTGAGTTCACATATAATTTTCAAATAAAGACAATAATAAGGTCTTAATTACACCTAACGTAATACAACTATCCTTCGTACAACCAGAAACACATCAATCCCCAACCTAAATACCGTTACATAAAGTTAACAATACTTAAATGCTGATGTGAAGATAATATGTCACATGATAAAGGAGAAAGGAAATAAAATGAAGATATTTTCTTAGAACAAGTGTATACATGCACAAATGTGTTTTTAACAAAAGAAGGAGGAAATACTCATGACAATTACACTCCTCGTTTCTGCAGCTGACCATAGCTGGTACTGATGATTACTTTCTTCTACTACACATTCTGTATTCCCTTTGCCTTCAGCAAGCACCTCAGCAGGTCATGGGTTTTTTTTCCAGGTGGAGTGACCCAAATCTTCATTCCTGAAGGGTCTAGTTCATTTGTAATCCCGCCTGGATTGGGCTGTTGTAGTTTTCCATTGTCCTTAAAAGGGCATGGTAATACTAAGAAATGCCCTAATGACCCTCCTGTATTCCATGCATACTCCTCCTTACCTCTATTATGGAGTAGTAAACTGATTTCATCTTGACAGTCTGTGGCAAACACCCTAGCCAACACTGTAACTCCCTTCTTAGCCTGTTGACTTAAAGGTAGGAGGAGCCCAAAGTGTCCAGGTGGCAATCTTAACTTCCAGTTTAATGGAATCATTGATGTGTCTCCAGGTGGCAGTGTTCCTTCCTCTGGAACTAAATCCTCTAAACCAGCAGAACATAATGTTGCAGGAATAGGAAGTAAAAATTTTGCTAGTGAACCACTAGGTGATGGTGGGTTGTGCCACTTTCACTTCCACCCCTTGATTCCTGGACCCATGGATCCTGGCTATGGGAGGAACAGTACCATATATAGGATGCTGACTCACAGAATACACACCTTCCGGAGAACTTAGCCCAAGTCTTGCAAAGTATTGTCACCTAGTTGGCATTGTAATTGTGACTTCCAAAGACCATTCCACTGTTCTATCAATCCAGCTGCTTCAGAATGATGGGGAACATGGTAGGACCAGTGAATTTTATGAGCATGAGCCCACTGCTGCACTTCTTTAGTAATAAAGTGAGTGCCCTGGTGAGAGTAATGCTGTGTGGAATACCATGATGGTGAATAAGGCATTCCATGAGTCCATGGATGGTAGTCTTATAGGCAAACCCATATCTGGAATAAGTGTCTGTTTCAGTGAGGACAAACCTATGCCCTTCTGATAATGGAAGATTTCCAATATAATCAACCTTCTACCAGGTAGCTGGCTGATCACCCCAAGGAAGGGTGCCATATCAAGGGCTCAGTGTTGGTCTCTGCTGCTGGCAAATTGGGCACTCAGCATTGGCCATAGCTAAGTCACCCTTGGTGAGTGGAAGTCCATGTTGATACGCCCATGTGTAACCTCCATTCCTGCCATCATGGCCACTTCATTCATGAGCCCGTTGGGCAATGACAGGGGTGGCTGGGGAAAGAGGCTGCCTGGTGTTCATAGACCGGGTTATCCTATCCATTTGATTATTAAAATCCTCCTCTGCTGAGGTCACCGGTTGGTGAGCACTCACATGGGATACAAATACCTTCACAGTTTTTGACCACTCGGAGAGGTCCATCCACATATCTCTTTCCTAAATTTCTTTGTAATCAATTTTCCAATCATGCTTCTTCCAAGTCCCTGATCATCCAGCCAAACCATTGGCTACAGCCTATGAATTAGTATATAATCACATATCTTGTCATTTTTCCTTCCATGCAAAGTGCACAACCAGGTGCCATGCTTGAAGTTCTGCCTGCTGGGAAGATATTCCTTCACCGCTGTACTTCAGGGATGTCCTAGAAAGAACCTGTAGTGCTGCAGCTGTCCACTTTCAGGTGGTGCCTGCGTATCATGCAGAACCATCTGTGAACTAGGCCCTAGTCTTTTCTTCTTTTGTCAGTTAATCATAGGGAACTCCCCATGAGACCATCGGTGCAGGCTGGGGGAGAGAGGGCAGGGTGGCAAGAGTGGAGTCCATGGATATTTGAGCCACTTCCTCATGTAACTTACTTATGCCTTCAGGACCTGCTCGAGCCCGATCACGTGTATACCACTTCCATTTGATGATGAAATGTTGCTGTGCATGACCCAATTTATGGCTAAATGGGTCAGAAAGAACCCAGTTCATAACAGGCAGTTCAGGTCACATGGTGACTTTATGACGCATAGCCATTCAGTTTCCACCGAAGTCCAGTAACAGGCCAAGAGCTGTCTCTCAAAAGGAGACTAGTTATCTGCAGAAGATAGCAGGACCTTGCTCCAAAATCCTAGAGGCCTCCACTGTGATTCACCTATAGGGGCCTGCAAAGGTCCAAACAGCATTCTATCTGCCACTGACACCTCAAGCACCATTGGATCTTCTGGGTAATATAGCTCAAGAGGCAGAGCAGCTTGCACAGCAGCCTGGACCTGTTGCAAAGCCTTCTCCTGTTCTGGACCCCACTCAAAACTGGCAGCTTTTGGGTCACTCGATAAATGGGCCAGGGTAACAAACTCAAATGAAGAATGTGTTGCCTCCAAAATCCAAATAGGCCCACTAGGCATTGTGCCTCTTTCTTGGATGTAGGAGGGGCTAAATGCAGCAACTTATCTTTCACCTTAGAAGGAATATCTCTAAAATGCCCTCACCACTGGACCCCTAGAAATTATAATGAGGTAGAAGATCCCGGAATTTTAGTTGGATTTATTTCCCATCCTCTGACATGCAAATGTCTCACCAATAAGTGCAGTGTTTGCTACTTCTTGCTCACTAGATCCAATCAGTATAATGTCATCAATGTAATATCAGTGTGATATCTTGCAAGACCAAAAAGCGATCCAAGTCTCTCCGAATAAGATTATGACACAAAGCTGGTGAGTTGATATACCCCTGAGGTAGGACAGTAAAGGTATATTGCTGGCCTTGCCAGCTCAAGGCAAATTGCTTCTGGTGGGTCTTATGGACAGGAATGGAGAAAAAAGCATTTGCCAAGTCAATGACCACCCGCATACCACGTACCAGAAGATGTGTTAATTTGCTCAAGCAATGAAACCACCTCTGGTGCAGCAACTGCAATTGGAGTCACTACTTGGTTAAGATTCTGATAATCCACTGTCATTATCCAAGATCCTTCTGTCTTCTGCAGTGGCAAAATGGGAGAGTTGAATGGGGACGCAGTGGAAATCACCACCCACCCCTGCGTCTTTCAAATCCTTAATGGTGGCACTTTTCTCCACAATCCCTGTGTGGATGCAATATTGGTGTTTTTTTTGTTTTGTTTTGTTTTTCAGATGGAGTTTCGCTCTTGCTGCTCAGGCTGGAGTGCTCAGGCTGGAGCACAATCTTGGCTCACTGAAACCTCTGCTTCCTGTGTTCAAGCAAATCTCTTGCCTCAGCCTCCCAAGTAGCTGAGATTACAGGCATTCACCAACCACACCCAGCTAATTTTTTATGTTTGGTAGAGACAAGGTTTCACCATGTTGGTCAGGCTATTCTTGAACTCCTGACCTCAGGTGATCCACCTTCCTCATCCTCCCAAAGTGCTGAAATTACAGGTTTGTGCCACTGCACCAGCCCAATATTTTTTTGATTTACTATTTTTTGTAGGTAGAAACAGAGCTCTAATGGCTTTCATTTGACTTTTCCCACCATAATAGCCCTCATCCTACCAGTCAGGGGGCCAATGTGGGGGTTCTGCCAGCTGCTAAGTATGTCTATGCCAATTATGCATTCTGGCACTGAGAAAATGACCACAGGATAAGTCTGGGGATCCACTGGACCCATTGTAAGTCAGACATGAGCTAAAATGTCATTCATTACCTGAGCTCCATAAGTCTTTACATTAACTGGAGAAACACAAGGATAACGTTTTGGGTCCCCTGGAATGAACTTCAGCTCAGAGCCAGTGTCCAGTAGTCCCCGAAATGTCTGATCATTTTCTTTGCCCCAATGCAGAGTTACCCTGCTAAAAGCCCAGCAGTCTTTTTGGGGAAGGATGGAAGGAAGATTCACTGCATAAATTATTGGTCATGTGGTGGGGTCCTTCCTCAAGGGGACCTGGCCTCCCATTCATTCAAGGGATTCTGGGTCTGTATACTGGCTCAAGTCTGGAAACTGATTGAGGAGTCATGATTCTCTGTATTTATAATTAAAATTAGTCTTTTGTGCATTTGACCTAGAAGTTTTCTGCTTGTAACCCCAAACTACTCACAGGAGCCTGAGCCTAGTCCCCTCACTTTATTGTTTCTGATTCTGGTCCATTCCTGTTTTCCCTGGACTCCTTGCCCACGTCTGAGTCCAGGGTGGCAGGGGTAGCTCCATCCCAGCCAACATCTACAGAGAAGTCTACATCTACAGCTACTATGGCTTGAAGCAGAGTCCACAGTTGTACCCATGAGGGCCTCTTCAGCTCCCCCACCCCCTCACATGGGTGACCTCTACTGTGGGTCTGGTTGAGTGGCCCCTGGCCCCTGGAGAACACAAGGTATTTATTCCTCTCTAACCCCAGGCATATAGTGGAGCAGGTATGGTTAGGTATAGAGCAGAGTGGCTCTTCTAGATGTAATGCAGTAAGATCCTTGCTACGGAAAATCATTTCACAAAACTCCACGCCCTTCCATGATAAAAACATCAAAGGAACTATGAATAGAAGGAAACTACCTCAACATAGTAAAGATCATCTATGAAAATCCCACAGTTAACATCATACGTAATCTGAAAGACCAAAGAGGTTTTCATAATATCAGGAACAAAGCAATAATGCACTTTCACCACTATTAAAAACAGTATTAGAACAGCTAGCCTGAGTAATTAGGCAAAAAAAAGAAATAAACAGAATAAAAATTAGAAATAAAAAATAAAATCTCTGTTTTCAGATGACATAATATCATATGTAAAATGCCCTTAAAAGTCCCACCAAAAAAAAATTATTAGAAAGGTTAAACGTATTCAGTAATGTTTTACAATACAAAATCACCATGTAAAAACATCTCATGGCTGGGCATGGTGACTCACACCTGAATTCCCAGCACTTTGAGAGGTTGAGGTGGGAGGATTTCTTGGGTTCAAGAGTTCAAGAACAGCCTGGGAAACAAAATAAGACCCTATATCTAAGAAAGCGAGAGGCAGGGAAGAGAGAGACAGAAGAAAGGAAGAAAGGAAGAGAGAAAGAAGAAAGAAAGAAAGAAGGAAAGAAAGAAAAAGAAAGAAAGAAAGGGAGAAAGAAAGAAAGAGAGAAAGAAAGAGAAAGAGAGAGTGAGAGAGAGAGAAAGAAAGAAGAAAGAGAAAGAAGAAAGAAAGAAAAAGAAAGAAATTAAGAAATAAGAAAGAAAGAAAGAAAGAAAGAAAGAAAGAAAGAAAGAAAGAAAGAAAGGAAGAAAGAAAGAAAGAAAGAAAGAAAAGGGAAGGAAGGAAGGAAGGAAGGAAAGAAGGAAGGAAAGAAGGAAGGAAAGAAGGAAGGAAGGAAAAGAAAGAAAAAGAAAGAAAGAAGGAAAGAAAGAAAGAAAGAGAAAAAGAATATCTCTTATATTTCTATACTTAAGCAAACAGGAAACAACTCAAAATGAAATTAAGAAAACAAATCAAATTACAACATCACTCTAAAGAGTAAAATAAGGCTGGGCACAGTGGCTCATGCCTGTAATCCCAGCATTTTGGAGGTTGATATGGGAGTATCATCTGAGATTAGAAGTTCAAGAGTAGCCTGGCCAATATGGTGAAACCCTGTCTCTACTAAAAAATAAACAAACAAATAAATAAATAAACAAAATTTAAAATTAGCTAGATGTGGTGGCAAATGTCTGTAATCCCACCTGCTCATGGGTTTGAGGCACAGGAATCACTTGAGCCTGGTAGGCAGAGGTTGCAATGAGCCAAGATCCTGCCACTGTACTCCAGCCTGGATAACAGAGTGAGACACTGTCTCAAATAAACAAATAAATAAAAATAAAAGCTTAAAATACTTAAGAATAAAATTGGTCAGCGCAGTGGCTCATGCCTGTAATCCCAGCACTTTGGGAGGCCGAGGCAGGTGGATCATGAGGTCAGGAGATCCAGACCATCCTGGCCAGCATGGTGAAACCCCATCTCTACTAAAAATACAAAAAATTAGCCAGGCATGGTGGCAGGCACCTGTAGTTACAGCTACTCGGTAGGCTGAGGCAAGAGAATGGCACGAACCCAGGAGGCAGAGCTTGCAGTGAACTGAGATTGCGCCGCTGCACTCCAGCCTGGGTGACAGAGTGAGACTCCATCTCAAAAAAATAAATAAATAAATAAAAATAAAATAAAATAAATCAAAATGGTGAAATACTTGTACATTGAAAACTATAAAACACTGCAAAAAGAAATTAGTACACAAAATAAATGGAAATAAATCCTTTGTTCATTTATTGGAAAACTCAATATTGTTAAGCTAGCTATACAAACCAAAAGGAATCTACAGATTCATTGCATTCTCTATCAAAATTCCAAGTTAGTATGGCGATCATTAAAAAGTCAGGAAATAACAGATGCTGGAGAGGATGTGGAGAAATGGAAATGCTTTTACACTGTTGGTGGGAGTGTAAATTAGTTCAACCATTGTGGAAGACAGTGTGGGGATTCCTCAAGGATCTAGAACCTGATATACCATTCGACCCAGCAATCCCATTACTGGGCATATACCCAAAGGATTATAAATAATCCTACTATAAAGACACATGCACATGTATGTTTGTTGCAACACTAGTCACAATAGAAAAGACTTGGAACCAAATGCCCACCAATGATAAACTGGATAAAGAAAATGGGACACATGTACACCATGGAATGCTATGCAGCCATAAAAAAGGATGAGTTCATGTCCTTTGCAGGGACATGGATGAAGCTGGAAACCATCATTCTCAGCAAACTAACACAGAGACAGAAAACCAAACACAGCATGTTCTCACTCATAAGTGGGAGTTGAACAATGAGAACACATGGACGCAGGGAGAGGAACATCACANCTTTTACACTGTTGGTGGGACTGGAAACTATTCAACCATTGTGGAAGACAGTGTGGGGATTCCTCAAGGATCTAGAACCTGATATACCATTCGACCCAGCAATCCCATTACTGGGCATATACCCAAAGGATTATAAATAATCCTACTATAAAGACACATGCACATGTATGTTTGTTGCAACACTAGTCACAATAGAAAAGACTTGGAACCAAATGCCCACCAATGATAAACTGGATAAAGAAAATGGGACACATGTACACCATGGAATGCTATGCAGCCATAAAAAAGGATGAGTTCATGTCCTTTGCAGGGACATGGATGAAGCTGGAAACCATCATTCTCAGCAAACTAACACAGAGACAGAAAACCAAACACAGCATGTTCTCACTCATAAGTGGGAGTTGAACAATGAGAACACATGGACGCAGGGAGAGGAACATCACACACCAGGGCCTATTGGGGATGGGGGTTGGGGTAGGGATAGCATTAGGAGAAACACCTAATGTAGATGATGGATTGATGGATATAGCAAACAAACATGGCACGTGTATACCTATGTAACAAACCTGCACGGTCTGCACATGTATCCCAGAAATTAAAGTATATATTTTTTTAAAAGTACAAGCCAAACAAACAAATAAAAAAAGAATAGAAAAAAATTAATCCTAAAATTTATATAGAATATCAAGAGAATCTAGTCAAAATCATCTTGTAAAAGAAGAACAGTGTTGGAGGTCTCACACTTACCAATTTCAAAACATACTACAAAGCTACTCTAATCAAAACAGAGTGGTACATATAGACAGACATACTGACAAATAGAGCTGAGTGCCTAGAAAAAAACTCTTAGTTATACAGTCAAATAATTTTAAACAAGGTTGTCAAGACCATTTAGTGAAAAAAGAACAGTCTTTTTCACAAATGCTGTTGAGAAAACTGGATATCCACTAGCAATCTGGAAATGGATGAAAGACCCAAATGGAAGAGTCAAAACTGTCAAAATCTTAAAAGAAAACATTAGGGAGAAGGTTCACAATATAGGGTTTGGAAATGACTTCTTAAATATGACACCAAAAGCACAGAAAAAAATTAAAAAAGAAGAATACAGATAAATTGGATTTTATCAAATTCTAAAACTTATGTGCATCAAAGGACACTATCAACTGAGCAAACATTTGAATCATAGAATAGGAAAGATTGTTGCAAATTTTGCATCTGATAAGAGGTGCAGACTGTAGAAAGAACTCCTACCACTCGAGAGTAACTACAAAAATGAAAACAATCTGAATTACATGGGCAAAAACCTTGAGTTGGCATTGAGTAGACTCCAAAGAAGATCTACAAATGGGCAATAAGCACATGAAAAGATGTTCAACATCACTAATCATTAGGCCAGTGAAAATCAAACCACAATAATATACAACTCCACACCCATTAAGATGGCATTACCAAAATAATAGAAAATAACAATGTCTAGCAAAGATGTATAGAAATTATAACTGTTACGCATTGCTGGAGGGACTATAAAATGATGCATCCATTGTGGAGGTCTTACGGCAGTTCTCCAAAAAAATTAAACATAGAATTACCATTTTATCAGAATTTTCAGTTCTGGGTATGTGCCTCAAATAACTGAAAGCAGGATCTCAAAGAGAAAACTGTACACCCTAGTTCACAGCAGCATTATTCACAATAGCTAAAAAGTGAAGGCAGACCAAGTGTCCCTGTAATGGATAAACGGGATATAGTATACACAAACAAGGGAATATTATTCAGCCTTAAAAAGAAAGTTCTGACTCATGCGATGGCATGGATGAATCTTAAAGATATCATGCCAGCAGAAATAAGCTGGCTTCAAAAGGACAAAAGTTGTTTGCTTACCCTTCTATGAGGTATCTAGAGTAGTCAAATCCATAGAGACAAAAAGTAGAATGATGTTTTCCAGGTATTAAGTTTTGGTTTGGGAAGATGAAAAATTTCTGGAGATAAATGGTGGTACTGTGGTTGTATAGCAGTGTTAATTTACTTAATGACACTAAACTATACACTTGAAAATGGTTAAAATATGAATTTTGTGTATGAAAAATTTACCACTGTCAAAAAGAGGAAGATTTATAGTCAGTGTAGTTTCTCTTCCAAGAACAATGAAAACATACAGGACTGGGAGAGTGTGCCTGAGCATTTAGGAGACCCTTCCGTCTATGCCAGCCCTGCAGCATCCTGAAAGGTCAATAGAGTTGGAAGCGCCTCATTACAGGTGACTCAGAATAATGTGAGAAAGTCTGGGAGTGACCATGATGTAAGTGATGGGTGTCCGACCCAGCCCAGGAGCAGCTGCAAATGTAGCAGCTGCCAAAAAGGGGGGAGATAAAGCTGATGGCAGCGGTAACAACCCCTCCAGCTGGAATGGGGCATCTACTGTTGTACAAAATGGTTCACAGCTGATACATCTAGCACAGAATCTCATCCTGTCTACCTGTCGTGATCAACTACAATTTTGACTGCAGAGCATGCCATCACAGTGGCATATTTTATCCAGCAACAAGCAAACATGAATTTCCCTTAGTGCGTTGGTCAACCTGGCATGGCAGTCCTGAACACTGAATGAATATCCAAAGACCAGGTTCTCCAAAGATAAAGATATTATACCATTTATTGATAAACACTTGCAGTGCATGATGACCATTCAGACACCTGGGAAAATGACTTGGCTGAATAACATTGTTAAAACAATGAGTGAAAAAAGAGATGTGCTCTTGGTAAAGGAACACCTGGATCCAGGGTGTAAAGACCGGAAAGAAGACTACCCCAGATTTGGACTTTTGGATCAGGACTTGGTAACGTTGACCTGTTTATGACAACCAAAAACAAAGCAGTGCTGTGTCTACAGTGGGAATCTGAGTCGGGAAGCTGCAGCAGGAAGCAGCAGGAAAAAGGAAGAGGAGCTCAGTGCAAACAGCAGGATGGGGAGACCACAGGGACCACCAAGAAGGCCCAGAGTGACTGTTTGTTTTCCGTTCAGCGCTGTCCTCCTCACACCCCTTGGATCACACATTTAATGAAGATGGCTACTGGTATATTCTGACTTAGCCTGATCCTCACACAGTTGGTCCTCGGGAGCTTGAAATTAACTGCTGGGTAGGAAAACATTCCTGGAGACCTCTACAGAGCCTGCTTATATGAACAGGTTTTGTTAGACCAACGTGATTAAGCTCCCCAGTTAGAGATCTCCAGTGACTGGCTGGCTGACTGTGGGTGGAAAGAAAGGTCTACTTTACACTGCAGACCTCTCATGGGATACAGAAAGGGTCCTGGTACTTTGAAATCACCGTGAATGAGATGCCACCAGACACCACTGCCAGACTGGGTTGATCTCAGCCCTAAGGTAACTGTCAAACTCCCTTAGGTTATGATAAATGTAGTTATTCTTGGCACAGCAAAAGGGAATCAAGTTCTACCAGTCCACTGGCAAATATTACTGTTTTAGTTATGGACAGGGAGACAGCCCAGGATTTTATATTAATCTTCCTGAAAACACAAGAGATAGCCAAGTTATTGCCTGATACTTACCAAGATAAGGCTTTGATAAAGTTCAACAATTATTTTATTTTGTGGAAAAGACTTTGTGGCTAAAGCAGTGAAGAGTCTAAAACAGGCTTCACATAGTAAAATAATATTTTATAATCAAGACGTGGCTTTAAAAGATATTTTTAGGGGGCTTACTTTCCAGCCGTCTCACTGGACAAGAGCTTCATAGTTTCCATTAACTTTGGACTGTGCTCCAAGTATCCTCCGAAGAATCTCACTGCCCTATGAGTGACATGGACTGGGATGCTGTAGTAGAGCACACTCTGGCTGATGTCTTGTTTCTTCTGGAGACAAAAGAGGATGGGAGGCACAGTCCTCCATGGGAACCCAGAACAGGTCCTTCTTTCTTTTCAGATATGGACTTTCTGGGGAATAATATTGGATGGCTTTTTTTGTTGTCATTGTTTTTGAAGTGTCTTAAATGTTCTCTCAAAGATGCTACAGAACATAGTCCATCCATTTACCAAGTTAAAAGGCTGGGTAGGACTGTGAGAGATGCCCTGCTCATCATCATTCTTCTTCCACTTCCAGTGACTGCTCTTATATTCTGTGCCATAAGCCAACAACTGCTCATCCCAAGATCTCATAATCCCTCTGTAAAACTGGTGCTGTACTGCATACCTTACGACCTGGGACTTGTTATCTTACTGTATTTTCTAAGGAGTGAATAATCTTGCCCAAGTAACTAACATAGTTAAAGACATTTTCTTCTGTGAAATCGAATTACAGTCACAGGCACAGGATTTCAACAACAGCAAGAAAAAGTGCAAATAGGAATGAGCAAAGAATAGACAAGTAATGGGTGTGAATTGGCCTGGGAAATACTGTGGTAATGTCAAAAAGATAAACCAATTATTATGTGTTAAATAAGTGAAAGAGCATGCATTCTCATCCAGGAAAGCCACCAGCGGGTGGTCTGGGTCTTCTGCATTGTAAGAAGCTCAAGAGGTTCAAACCTAATAAACCCTGCACAGTTGCTCACCGGCTCATGTAAAATGTTAGAGCAGTTGCTTCCTCCCACTGGGCAAATCCACAGCACACAGTCACCCTGGTTTGGCTCTTCACAGTGTAGATGATCTCAGGGCTAAGAACCTGAGTGGTTCTAAAGGTAGTACAGATTTGCATGAAGTACCACACAACACACCCTCTCCACATAGGGAGCGCAGTAGGACATAAAGAGCTATCAGAATCCAGCCCCAGCTCTGAAGCCAGGAATCACTTCTAATATCAGCATCGTGGCATCATGGCCTGGACTCCTCTCCTTCTCCTTCTCCCCCTGTACCTCCTCACTTGCTGCCCAGGTTAAGAGAGATTTCAAATACCAGCCTTTGAAGGGATTCCTGTGTCTCCCTTTCTAATTCCTGACATGTGTCTGTTTTTTTGTTTCAGGGTCGAATTCTCAGGCTGTGGTGACTTAGGAACCCTCACTGACTGTGTCCCCAAGAGGGACAGTCACTCTCACCTGTGGCTCCAGTGCTGGAGCAGTCACTGGGGGTCATAATCCCTACTGGTTCCATCAGAAGCCTGGCCAAGCCCCCAGGACACTGATTTATCATGCAAGCAACAAACACTCCTGGACCCCTGCCCGGTTCTCAGGCTCCCTCCTTGGGGGCAAAGCTGCCCTGATGCTCTCAGGTGTGCAGCCCGAGGATGATGCTGAGTATTACTGCTTACTGCATCATAGTGCTTGGCACAGTGATAGACTCAGAAGAGGAACCAAGACATAAACCTCCCTAGGCCTTTGTGATATGAAGATCATATGATCACACACACCAGTTCTCAAGGCAGCTTACATGTAGACCAGCCATAGAAAGAGGAAGGAAAGGGTCTGAATTGATTCCTATATCTGCTTAAGCCCTGAAGTGGAGGAAATGTTAGAATGATCTGGGAACAACTGGATCAAAAAAATCAGAAGTTTATTGCTTTGTATTCTAAAAGGAGTACTAACAGCTGAATCAGATCTAAAGGCTGAGGCTAAATGCACTTCCTCCAGAAAGAAGCATCTTCAAAGTATGGGCTTTCTGAGCTAAGAGTAAAGAAAAGAAACTACTTTTGTATATTTCTAAAGTTTGTTTTATTGAGTTACTTTAAAAGCAATAAATGCTTATTATGTGAAATCAGAAAGTATTAAAAATCACCAAGTTCTCTGCAAAGCTACCTTATCCCAGATAATCAACAGAAGTACATTTCTTCATTTGGATGCATTCTCTCATTTTTGTTGTCAATATTTTCACAATAGTTATCAAACCTTGTGCTCATTCCTCTGGTTTTACACATCTTTTTGCTCTGTCATTTAATGTTAATGTAAGTAGTTTTCCATTTCTTTGAAACGGTAAAATATTTGAGTAGTTGCTAATTTTATTTTGATTTGAATACCAATGAAAAATTATAATTTTGGGTAATTCAAATTATTTGCTTGTCAAATATATGATATTGGGTTATTATTAAAATGATCCTGGTCATCTCTGTGGATTTAGTGATGTCAAACAAAATGCCTGCAATTTTCTATGGAAAGTCTTGAGTACATTATGCGTGACTTCACAATGCAGAAAATAGAGAAACAAGCATGTCCTGCTCATGTTTGCTGAAGCATAATAGATTCAGGTACGAGGAACAATTTATATTGAAAACTATGTCAGTGTCTTCATGCATGTGTTAGAACAGTACTTCCCAAACTCTATTGTGCATACAAATTATCTGGGGATTTTACAAAATCCAGATTCTCATTCAGTGGGTCTGGAGTGAGGACACGAGCTCTGCATTTCTCACATGTGCCTGCCATACAAAATCCACATATATGTTTGAATAATAACAAGTCCAGCCACGAGTGGAGGCTCATATGTGTAATCCTAGCACTTTGGGAAGCTGAGGCAAAAAGATTACTTGAAGCCAGGAGTTTGAGACCAGCCAAGAGCAACATAGCAAGATCTTTTCTCTATAGTTTTTTTAAATAATGAAAAATGAATTAGCCAGGCATAGTGCTGTATGATTGTAGTCCTAGGTACTAAGGAGGCTAAGGCAGGAGGAGAGTTTCAGCCCAGGAGTTCAAACTTGCAGTGAGCTATGATCATGCCACTGCACTCCAGCCTGGGTAACAGAGTGAGACCTTGTCTCTAATAATAAAAATAAAAACAACATATCCATAAGACTAGTATAAAATAAGGAGAATCCTTGGCAGGCAAAAACTTGGGAGAATTCTCTGACATAGGGAACTTACTAGTTTGGATGATAGAAGAACCCCATGCTCCACAGAGGGAGATGACCAGGGAGGACAGCTGCAAAGCTGGGAAAGGCTCTCATTTCTTTAAGAACAAAAGCAAAAGCAAACAAACAACAAACCTGACCTTCCCTCTGGCTCCTGTCCAACACTCTTACTGGCTCCTCCTTCAGGCTTTCCTATAATGTGGCCCATCCTTACCCTCTCCCCTTCCACATTTCTGATTCCTGAATTCCCTTCTTGGTTCTCTCTTCCTTTGCTACTACCCACTTCTCCCCTCTAACCTCCTGAGTTAATTATCAAGGGCTTTATAACAGGAAACTCATTGGCATTTTTTCTACATATGTCCTTGACAGTTGATACTCATATTTTTATCTCTTTCTTGAACCTTTCAGATACCCTTAGAACTGAAGAAGCCCAAAGTTGATTGATTCTCTTTTTTCACCTCAGCCAGCACCTTCTTATTCTCCTTTCCAGGGTTCTCTGTGTTTCCAGTGAATCTGTCAGACATAGTAAGTTCCTCTTCAAAGGTTTAATTTCTGATTTCCTTGTTCTTTGTTCTCGAGATCAACTTCCTTTCCCCTTCTACTAAGCTACCTGCTCTGGAAACAACTTCTCCCACCAGTCTCAATCTGTAACTCACATCTCTTCCTTATTTGGAAAGAGTCCTCTTTCACTCCTGGCTACCCATTCTGTAAACTGCCCCTCCTGTGAAACTACCCTTCCTGACTTTGCCGTACCCTGACTTGCCCAACATGCCTTTTACCACAACAGACAGCCTCTCCCTTCCTACCATATTCAATTTTAAACAGCAGCCAATCGGGTCAGTGTAGATTGTGTGGTCCAACTCCAGCCAATGGGGACAGGACACAGAAGCAGGGACTAACCACGTTAGGGATGAAAACCCCTTCCCTCCTTTGTTCGGTATGCTCTTGCAGTGGCCAGAAGTGCGAGTGGCACCCTTCTGCAGAAATAAGTTTGCCTTGCTGAGAAATCTTTTGTTTGAGTGCTCATTTTCCTTGTGACTCTGAGCTCTTGTTTCTAACAAAATAGGGGGTCATCAGGGATTCCCATTCTCCTCCAGGGAAGGGCCTCCAATCACCTCTCAGAAGGAGATGCCTCCCGCTGCCTCATTGCAGTGACCTCAGGGATAAGAAATCAGGACCCACCCAGCATGATAAATAAACCCAGACTCTCAGCAACACAGGAAGAAAAGGCCTACAGTCACCGTGGCAACCAGGTAACTCTGTGCACAGACAAAGGTAAGATAAACCACAAGGGCAGTGAAGTACTTCCTTGGTGGTCAGGACATTCTGGAGGTTGAAAATGTGTGAATGAGATGCACAATTAAGTGCAAAGTGAGTGTGGAGTAAAGTAAAGGGGGCAAGAAATCTCTAGTAAGAGAGGTTGAGCCCCAGGGAAAGGGTGCAAGAAATCTCTAGTAGGAGAGGTTAAGCCCCACACACACTCAGCAGGGAAAGACAGTGAGAAACCTCCAGTGGGAGGAAGGGTTGAGCCTCCAGGGAAAAGGGTGCAAGAAATCTTTAATACGAGAGATTAAGCCCCCATTAACCTCCAAGATGGGAGTGCAAGAAATCTCTAATACAAGAGATTGAGCCCCCATTGACTTCTGGAATGTGAAATACCCTTAGTAAAACAAGAACTACAAAGGGCAAAGCAGCTAACATAATTCCCTCTGATAGCCCTCTAAGTCTCATGTTAAAATATTGGACGGATAATGACAGGACTAAACACAAGAAAAAGCAACAAATGATCAAATATTGTTGTTTTATTTGGACCAAAGAACCTATTCTCAAACCTTCAGTTTTCTGGCCAAGGTTTGGGTCAAATGAGAGTTGGATCTGTCAACTTTCAATAGAGTATGTAAATGACAAGTCTTGCCTTCCAGGAAGAAATAGACTATGCTATGTCCTGGTGGCAGGAGCCTGTCCTCCTCTACCCCCTTAAAGCTAGTAAAGATAAGCCAGAAACTAATTCCACTATAGAAACTAAGGCCCCCACCCCTAAGCAGTACATTTGGAATCCCTTAGACCATCTGCCTCCACCAGATACCCCTAACTGTCCTCAAGCAGCCACCCAGACCCTTCCCCAACTCACATTGTGCCCTTCCCACCTCATAATCCTGACTCTGATTGCCCCAACCTGAATGCGCAACCTGAATGCCCTCCCCCAGGAAGGCTTCAACGTGAGACAGAAAAATGTAAAAGATATTCAAAACTTCCCTTTCCCCTCCTCCTCAAAAGAGTCTGCCCCAATCCTTTTCCCTTAAGGGAAGTGCTTCTAGGAAGAGGGGGAGTTGGCTTTGTAAATGCCCCCTTAACTAGGAAGAACTTAAACCACTATTAGATTATCCTTTTGGGGTCATGGATCAAATTGACTAATTTGTAGGACCACAAGTATACACTTAGGCTGAGCTAATGTCCATCTTAATTTAAGTACTCTCTTTCCGGGGGAGGAAAGAACCATGGTCCTCGGGGCTGCTATCATAGTCTGGGAGTGCAAATATCCTCCCGATCAAAATATCCCTGCAGCAGAACAAAACTTTCTGGCCCAAAACCCCAATGGGATAATAACAATGCAGCCCACTGAGAAAACATGAAAGACCTTAGGGAAATGATAGTCAAAGGGATTCAGGAATCAGTGCCTCAAACCCAAAATATTTCCTGAGCATTTAATATACAGCAGGGAAAAGATGAGGGGGCCATGGAGTTTTTAAACAGACTCAAGGAACAGATGAGAAAATATGCAGGCTTAAACATAAAGGATTCCCTTAGGCAGGGGGTTTGTTTGCTTGTTTGTTTGTTTTGAGACAGAGTCTGGCTCTGTCTTGCTCTGCACTCCCAGGCTGGAGTGCAGTGGCACAATCTTGGCTCACTGCAAGCTCCACCTCCCGGGTTCACACCATTCTCCTGCCTCAGCCTCCCGAATAGCTAGGACTACAGGCGCCTGCCATCATGCCCAGCTAATTTTTTTGTACTTTTAGTAGAGGCGAGGTTTCACCATGTTAGCCAGGATGGTCTCCATCTCCTGACCTTGTGATCTGCTCGCCTCGGTCTCCCAAAGTGCTTCGATTACAGGCGTGAGCCACCGCGCCCGGCCAGGCAGGGGATTTTTTTTTTTTTTTTTTTTTTTTTTTTTTTTT
>NW_016809579.1:1432168-1488158 GCF_001698545.2 Rhinopithecus bieti | reverse complement strand
CCCAGGCTGGAGTGCAGTGGCCAGATCTCAGCTCACTGCAAGCTCCGCCCCCCGGGTTTATGCCATTCTCCTGCCTCAGCCTCCCGAGTAGCTGGGACTACAGGCGCCCGCCACCTCGCCCGGCTAGTTTTTTGTATTTTTTAGTAGAGACGGGGTTTCACCGTGTTAGCCAGGATGGTCTCAATCTCCTGACCTCGTGATCCGCCCCTCTCGGCCTCCCAAAGTGCTGGGATTACAGGCTTGAGCCACCGCGCCCGGCCATGGCAGGGGATTTTAAAGCTCCATTTTGTTACTAATAGTTGGCCAGATATCCAGAAGAAATTACAGAAAATAGACACCTGGAAAGATTGGCCTATGGAGGGAACAAGAGGGCAGGTAGAGGAGAGAGAAAGACTGACAGAGGGAACAGAGGGAGTCAGTGAGAGAAGCAGGGAGAGATGGAGAGGCAGAGAGAGAGGGAGGGAGAGACAGAGAGGCAAAGAGAGATGGAGAGGCAAAGAGACAGAGAGAGAGAGGGAGGAAAAGACAGAGAGCCAGAGAGAGAGGGAGAGAAATAGGATAAAACAAATTGTTCAAATGTGAAAAAATAGATCACTTCAAAAGAAAATGTTCTGAATGGGAAAAAGAAACAAAAGTCATACATAAAAGCAAATAAGCTAGTATTAAGTTTTGTTAATTCCAGAGGCAGGAAAATCTATTAGGGAGAGATTTAATGCTAAAATTTGCCTTAGGCCTCTATATTAATCAGGGAAAATTTCTCATCTCCTTAAACTTACTCACCACCACAGATGAAGAGCGTATCCATCCCAACACATGGACAAAAGAAGAAAATCGCCGGAAATTACATTTCCTCCAATCAAATTCAAATTCAAAACTCCTGGGTACGTAGTAAAAAGAAAACAAAATCTTTCTTTTGAAAGCTGAGGGAATAACCTCACAAACCAAATAGCCAAACAAGTTGCCATTTCCTTCAAAACGCCCGTGTTTCACCTCACCCCTTGCCTTTCTCCCCCAACCGCCATTCCCATCTTCTCCCCTGCTGAAAAGGAGAAATTAGTAAGAATGGGAGCCAAGGAAAACTCAGAAGGGAAATGGGTGTTACCAGATCAAAGAGAAATGCTATCCAAACCTCTCATGAGGGAGGTTTTATCTCAGCTGCATCAAGGAACCCACTGGGGACCTCAAGCTAAGTGTGATGCAGTTCTTAGAGACTATGGATGTATAGGAATTTACACTCTAGCAAAAAAAGTTACAGATAGTTTTTTAATATGTAAAAAAAACTAATAAGCAAACCCTAAGAAAACCACCCCTTGGAGGAAGAAACCTAGGATTAAGGCCATTCCAAGGCATTCAGATGGATTACACCAAAATGGCCTCAATGGGTCACCTAAAGTATCTACTAGTAACAGTGGATCACCTTACTCACTAGGTAGAAGCTATTCCCTTTTCAAGTGCAGCCACCAGTAATGTAGTTACAGCATTAATAAAAAATATACCTAGGTTTGGATTAATAGAAAATATTGATTCAGATAATGGAACCTATTTCACTGCACATGCCATTAAAAAGCTAGCCCAAGTATTAGAAATAAGATGGGAATACCATACCCCTGGTACCCACCTTTATCAGAAAGAGTAGAAAGAATGAACCAAACCCTGAAAAGCCACCTAACCAAATTAGTTTTAGAGACTCGACTACCATGGACCAAATGCCTTCCTATTGCCTAACTGAGGGTTCGAAGTGCCCCTCGGAAAGATATTGGCTTATCTCCCTATGAAATGCTATATGGGTTGCCTTATTTACACTCCACTGCTGACATTCCTACATTTGAAACTAAAGATCAATTTCCCAGGAACGATATAATTAGTCTGTCTTCCACTTTCTCTTCCCTCAGAACTAAAAGGCTTTTAGTACAGACACCACCCTTGGAGTTCCCAGCACATCAGCATCAGCCTGGGGATCACGTTCTCATCAAAAGCTGGAAAGAAGGAAAACTCAAACCAGCTTGGGAAGGACCCTATCTAGTGCTCCTAACTATAGAAGTAGCTGTCTGCGTGGCTGAAACGGGATGGATACCCCACACACAAGTGAAAGGGGTGACTTCCACAGCCAGAGAAAATGGGCCATCACCTCAGGGCCCACCCCCAACAAATTAACTCTAAAAAGGGCTTAATAATCACTTGTTTATTTTCCCTTTTCTTTCCAACAGAAAGTCACCTCATCATCAATGTAACTCAAACTAATCTTCCCTTAATCCTCCAGTTCAATGTTTGTTCAGTCATCTCATGTAGAGACGAACGAGCTCAAAGGCAGCTGTCAAATGTAGATAAGTATCTATGTCCATACCATAGTGAGTCAACCAAGTATAAGTACAGAGCCTTAAAAAGTCCCTGTGGTGACTGGATGGATGCTTGGTGGACCACCCAATATGGAGGGTGGACAGCCAGGCCCCCTTTTTCAAACAATTCTGAGGACTGAAACAGAAGCTCCAACTTATTTGTGGTACCACCTCACCAAATTGTAAGTCATTGCAGTGTAATCCCTTGTTGCTAATTACAGATAATCCCCAAACAATGACCCAAGAACCCTCCATATTCAAATGATATGGGTTAGGAGCAGATGTTACAGGACAGGACCCCATAGAAATCGTCTCTCTGAGGTTGGCTAGACCATTGGTTAAAAACAATAAAGAAATCCAAACCCAGAGTCCAGGGAACATATGGGAGCCAACTCTCTCCCCAAACATATCAGGCTTAGCGTTCTCCCATCTCCATAATGACCCAACTAAGGTAATGGTTGGGGAGGTAAAAGATTTAAAGCAGACTATAGCTCTAGAGACAGGGTACAAAGATGCAAATGCCTGGCTGGAATAGATTAAATATTCTGTCCCCACTCTAAACAAAAGCAATTGTTATGCTTGTGCGCATGGCAGACCAGAGGCCCTGATTGTCCCCTTTCCACTTGGATGATCCTCCAGGTGACCAGGCATGAACTGTATGAGCTGTCTTCCAACACCCCACAGCCTCGGGTAATGAATTATGCTGAGCTCTCTCTCTCTCTCTGCTATTCCCTGAAGTCCAACACCCTGCGGGTCAGCCCCCGAGGGCCATCCAGCTTCCGTCTCCCAATGTAAGTTTTACCTTGTGTCTCTCACAACAAGGGAAAAACTAAGCATTACTTGGAGACCTAAAGGGATGCAGTGAGCTTAAGCCATTCCGAAAGCTGATCAATCAGTCTGCCCTGATCCATCCCTGAGCAGATGTATGGTGGTATTGTCATGGACCATTACTAGACACCGCCAAGTAACTGGAGCAGCACTTGCGCTCTGATCTAATTGGCCATCCCTTTCACTCTGGCATTTCATCAACCAAAAAGGATAAAGACAAAGCATCAAAAAACAAAAGCTGCTCCTCATGGGTCCTTTGACTCTCTTGCTTATATAGATGCCATTGGAGTCCCGAGAGGAGTGCCAGATGAATTTAAGGCCCAAAATCAGATAGTTGCAAGGTCTGAGTCCATACTATTCTGGTGGTTAACTGTAAATAAAAATTTAGATTGGATAAATTACATCTATTACAACCAGCAACGATTTGTTAACTATACTAGCGATGCTATTAAAAGGATAGCTAAACCATTAGGACCCGCCAGCCAAATGGTTTGGGAAACTAGAATAACATTAGACATGATACTAGCAGAGAAAGGTGGAGTCTGTGCCATGATTGGAACTCAATGTTGTACTTTTATGCCTAATAAATAATATTGCTCCTGATGGAACCATAACAAAAGCATTACGAGGTCTTACTGCTTTGTCTAATGAACTAGCTAAAAATTCAAGAATAAATGATCCCTTCACTAATTTAGTGGAGAAATGGTTCAGCAAATGGAAAAAACTTATGTCCTCAATCTGTACTTCTCTTGACATTGTGATAGGTTTGCTTATTCTTGTAGAATGTTGTATCACACCCTGTGCCTGAGGTCTACTACAAAGGCTTATTGAAACAACTCTCACTAAAACCTTTTTCAAATCCACCTCCCCAACACCTTATTCAGATAAGCTCCTACTTTTAGAAAACCAAGCAGAACAACAGAGTTGAGGCATGTTAAAAAGGTTTGAAGAAGAATAATTATAAAAATTGAAAGGGGGAAATTGTCAGATACAGTAAGTTCCTCTTCAAAGGTTTAATTTCTGACTTCCTTGTTCTTTCTTCCTGAGATCAACTTCCTCGTCCCTTCTCCTAAGCTACCTGCTCTGTAAGCAACATCTCCCACCAGTCCCAATCTGTAACTCACATCTCTTCCTTATTTGGAAAGAGTTCTCTTTCACTCCTGGCTACCCATTCTGTAAGGTACCCCTCCTGCAAAACTACCCTTCCCACCTTTGCCGTGCTCTGACATGCCCAAACATGCCTTGTAGCACAACAGACAGCCTCTCCCTTCCCACCTAATTGCCGTATTCAATTTTAAACAGTAGCCAATCAGGTGAGTTTAGATTGTGCAGTACAACTCCAGCCAATGGGGACAGGACACAGAAGCAGGGACTAACCATGTTAGGGATAAAAACCCCTTCCCTCCTTCGTTCGGTGTGCTCTCGCAGCAGCCAGAAGTGTGAGCAGCACCCTTCTGCAGAAGTAAATTTGCCTTGCAAAGAAATCCTTTGTTTAAGTGCTTGTTTTCTTTGCGACTCTGAGCTCTTGTTTCTAAAAAAATCCAGTGAATCACAAATATACTAATCGATTTTCCTCAATCCCCACCATTCTGCCTTATGTGCTGATCTAGTGAGGAATCAAACTGGAAGAGAGACCCATGGATTTCTGTGCAGCCTGGGAAGTGAGTTCATGGATGGACTTAGTTGGGACACCAGACACCTGTCTGCCTTTTGCTGTTTAGCATTCACAGGACCCAGCAGCTGTGTCCTCCCAGGGTGCCTGGAGTGTGACTGACCACACCCTCCTACCTCCCACCCACCTACTTCTCAAAAATAATAACAAGACTCAGCACCTTATGTGAGGGGCACAGCCAGGGGTCAGGATAGATTTCCATTGAGTCCCCTCCCCTCAGAGACACCAGGGAAGAGGGGCTGTTCCCTCTAATCTATGTGGCTCAGGAAGCAGAGCTCTAGAGACATCTCTAACATGGCCTGGACCCTCTCTTCCTCACCCTCCCGAGTCTCTGCAGAGGTGGCTATGACATGGCTCCAACGACTGGAGAAACACCAGAGTCCTTTGTCTCACACTGAGAAAATTAGTGACATGGACACACATTGAGTGGTTTTAAGGAATGGAAAGTTTAATAGGCAGGAAAGAAGAAAACAGCTCCACCATACAGAGGGAGGAGGGCTCCTAACGGAAAATCCCACATGCAACAGAAAGCAGCTGATTATATTGGGAGGCTGGAGGAGGCAGTGTCTGATTTGCAAATGGCCCAGGGGATTGGTTTGACAAGGTGTCATTCATGTACACATGTAAAATAACTGTGAAAAAACTGGCCCTCCCACCTTAGCCTTTTAATAGGCAAATGCAGGTCACCATGATGTCCTGCACATGTGGCTTTTATCTGAAGGCTGCCATGACACCTGGCACACGTGGTGACAAAAAGAAGAAGGTGAAAGCCACCGTATTGGGTGGACCTGGCTTCTAGCCACCAGCATTTGCATATCAATGCTTGCCAGTCTGGTTTTTCAAGCTGCTTTCTGTTAGCAAAGAAATGGTTTGGGGGTCGCTTTTTATTAAAGGAAAATTCCACCGAGAACTTACACCATTTCTAGCTGCCTAAAAGTTATTTCTTAATGACTCCTGTGTTATTTCACCCCTCAGGAGAAGTAAACCTAACTATTGTTAGGGGACGTTGGACAACGATTCTTTCTGGCTGCTTCCTGCTGGAAAGGGGCATCATGTGAGGGGACAGCAGTTGGGCCTCCTCCCGAGGTTGATCTAAGGGTTCTCCAAAGAATGGTGTGTTCATGTGTGGCTCTGTCTGCAGCATTATTTGCAGTTGATTGCTTCTAGGTGAAAAGAGATAAATCTTACAAGAAGGTTTAAAATATAGGGTTAGAATATGAATATTAAGATTACCACTGTTAGCTGGGCACAGCGGCTCATGCCTGTAATCCCAGCACTTTGGGAGGCCGAGGCGGGTGGATCACCTGAGGTTGGGGGTTCAAGACCAACCTGACCAACATGGAGAAACCCCGTCTCTACTAAAAATACAAAATTAGCCAGGTGTGGTGGCGCATACCTGTAATCCCAGCTGCTCAGGAGGCTGAGGCAGGAGAATTGCTTGAACCCAGGAGGCGTAGGTTGCGGTAAGCCGGCGATTGCGCCACTGCACTCCAGCCTGGGCAACAAGAGCAAAACGCCGTCTCAAAAAAAAAAAAAAAAAAAAAAAAAAAAAAAAAATTACCACTGTTAATGGGAGTACTATAGACCATAACTATGATAGCAGAGTTTGATACCTGTTAGTTACACCAATGGATTGTAATATTGGGTTGTCTACACTAGATGTCACTGAATATTACCAGAAAGATTAATATAAAAGTAACATTTTTCCTTGAGAAAACCATACATTTCCCCCTTTACTTGCCATTAGTGACAGAAGAATCACCTGAACCCAGGAAGCAGAGGTTGCAGTGAGCCGAGATCATGCCATTGCACTCCAGCCTGGTGACAGAGCAAGACTCCGTCTCAAAAATAAATAAATAAATAAAAGAATAAAAAGCATCTCAGGAGTGGGACTGAGTAGGATGAGTAGCCCTCACTCAGTTACTTATCTTTTATGATTTTCAGCTCAAGATCTTCTATTTCTCCACATTGATATTCAGGACGTTCCTCTGGGCTCTCAGGGGTTGCTCCCTCAGGCATTCAGGCTTTGACTTGAGTGTGATGTATTCAGAAGCTGATACCTGTAACTTTTGCTGCCAAGGGGGTTGAAAGAGAATAGTGTAGGGCCCTTCCCAGCTGGCTTAGGGAAGGAGAGAGAGGTGAGAGTTTTCATTAGTACCACATTTCCTGGGTTAAATAAAGGTGGTTCTATTTCCTGGGGTTGGGCTTCTGCTAGTTGTGTCAATTTCAGTTGGAAGTGAGGTAGAGAGGTTATATGCTTAACCAATTTGTAGGTTTTCTGCCTGAAAACAGTCTCTGAGCACATTGACAAGTTTTATCCTTTCCTAAGTGAAAAGCTTGGTGAAGGATTTTAAGAACTTTCCATTGGCTGGAGGCTGGCAAATGGAGTTTGCCATTCTCTGGCTGTAGCCTCCTGAGGGATGAAAAGTATACCCTTGAGAAGTGGCCTGTTCTATTTCTGCTGGAAAATACGGAGGCTTAATCTCTCTTATGGAGCATTTCTAGATTACAAGGGGCTTGAAGTGTGTTAATGCCTTGAGGCTCCCTTGCCTTTGACTTAGCTGCCCGATTAGCTAATCTGTTTCCTTTGGCTACTTTACTTGTTCCCTTTTGATGTTCCTATAATGCATCCCTGCTATTTCTCATGGAATAAAAACTCAGGAAAATAGCCTGCTAATTTTCTGGTGATATTTTACAGGAAATCCATTAATGGTAAGAGAATGTTTTTCCTTTTAAATGGCGGCATGAGTATGGAGAGCTAAGAAAGCATACTTGGAGGCAGTATAAATGTTGGCTACCTTTCCCTTGCTTAATGGAAGTGTTCTTGTAAGAGCTATTAGTTCAGCTAATTAAGTGCTTGTGTCTGGGGAGAGATGCTACTTAGAGTGACTACTGCTTATCCTGCCTTATGTATTTCTTGCTTTACTGGCTGTTAGTTAAAAGCTCCCCTGAAAGGACAGTAATCCTGCCACATTATGTGGGGTGCAAACAGTTAAATTCTTTCCTAGGATTAATTTGGAGGCTTTTCTAAACAGTAAAGATATCATGACAATGGCTTGGAAGCATGTGTAAATAGGTCCTCCTAACTGCAACTAAGGTTAAGAAAAAGATTGTACTAGAGTTTTTCCTGAGATGCTCCTTACAGCAATGCTATGAGAAGAGGCGAGGCCTGGATTAGAGAGGAGAAAAGAGAGAGATTGACTTTAGTATTTAGAAGGACCTCTACTTTCCTTCCTTCAATTTCCAGAATCACCCAGGTCCTGGCACCCTGTTAAATGTGCCGTCCATGGTTGTAAGCGTGACCCTCCAAGCCATGGCACCAGAGGAACTAAGCTTTTGGGCCCAGTCACGCTCCCCCAAGCAGCTCTAGTCCTCTGCCTATGATTTCCCTTTGACTTCCTAAACTTGTGTGATCTGTGTGTCTCAAAAAAAAAAAAAAAAAGAATCTTGGGAAAAACTATATAGAAAGGAAGGCTCCTTTAATGGAGGGAATGTGCTAGATTGCCTGCTATTATGGCCTGTGCTAAAGCATTTATGCTTAGAAAAACAGTTCCAGTTAACTTCTAGACTTAAAATCTCCTTGCTAATTAAGTACTGTTTTAATCGGAAAGAGAATAGGAACACGGGGACCTAATGGCGATTTTCCCAGTCTCGGGGCAAAAATTTGGCTGCAGAGGAATTTTACTCCTAATAGTTGAGAGCAGAATTTTCCCGTTCACAGGAGCAGCATAAATCCTGCTTTCCAGTAGAAAGGTGCAAAAAGAAAAAATTGGGAAGCTGCGGTGTACTGCGGAGAACCAGCAATGTGTCTCACGAGGAGAATTTTTATTTCCACTAGGTGGCACTATTGGCTTAGAATGTGCTCACCAGCGGACTATTGGGGAGTAACTTCGCTGTGGGGGAAAGGAAGACTTCCGTTCCTAGAAGATTGCAATGGCATTTTCCTGAGCTATCTCCCAGGTTACTACAGCATTTTCTGATCTTGCCTACTAGGATTACGTCCCTACGCTGTAAAAATTCCCGCACATTTGACACACAGAGAGAGTAAGAGACCACGGATAGAAAAGGAAGAAAGTTTTGCAACAGGATATCTAGGGATCCTTTACCAACACCCAGAGCAGCCTGTTGGCGGCTTGGTCCAGTCCAGAAAACCTTTGAATAACACCAGGGTGTGCCCTGGCCTGAAATTCTCAGTTGCTTCAGAACTTTTCCCAGCCTCAAGAGATGGCTGAGTTTCCCCATGAAAAGAAGCTGATTTGAAACTTGACCAACATTCCCAATGACCCGTGGGTGTTGGGGGTTCTCCATGTTCTCACCAGCAAGCCTGACACTCAAGTCTTTAGAACAGCAGCCATGATAAGCATATATAGACGGCTAATGGATGCCCGTAATTGATTTGATTCTGATTTTAAAATAGAGTCCAAGAACCTCGGAATGACAGGACGGACTTTGAGTTCACTCCTCTAATCACCACGCCCATGAATGTTGTATCTTGGATTCCCGGCCAAGGCACCAGAAAGGATACGCTCTGATGACTGGAGAAACACCAGGGTCCTTTGTCTCATTCTGAGAAAATTAGCAACATGGATGGACATATGTGGAGTGGTTTTAAAAAGCAGAAAGTTCAATAGGCAAGAAAAAAGAAAACAGCTCCCCCATAGAGCGGGAGAAGGGCTCCAAATGCAAAACCCCAGGCGTGGTGGACAGCAGCTGGTTATATTGGGAGGCTGGAGGAGGCAGTGTCTGATTTGCACAGGGCCCAGGGAATTAGTTTGACCAGGTGTGACATTCACGTAGCCTGTAAAAAACTGGCCCTCCCATCATAGCCTTTTAATACGCACATTGAGTTGCCATGATGTCCTGCACATGTGGCTTTTATGTGGAGGCTGCCATGACACCTGGCACATGTGGTGACAAGGAGAAAAGGGCAAAAGGCACCATATTTGGTAGACTTGGTTTCTAGCCATGAGTATTTACATATCAATGCTAGCCAGTCTTATTTTTCAAGCTGCTTTCTGTTAGCAAAGAATTGTTTCGGGGTCGCTTTTTATTAAAGCAAAATTCCACCAAGAACTTTCACCCTTTCTTGTTGCCTAAAAATTATTTCTTAGTAACTCCTGTATTAGCTGAAGACAGGGAGGCAGGGATGGCACTGGGACGACCAGGGATCTGCCTTGCTCCCCTGGCTCACTTAGCCACCTCCCATACCCTGTGTCTCTCTCCTGACTCTCAGGCTCCTGGGTAGTCAGGGTTCACTTCGTAACCTGCACAGTCGTCTGTGGCTAAACCAGTCACCATCTCCCACACTGGAAGCAGCAGCAATAAGGGTCTTGGGATTGTGTCCTGGTACCAACAATGACCAGGAAGTGTCCCCAAACCTCTGATCCATAGAAGCCAATATACACCTTCAGGGATGTAGGACTGATTGTCAAGCTACCAGTTTTCCAAAGAGACATTCCTGAGCATCTCTGGGCTCCAGGATGAGGACAAGGCTGATCACTAATGTTGGCATTAGTGATTCTGTTTGTGATTTGCTGTAAAATCATCCAGCAATGGAGTAAGATGATGGGTTAAAAGGGTTGAAAGATTAAAGAAGATGAATCACATTGATAATGTCAAAGCTAGCTGATGGGTGCCAAGGATTCATTAGATAATTCTCAGTATATTTGTATAACTCAAAAGTTTCCATGATAACAACTGTCTAAAAAAATCCATATCTTGATGAGAGGTATATGTCCTGCTTTTAATTGGTATATAACCTGATTTTAACAATGTGGTATATAATCTGCTTTTAACAACATGGACAAAATGTAAGCTTACATTCTGACTTCAACTTGAAGCCCATCTTCTCCCAACAGGCAAAGGAGAAACTGGTGTGGAGGCTATGGAAGGGACAGGGGCTCAGGGTTTCCCAGGACAGAGAAGTGAGTGAGGCCAGAGTCCCAACAGAAGGAGGAGGGGCTGTGAGATGGGCTATGGGGGTGTGCAGGGACCACAATGTGCAGGTCATGCTGCTAGGGCCACAGGGTTCAGGTTTTATATAAACAACAAGGAGCCATTGAAGGGGTTTAAGCCAGGGAGTAATGTGCCACATCTGAATGAGCAGGATCTCTCCAATGCCTAGAGGAGAGAGTGTCTGAAGGAAGTGAGTGACCTGATTCTAGATTATTTACTAAAGCACCTTTTAAGTCTAGAAATCCAGGGGTCTTTTGCAATTAGCACAAGTGGAGACATGAGCTACATTGAAGAAGTGATGGTCTCTGTCATTCTTCAAAGAACTAGAAAAAAACAATCTTAAAATTCATATGGAACCAAAAAAAAAGGCCACGTAGCCAAAGCAAGACTCAGCAAAAAGAACAAATGTGGAGGCATCACACTACCTGATTTCAAACTATACTATAAGGTCATAGTCACCAAAATAGCATGACACTGGTATAAAAATAGGCACATAGACCAATGGAACAGAATAGAGAACCCAGAAATAAACCCAAATACTTACAATCAAGTGATATCCAACAAAGCAAACAAAAACATAAACTGGGAAAAGGACACCCTATTCAGCAAATGGCGCTGGGATAATTGGCAAGCCATACGTAGGAAGATGAAACTGGATCCTCATCTCTCACCTTATACAAAAATCAACTCAAGATGGACCAATGACTTAAATATAAGACCTGAAACTAAAACTTCTAGAAAATAATATCAGAAAAAACTCTTCTAGGCATTGGCTTAGGTGAGGATTTCATGACCAAGAACCCAAAAGCATATGCAATAAAAACAAAGTTCAACAGATGGGACTTACTTAAATTAAAGAGCTAAAGAAAAAAGGGCCTAATTAAACTAAAGAGCTAAAGAACTAAAGAAATCAAAAAATCACTCATAGAATGATGAAATTGGTGTCTGGGAATCAGAACATGGATGTGTGAATACAGACAATGACTGGTGAGCTGCATGGCAAAAGGAACATCAGCAGAGTAAATGGACAACCCACAGAGTGGGAGAAATTCTTCACATTCTATACATCTGACAAAGGACTGATATCCAGAATCTACAAAGAACTCAAACAAATTAGAAAGAAAAGAAAAATCTCATCAAAAAGTGGGCTAAAGACATGAATAGATATCATTCTCAAAAGATGATATATAAATGGCCAACAAGCATATGAAAAAATGCTCAACATCACTAATGATCAGGGAAATTCAAATCAAAACCACAATTAGATACCACCTTACCACCTGCAAGAATGGCCATAATCAACAAATAATAGATGATGGCATGGATGCAGTGAAAAAGGAACACTTCTACACTGCTGGTGGGAATGTAAACTAGTACAACCACTATAGAAAACAGTGTGGAGATTTTTTAAAGATCTAAACAGAGAACTACCATTTGATCCAGCAATCCCACTACTGGTTATCTACCCAGAGGAAAAGAAGTCATTATACAAAAAAGATACTTGCACACACACATGTTTATAGCAGCACAATTCACAATTGCAAAAATGTGGAAGCAACCAAAATGTCCACCAATCAACGAGTGGATAAAGTAACAATATATATATGATGATATACTACAGCCATTAAAATGAATAAATTAATGGTATTTGCAGCAACCTGGATGGGGATTGGAGACTTATTCTAAATGAAGTAACTCAGGAATGGAAAACATTGCATGTTCTCACTCAGAAGTGAGAGCTAAGTCATGAGAATGCAAAGGCATAAGAATGACATAATGGACTTTGGGGACTCAAGAGGAAAGGGTAGGAAGGGGCTGAGTGATAAAAGACTACAAACTGGGTACAATCTATACTGCTCAGGTGATGGGTTCACCAAAAGCTCACAAATCACCACTAAAGAACTTACTCATGTAACCAAACACCACCTGTTCCCCCAAAACCTATGAAAATATATTTTTTTAAATGCCAAAAACAAAAAAGTGATGGTCTCTGCCTTTGTTTGTTCAGACATGCAACTCATCTGCATGATCACTTTGAGGTTAAAATATATACTGATCTTCCTAACACACTGAAAACATCCAGTAAGAAAATACAGGTGGACGGCCGGGCGTCGTGCCTCATGTTGCAATCCCTGCACTGTGGGAGGTCGAGGAGTGTGGTGGATCGCTTGAGGTCAAGGAGTTTGAGACCAGCCTGGCCAATATGATAAAATCCCGTTGCTACTAAAAATACAAAAATTAGCCAGGCATGGTGGCACACACCTGTAGCTCCAGCTACTCAGGATGCTGAGGCACGAGAATCACTTGAATTCGCCCAGACTGGAGTTCAATGGCATGATCTCGGCTCACTGCAACCTTCGCCTTCCAGGTTCAAGCAGTTCTCTTGTCTCAGCCTCCTGAGTAGCTGGGATTACAGCTGTGCACCACCACACCCAGCTAATTTTTGTATTTTTAGTAGAGACGGGGTTTCACCATGTTGGCCAGGCTGATCTCGAACTCCTCACCTCAGGTGATCCACCTGCCTCAGCCTCCCAAAGTGCTGGGATTACAGGCGTGAGCCACTGCACCTGCCCCAAATCTTTTACTTTCTCTATAATACTAAATTGAGTCAAATCTCTACAAATCATCTGAAACTATTGTATGTATAACTTTTGCTGAACTGCTGTCTTTAACATGTCATGAATCATTTATTTTTCTTGAAAACTTATCATTTTTCACTGTTCTTCTCAACAACCCCTACCCAGCCTTCAACCCGGCTCCTCAGCTGACCCCTTCTCTGTGATGCCCACCCTGATGGCACATGTGGCCAATTAGATTTTTCTAGAATGTCCTGTGGGGGTGCTGACACCTTTAAAACTTATATATGTGCATGACTGCACATCCCACAGACCAAGACTCCTTCTGGGAGTGAGAAATCAAAACAATCACTCATAGAATGATGAAATTAGTGTCTGGGGATCAGAACATGGATGTGTAAAACAGTGACGGTGAGCTGCCGAGACCAGCTGGGCCATGGGGAGGTGTGTCCTGCAATCGGCATGGGGTGCAGTGGGATTGCCCTGTGGTTCCTACACAGCTGCTCAGTAAGGACCATTCACTAAAAGAAATCCAGGTCTTGGGGCTAAGGCCCTGTGCTAACTGAAGGAGACTCGGCAGCTGTTTCTTCTCTGGCCTGGGAGCGTCCCCTGAGCACAGAACTGTGTGTGGTCTCAGCAGGTGCTTCCTCCCAGAGCCCTTCCAAGGCGGGAAGCAAACCTTCCTCCTGCTCAGTCTGCAGTGAGAGCTGAGCTCCAGCCCCAGGGCTCAGGGAGGGGCTGGGCAGTCCCTGGGTGGAAACATATTTGCATGAGCAGCCCCTCCTCTGCAGAGGGTGGGAAGAAAAGGAGGCCCGGGGCAGCCCAGCCCCACTGCAGGGGTCAGGGACTGGGTCCACCATGGCCTGGACTCCTCTCCTCCTCTTGCTCCTCTCTCACTGCACAGGTAGGGACAGGGCTCAGAGACCAGGGGCAGTCACCCAGCCTGATTTACCAGAAGGGATCTCTTCTGGTAAAGATCCCTGAACTTTACTCTGGTCCCTGCCCATCAACCATGAGTGTCTGTGTTTGCAGGTTCCCTCTCCCCGCCTGTGCTGACCCAGCCTCCTTCCTTTTCTACATGTGGAGCATCAGCCAGTCTCACCTGCACTTTGCGCAGCGACATCAATATTAGTAGATACCGAATATACTGGTACCAGCAGAAGCCAGAGAGCCCTCCCAGGTTATCTCCTGAGCTACTACTCAGACTCATATAAGCACCAAGGCTCTGGAGTTCCCAGCCGCTTCTCTGGATCCAAAGATGCCTCGGTCAATGCAGGGCTGGACTCCAGCCTGAGGATGAGGCTGACTATTATTGTAAGACTGGGTACGGCAATGCTTCTCACAGTGACACACACAGATGGGGAACTGGGACAAAAACATCGGCCTGCCCTGGCTCTTCTTCTATGATAATTTTCAAACTTTAAAATAATGTACCTACAGAGAAACAATATTTAAGTACTTTCTAGTTGTAAAAGGCTGTTCTCTCAATTTTGCATTCATTGTTTCTGAAGTCTCAGTAAAAGGAAAACAAAACCAAAGCATCTGATGACACTGAAGTGTTGGCTGTTTGTCCACATGTGTGAACACCAGTGCCTGTGGAGCTGGAATTTTTTTTTCTTGAAAGAAGCAAAATGAGCCTTTTTTAGCTCACATCATGGTCAGAGCCTAGGGACATTTTAGCGGGTGGGCAGTTCCCTGAAGCATGAGCTCTGCTTTTCTAGGGTTCAAAGCAGAGACCTCCCCTTCCATCCCCAGCAGTCTGTGCTCAGGGCTGTCTGAGGCTCACTGTGTCCCAGGAACAAGGCACTCAAATGTGAAATGCTGCATGAGGACACAGGTCAGGGAGGAATTGGAGGCCCAGAGCTGGCCTGGCTTAGTCATGGGGACCTGCATTTCAGTTGCAGTATCAGGACAGGAAGTTAGGGGTTGGGGCAACTCTGGGCACGAGGCCAGTAGGACATGAGAGAGTCAGGGGAGGCTTCACTATGGCTGAAACAGTGCTAAGTGCTCCTGGGCCACTGGAGGAAGCTGGTCCCATGGATGTGACTTTCCTGCAGCTCATCCCACTCAGGACCACAGGGACTGCTGAGGGTGGGTTTCCTCATCCCTCGGGTCCTGACTGTGTTCTCTTCTCCCCTCTCACATCATTGTGGCTTCTCATTGAGTCAGGGTCTAGTAGTGGGTCTCTGGAATATCCTCATACAGAAACTGCCCAATATTTGCTTCAAGCATCTCCTCCCCGTGAGACTCTTGAGGAAGCCCAGATCTCAAGGCACCTTTTTCTGCATGGAGAGCAGCAGAAACATTAAGCATTCCCATAGAAATGGCTACGGAAGCCATATAAGATGAGAATGGAAAGATTTAACAGGTATCTATTTTCTATGTAATGCAAATGGGTTCATCAGAGTGACTTGGGTATAAATGTTATTATTAATGAAATAAATCCGGTGGGCTTGTGACCAGCAGGAGGCAATGAGTAATTGTCCCAGGCCCTGCCTGGGGGCTCCTCACAGCTGGGTGAGCCCCACTGGCCACAGGCTGGCAAAGGCTGAGCTGCCCCCTGTACTCACTGATGAGACTCAGCATCCTGATGTTCTCAGGGTCCAGCAGAGGCTCTTGGGCAGGATCGTGAGCCTGTTCCCAACAGCTGCTCCCACCAGGACCCTCCTTGGCCCACACTCAGAGCAGACCCTCCCTCAGTCTCCTGTGTCCTCAGGTCCCCTCTCAGGCTCCCGAATCAGTGATCAGTTCAGGGAAAGGAGCTTTGCGTCCATGGGGGCGCACACACAAATCAAGGTCAAGGTTGATCCTCCTCTCCATAGCAATAACGATGTCTCTCTTGAGTTTCAGGGACAGATCCTCAGACAGTGGTGACCCAGAGCCATCACCGTCTGTGTCTCCATGAGGTACAGCCATACTCAAATGTGGTCTTAGCTCTGAGTCAGTCTCTACAGGTCACCACCCCAGCTGATACCAGCAAACACCAGGCTGGGCTCCAAACAAGATGATCAACTGCCCCTCTGGGATCCCTGATTGCCTACAGGCTCCATGGCAGGGGACAAAGCTGTCCACATGGGGGCCCAGACCGAGAATGAAAATAAGTATTATTGTGCGCTGTATATGGTGGATATTGGCATTTTCACAGTAATTTAAACCCATGGGAGAAGTACCACGAAAGTTTCTTCCTATGCTCAGAGTGCCTTAGCCTTCAACAACAGGAGACAAAGTGAGATGCTGGAAAAGATAAACCCTACAATGGGGAGAGAGTCTCCTTGCCCCATTCTCCGGTCCAGCGCTTCATTGCCTGGTGCCTGATCTGGTCTCTCGCGGGATATGGCCCTCTCCCCGGTGTGCCTGCTCCAACCCTGTGCATCCTGTCTCCCTCTCTGCCTGGAGTAATGAGAGAGGGAGGCTCTGCTCCAAAATATATCAACCACACTGACACGCAAAGACCCACCACTACTAGGAAGACTCTTCTTATTCAAGCAGCATTAAAAAACACATCCTCATTCATTAATGTGTCTATGGAGATCAAATCATATTTCATTTAGTGTTGAAATGAGATCATTAACCGGGAGCTTCTTACAAATGCAACTGCCCATCTTAAACCTACTAAATCAGAAATTGGTTTGGTGCCCCAAAATCTGTTTTAACAATCTTCCCAGAATATTTTTTATAAATATTAACATTTGAGAAGCAACTCTACTCACTATTATGAAGTTAGCTTGCACATTTGTACTTCAAATGCAGTCAGTATAATATTCTCTGAGTCAGTTACTCCCAATTTCCCATTCAAAAATCTAAGAACACACAGAAACAAATTTAAATTCTCAATTCAATGCTGAAAACTATGACTTGATTTCAAACTACAGTATGAAGATGGGAAAAATTTCCACCATATTAATTCTCTAAGAAATAGTTGATGGAGCATATGAATGTTTATGTTACTTGAAACCTTCCCTGTGGGATTGGTTTCCAGAGACATTCCCACCACTCACTGAGATGACTCACCTGGTACCTGGACATGAAGGGGAAGAGTTGAAAATTACATCACCAAATGAACATCCCCACAGCACGCGGTGGATTAGAGAAACAGTGTGAAAGTGTGATGATTTACTTTTCTGCTGTCTCTACATAAAATGATATTAGAAAAGCATTATGTTGAGGCAATAAAGAATTTTAAGATAAAAAAACATAGATGAAGTTTGGGTCAACCTGCCAGGTAAAGAACCATGAGAAGCTGAGGTGCTTGCGGAAGCTTTCATGAAATAGAGGAGGATGGGCCTGGACAGCTTTATTTGGAAGACTGTCAATAACTCGTATGTATCCAAGCACCCTGGAATTTGCCCCATCTTGAAAAATCTCCCAACCTCAGGAGACTGAGCTTATGAACACCAACCCTTATCCTCCACCAAATCCTTCTCAGCAAATCAAGCTGGATCTATCATCCAGTCCTAATGCTAAACCAATTATTTCATGGTTTGACAGAAGCTTTTCTCCCTTTTAAAAAAAGAAAGAAAAGAAACAGAGCACCTGGTTTCTCCAATGTTTGGGTTGTGATAATGAATATTATGAAATGTGCCTTTTCTCATAAGATTGTATTCACTTCAAAGCTTTTCTTGTTGCAAAGGGTTTCAGTTCTCTATTTTTCCTTGTGTATTTACTGTTTAAACAGTAGTATGAGTGTAGTATGCCTGATCACAGATGGATTTTTTTCAGAAGCGTCAAAGTCACATTTGCAAGATGCTATGACATGGGACACTGTTTCTATCATATTTGGAATATAAATTTATGAGTAGGCTGGTATGTTGAAATGGTCTTACAATGACATATTCAGATATTTACAGAAAGCATTGCTGCTACAAACGATTCTATTTTTAGAAAGAGGTTTTTAAATTTTTGTTGTTGTTGTTGTTGTTTGTTTGTCTATACAGTCTCACTTTGTCTCCCAGGCTGGAGTGCAGTGGCACGATCTTGGCTTACTGCGACCTCCACCTCCCAGGTTCAAGCGATTCTCCTGCCTCAGCCTCTTGAGTAGCTGGGATTATAGGCACCCACCACCACGTCCAGCTAATGTTTGTATTTTCAGTAGAGACAGAATTTCACCATGTGGGCCAGGCTGTTTTTGAACTCCTGACCTCAAGTGATCTGCTAGCCTCAGCCTTCCAAAGTGCTGGGATTACAGTTGTGAGCCACCACGCCCAGCCAGAAAGAGATTTTACAGACAAATGCTCCAGTTGTCTGTCAAAGCTGCTGTTGTTTTCATTGTTTAAAATGTCACCTGCAAAATGAGCATTATTTATGTTTTCTTTTTTTTGCCTTCCTAATAATTATATGTATTGTCTAAAGAAAGTCTGGGCTGGGAGTGGTGGCTCACGCCTGTAATCTGAACACTGGAAGGCCAAGGCAGGAGGATCACCTGAGGTCAGGTGTTCAAGATCAGCCTGACCAATATGATGAAACCCAGTCTCTCCTAAAAATACAAAAAATTAGCCAGGCGTGGTGGAGGGCTTCTGTAATCCCAGCTACTTGGGAGGCTGAAGCAGGAGAATCACTTGAACCCAGGAGACGGAGGTTGCAGTGAGCTGAGATCATGCCACTGCACTACAGCCTGGGCAACAAGAATGAAACTCCACTTCAAAAAAAAAAAAAAAAAACAGACAGAAAAGAAAAAAAGAAAGTCTGTACATTATAACACTAGCATATTTAACTTACAGGCTTTTGTTGAAAAGATTAGGTATAACTCATGAACCTAATTAACCATTCTAGCAGAGGCCAGGAGTAGAGATGGGTTATCCAGGAAAGATGATGTGGAAGACTTGTCTGATGGTGTGGACACCCTTGAATGATATGGGAGAATGACAATGGGTTTTTAAGACTGTTACACAAGCAGAAACACTATCAGCCTAGAATGAAAGGAACAAAGAAAAAACAATATAAAAGAGGAATGACTCAAAAGGCAGGGCTAACCATGTAGACAAAGAGACCAGAGAAGGCATCGTATCCACTGCCAATGAGTATCCAGCGGGTCGGGCCACTTCCACTGTGGGTCCAGAGTACAGAATATCAAAGCAGAAGGGACTACTAGGAGGCCCTGAAACCTAATGGAATTTTTCCTGCTGAGTTTTGGGCTTGCTTTGGATCAGTGACACCCTTCTTCCTCCTACTTTCTCCCCTATGTAAAGAGAATCTCTAGCCCTTGCCTATTCCACCATTGCCTTTTAGTAACTGAAAAGTTGTTTTCTTCTTTCACAGATTGAGAGGAATTTTTCCCCAGAAACATTGAGGGATTCAAGAAAAGAGAAATCGTTCCTCCAGCATAAATATTTACCAATGAGAACAAGCTTTACAAGAATCATTCAACAGACTTCCCCTCAAGTCTTTTTAGCCAAAATTGCATTAAGTGTCAACACTTAAACCATTTACTGTCAAAGGCAATGAAATGACCTATAATTGGCTAAAACTCATCAAGATGTATCCCTCTTGTTGCTGGAATAGAGCCAAGCTTGCAACTTTGCCTTGAGGAATAAGGGGACAACCAACAGTGTCTGCTCATTTGATGGAACTGGGATAGAAATTTTATACTGTCAAATAGCAAGACAAGATTGAAATCCAAGAGGTTTGGAACTATAGGAAATGAATTTGACTTGAAGTATAAAATAGGAACTAGAGCTGGGCACAGTGGCTCACACCTATAATCCCAGCACTTTGGGAGGATCATCTGAGGTCAGGAGTTTGAAACCAGCCTGGTCAGCATGGTGAAACCCCGTCTCTACTAAAAATACAAAAATCAGCTGGGCTTGGTGGCATGCACCTGTAATCCCAGCTACTTGGCAGGCTGAGGCATGAGAATTGCTTGAATCTGGGAGGTGGAGGTTGCACTGAGCCAAGGTCGCGCCACTGCACGCCAGCCTGGGCAACAGAGTGAGACTCCATCTGAAAACAAACGAACAAACAAAACAGCAAAAAAAAAAAAAAAAAAAAAAAAAAAAAAAAAAAAAAAAAAAAAAAAAAACAACTAAAACTAAAACAATAACACAGCATGAAATAATCAAAACCACCAATTACACCCCCCCAAAAAAAAAATCACTACAAGGATACAAGGGAAAAAATCCCTGGGTTAAAGGAGAGTTCATTCTTCAGACACATAGTTTAAATAGATATGGTAAGCAAATCTCCTTGGGCATTCCAGATTCCAGTAGATAACCTACAAAAGGCTCAGGGTATATTTTTAAAAAATAGAAATGGCTGACTCTTATTAAAATATATAAATAACCAATATAAAGTATTTATTCAAATGATATGTTAAGGAGGATACCAATACAATGGTAAAGCTTGGTCAAAAAGCATATTTTATACTTTTAAAATTTTAATATTTATTTAAACTGAGATGGGGTCTCACTCTGTCACCCAGGCTGGAGTGCAGTGGCATGAACATGGCTCATTGCAGCCTCAACCTCCTGGTCCCAAGCCATCATCCTGTGTCAGCCTCCCATGTAGCTGGGACTACAGGTGCACACCACCACACTCAGCTAAAAAAAAAAGCACTTTAAAAACACAGTATCTATAGCCCAAGAAGAAAGGACATTTAAAGCAAACCTTCTGTGTTGGAGATAAGATGGTTGATATCCTTCAGGTTAATATCACCAGAAACACTGTTTATATTCTCCTCTGACAGAAATATACAAATTAATAAGATTCTGTTTGCATGAAATTTCCCAAGGATGTGTAGATTTCAGAAACTCTCCATGTTACACTTCCCATCTAGTCTTTCCTGAAGAGGGATCTACTTTCCCTCTTTCATTTTCTCAGGCATTGTCAAGGCCACACCCTGTAACATAGGGCTTCAGCCCACCCTCCCTGCCAGCCCCAGCACTCGGGAGGCTGAGGCAGGAGAATTGCTTGAACCTGGGATGCGGAGGTTACAGTGAGCCAAGATTGCGCCACTGCACTCTAGCCTGGGCAAAAGAGTGAAACTCCATCTCAAAAAAAAAAAAAAAAAAGAGAGAGAAAATGGGAAGAAAATCAAAACATGTTGCAACAAAAAAATCAGCTAAGAAGGCAGTAAGGAAAGATATGGGGAATAAAAAAGCTATAACATATGCAGAAAACAAATAACAAAATGTCATGTAATAGTTCTTCCTTATCAGTAATTACTTTAAATGTAAATGGATTAAACTGAACCCAATCAAAAGCCATAAACAGACACAAGGACTAAAAATTTATAGGAGACTCACTTTAGATCTAAGGAGCTCATAAGTTGAAAGTGAAAGGATGGAAAATGATACCCCACATAAGTATCAAACAAAAGAGAGCAGTGATAGCTATAATAACATCAGAAAAAAAAGAACTTTAAGTCAAAAACTATTACAAAGACAAAGGACATTAAATAATGCTAAAAATGTCAAATCACGATTTAAATGTAACAATTAAAAACATATATACATCAATCATCAGAGCTCCTACATATATGAAGCAAACACTGACAGAACTGAAAAGAGAAATAGTGCTACAATAGTAGGATACTTTAGTACTACATTTGTATTAATGGATAGAACAACCAGGCAGAATATCAACACAATAAATAAAGAACTTAAACAATAATATAGAAAAATTGGACCTAACAGAAATATACACAACATGCCACCCAGTGACAGAAGAATTATATATTTTCTCAAGCGCACATGAAACATTCTGTGGGATAAACCATATATTAAATCACATAAGTCAATAAATTTTTAACAGAATGAAATCATTCAAATAAATTATCTTTTTCAAACACAATGAAATAAAACTAGAAAACAAAGGCAGAAGGAAAACTGGAAGATCCACAAATATGTGGAAATTACATAACATACTCTTAAACAACCAATGAATCTGAGAATAAATCACATGAGAAATTAGAAGCTACTTTCAGATAAATGAAAATGAAAACACAACATACCAAAACTTATGATATACAGTAAAAGCAGTACTAAGAAAGGGAATGTATATATTCAAATGCTTGCATTAAAAAAAGAAAATATCCCAAATCAACAACTTAACTTTATACATTAAGGAATTACAAAAGAAAAACAAACTAAACTCAAAGCTAGCAGAAGGAAGGAAGAAAATGGTAAATACTAGAGCAGAGAAAAACAAAATAGATCATACAAAAGCAATAGGGAATATAAACAAAACTAAGTTTTTTCCTTAAAAAGATAAACAAAATTGACAAACATTTAGTTAGAATGACTAAGAAAAAGGGAGAGAAGCCTCAAAATCCTAAAATTGGACATGAAAGAGTGGACATTACAACTGTTCATACAGAAATAAAAAGGATTTCATGAAAGTCTTATGAATAATTATGTGCCAACAAATTGGGTAACCTAAGTGAAATGGACAAATTCCCAGAAAAATACAACCTACCAAGACTGAATCACAAAGATATAGAAAATCTGAATACACCTAAACTAAGTAAAAAAAAAAAAAATCAGTAATCAAAAACTTCTCAACAAAAAAGAGCTCAGCTCAGAACAAGATGTGGCTTCAGTGAATTCTACCAAAGATTTAAAAAAGAACTAACACCAATCCTTCTCAAACTTTTCCAAAAAAAAGGAACATGCAGGACCACTTCCCAACTCATTCTGTGAGGTCAGTATTACCCTGACACCAAAACCAAAAAAAGACTCTACAAGGAAAGAAAATGATAGACTAATATCCCATATGAATATTGATGCAAAGTTCTTCAGTAAAATACAAAAACTTAATTTGCAAACCAAATTCAATGGCATATTAAAAGATTATACACTGTGTCCAAATGGGATTTATTCCTGGAATGCAAGGATGGTTCAACATTGTAAAATCAATCAATGCAATACTCCACATTAACAGAATGAAGGGGAAAAAACATGATTATCTCAACTGATGCAGAAAAATCATTCAACAAAACTCAATACCCTTCCAGGATAAAAAACATTCAACAAACTATGAATAGAACAAGACTATTTTTCCTCTAATACCAGAAATAAGACAACAATGGCTTCTCTTCAACACAGTACTGAAAGATCTATCCAGAGAAATTAGGCAAGAAAGATAAACAAGAGAAATAGAAATTAGAAATGAAGAAATACCACCTTGGGCAACACAGGGAAACCCTGTCTCTACAGAAAATGCCAAAAAAAAATTTAACCAGGTTTGGTGGCACATGCCTGTAGTACCAGCTACTTGGAGGCTGAGGTGGGAAGACTGCTTGAGCCTGAGATGTCAAGGCTGTAGTGAGCTGTGTTTGCACCACTACACTCCAAGCTGGGTGACAGAGCAAGACCCTGTCAAAAAAAAAAAAGAGAGAGAGAGAGAGAAAGGAAAAGAAAAAAATAAATTATCTGTTTGTAGATCACACAGTTTTATACATAAAAAATCCTCAAAGTTACACACACAAAAAACTGTTAGAACTATTAAATAAATTCAGAAACTTGCAAGATACATTATCAACATGAAAAATCTGCTGATCTCTATACACAAACAATAAACAACCCAAAAGAAAATAAGAAAATAATTCCATCTACAACAGCATCAAAAAGAATACTTAAGAATAAACTTAATGAAGAATGTGAAAAACTTGTGTACTGAAAATTACAAAACATGGCTGAAAGAAATGGAAGAACACACAGATAAAGAAAGGAGGAAAGATTTCTATTTGGTCTAATTTCTCTCTTTCCAAGAGAAGTGGAAGAATACAGAGTAGAAGGGAGAGCATGAGTATCCTGAGTATCCTTCCTTTTATGCTGACCCCACAGCATCCTAACCAGCCAAGAGGGCTAGAGATGTCTCATGACAAGTGATTCAGAATGATATGAGTTTGGAACCTGCAAAGTCCAAAGGTCCCCAAAACAACCTTCAACTCTGAAAAACTGCAAGTTAAGGGGTCTCCAAGACCTCCTCAGTTTTACAGTTCCTAGGAGAACTAACATAACTAAATGAAAGCTATTATATTCATAGATACAGTTTATTAGAGTAAAAGGAAACAGATAAAAATCAGTCAAGGGAAGGCCAAGCACAATGGCTCACACCTATAAATACTTGGCCTCCCAGCACTTTGGGAGGCCAAGGTGGGAGGATCACTTGAGCTCAGGAGTTTGAGACCAGCCTGGGCAACATACTGAGACCCCATATCAGTTAAAAAAAAATCGGTCAAAGAAAGAAGCACATGGGCAGGATCCAGAATTCCAAGCACAAGCTTCAAATTGTCCTCCCAGTGGAGTCACAGACTCCATACCATACATTCTCCTGGCAACAATGTGTGACATTATGCATGGAGTGTTACCAACCAGGAAAGTTCACCCAAGCTTGATGTCCAAGGTTTTTTAGAAGGGCTTGGTCAAGTAGATCTTGTTGGCCATACACATAGCTGACTTTAGCCTCTACCAAAATGGCAGTAAAGCTTTAACCCTCAGTCTTTGCTCCTTTTCTTTCTAAAATTCTCTAAAGCAAACTATTAAAATAATTCTCACTTAAGCCAGCTATTTTTCCAATATAAGGTTCAAAAGCAATAACCTCAATAAAGTCAGTTGGTGAGAAAGTAATTCCTTTAGTCATTAAAAACACTCAGATAAGAACTTATGACCATGTAACACTAAAATTTAATTATAGACAATGAGGTGGAATTTCAACAACTACTAAAGAAAGAAGTATTAACCAGACTGAGCAAAAAAAGACAAGCAATGAATGTGGTTTGTCCTGGGAAAAACAGTGGTAGTAGAAAAAAGATAAATCAATAGTTATGTGTTAAATTAATGAGAGGCGACCATAGCCTCTGCCCGGGGAGACCACCAGGGTATATTGTAGATTTTTTCAAAGAACTTAAGCTCAAGCCTTTCAAATGTAATGAACCCTGCACAGTTGTTCACTGGCTCCTGCAAAATGTTAGAGCAGCTGCTTTGGGCCTACCCCTGACAGTGTAGCTGCTCTCAGGGCTGAAAACCTGGGCAGAGGAAAGGGGTGGGAAAGGGGTCAGATTTGCATAAAGCTCGACAAAACACACCCCCTCCATGCAGGGAGCTCAGCAGGAAATAAAGGGCCATCAAATAGTCCAGCACCAGCTTTGGGGTGAGAAAAGAATAGAACTTTCATCTGAGGAATGTGAGCCCTTTCAAGTTTTCGGCCCAAAAAGGCATTGAAATAAAATAGCAATCACCCTCTCTACTCTCCTATTTGAGCTAAGCATTCGTCTCTTGAAACTGCTTGCTACTGCCACAAATAGCTATAAACTAATAATAATGCCATACCAGACACTATAACCCATATCGTATAACTTAACGGTGTATAGCCAATCACTAATCAATGTTATTTCTGTAAACCAATCAGGGTAAACAACTTTGTATCAGCCCACTGGCCATCTCCCTTTTTGCCTTTAAAAATCCACAGGCACAGTGGCTCATTCCTGTAATCCCAACATTTAGGGAGGCAGAGATGGGAGAACTGCTTGAGCCCAGGAGTTTGAGACCAGCCTAAGCAATATAGTGAGATCCTGTCTCCATTAAAAAAACAAACAAACAAAAAAATCCACTTATATCTGCTGCTAATTGGAGAATATATTCAGGGCAATTTGAATCTATACTCCCAGATTGCAGTCCTCAAATTTAACTCAAATAAACTTTCTACTTATATTAATTTTACCTTAGTTTCTTCAGTTTAGGTCAACAGAGATTTCCTCCAAAGTCTGCACCGTGGCCTGGAGTCCTCCCTTTGAAATCTCTGTTTCAAATATCACCTGGGCAGCCAGTGAGAAGGAGGAAGAGGAGAAGAGAGATTTCAAATACCAGCATTTGGAGTGATCCCTCTGCTTTTCTTCCTCATTCCTGATACGTGCCTGTCGTTGGTTTCAGGGTCTAGCTCTCAAGCTGTGGTGATTCGGGAGCCTTCTTTGACCATGTCGTCTGGAGGGATAGTCACTCTCACCTGTGGCTCTAGTACTGAAGTGGTCACTAATGTTCACTAGCCATATTCGTTCTAGCAGAAATCTGGCCAAGTCTCCAGAACACTGATTAATAATTCAGGCAACAATTCATGGGCCCCTGCGTGGTTCTCAAGATCCCTCCTTGGGAGCAAAGCGGTCCTCACCCTCTCAGGTGCCCAGCATGAGAATGACGCTGAGTATTATTGCTGGCTGTACCATAGTGGTGTTCAGCATAGTGACATGACATAAACCTTCTATTACAGAAATATGAGAAATAGATGAAAACAAACAAGCAAACAACAACAAAAGAAACTTCCATGGCCCTTGTCATGTGGAGATCATATTATCAGACACACCAGCTCTCAAGGCAGCCTAAATATGGACCAGCCATAGAAAGGTGAAGGGAAGGGTCTGAACTGATTTTGATCTCTGCTTGAGCCCTAAAGTGCATGTCAATGATTCGTAAGAAACTGGCTCAGGAAGCCGGGCGCGGTGGCTCATGCCTGTAATCCCAGCACTTTGGGAGGCCAAGGCGGGCAGATCATTTGAGGTCAGGAGTTCGAGACCAGCCTGGGCAACACAGTGAAAACCTGTCTCTACTAAAATTACAAAAATTAGTTGGGCATGGTGGTGCACACCCATGGTCCCAGCTACTTGGGTGGCTGAGGCAGAATTGTTTGAACCTGGCAGGCAGAAGTTGCAGTGAGCCAAGATTGTGCCACTGTACTCCAGCCTGGGTAACAGAGTGAAACTCTGTCTCAAAAAAAAGAAAAGAAACCAGCTCAGGAAAAACAAAATCCAATTATTTTATAGTCCAGAAGGAACAGTAAAGGCTAAGTCAGATCTAAAGCTGAGGTCAAACACATTTCCTCTAAAAAGCAGTGGTTCCCTATGAGGTACTTTGCTTGGTAAGTACTAAGAGAAGAAACTCTCCTTTTGTATTTTACTAAAATTTAGTTTATTGGGTTGCATTTAAAGCAATACGTATGTATCACATAAAATCAAAAACTATAAAAAATTCTCTGTGAAGATTCTCCTAAGATGTTCTTTATCTCAATCAATATATTTCTAAGTTTGAAGGCATCCTTTCATTTTTGTTCTCAATATTTCCACAACTGCAATCAAACTTTGTGCTAGTTCTGTTTTGATATACTTTTATTTAAGATTAGTATAGGTAATTTCCAATTTCCTAAAATGTTTACAAATATTTGAATGACTGCTTAGTATTATTTTGATTTGAGTGCTAACACAATATTATAGCATTTAGTTAATCCTTTTGTTTACTAGTCAAACGAAGATGTGATATTATATTATTATAAAAGCACTCCTGCTTATTTTGTGAGGTCAGAATATGCAATCCATTTTCAATGGGAGGCCTCAATTATATGTTATTCCTGACTTACAACGCACAGAATTGAGAAAAAAGAAGTTAGTTTGCTGCTCAAGTTAGTTGGAGCATAATAGATTAAGGTATGAGGAGGGATTTATATCCAAAACCTCACCAATGTCTTCATACATGTGTTAGAGCAGTGTGTACCAATCTTTACTGTGCATATATGAATTACTTGGGGATCTTAGAAAATGTAGATTCTGATTCAGTGTGTCTGGAGTGAAGACAGAGTTTCTGCATTTCTAAAAGGTTCCTGCCACACAAAATCCTATTACTATGTCTTAGTAATAACAAACCCATAAAAGTAGGATAAAATAAGAAGGAGAATCCTTGGCAGACAGGAACCTAAGAGAAATCTCTGACATAGAGAACTAATGAGTTTGGATGACAGAAGAACCCCACCCTCCATGCAGGGAGATGACCAAGGAGGACAGCTGCAAAGCTGGGAGAGGCTCCCCTTTCTTTAAAAAATAAAAGCAAAAGCAAACAAACAATGAATCTGACCTGCCCTCTAGCTCTTGTCCAATCTCCCTACTGGCTTCTCCACTCTTCTCTGAAGTGCAGACCATCCTTAGCCTCTCCCCTCCATATCTCTGATTCACAAATCCCCTTCTCAATTGTTGGATCTTTCCCTTTCCCACCTCATTATCCTCTGTGACCTGCACAGTTAACTATAATATGAAGGCCAGGAAAAACACTTTTCCATATCTTTCCTAGGAAGGTGGCATCCATATGTCCTTTCTCTTTCATTATCCTCCAATGCCCTAGTTCTGAAGTACTCCCAAGTCGGTAGATTCTGTTTTTCCACCTCAACCAGCAACTCCTTCTTCTCCTTCTTAGGGTCCTCTGCATTTCCAGTGAATCCGGTGAACCACACAAGCATGCTAATTTATTCTCCCCAATCCTCACCACTCTGCTTTATGTGCTGATGTAGTGAGGAATGAAGAAGGAAGAGAGCCAGGTGCGGTGGCTCACGCCTATAATCCAACACTTTGGGAGGCCGAGGCAGGTGGATCTCTCGAGGTCAAGAGTTCGTGCCCAACCTGGCCAACATGGTGAAACCTCATCTCTACCAAAAATACAAAAAAGTAGCCAGGCGTGGTGGCACACACCTGTAATCCCAGATATTCAGGAGGCTGAGGCATGAGAATCACTTGAACCAGGAGGCAGAAGTTGCAGTGAGCTGAGATCGCACCACTGCACTGCAGCCTGGGCGACAGAAACTTCATCTCAAAAAAAAAAAAAATGAAGAAGAAGGAAGGAAGACCTACGGATTCCTGAGCAGCCTGGGAAGTGAGTTCATGGCTGGACTCAGCTGGGATACCAGACACCTATCTCGGGGTCTCTGTTTAGTGTTTACAGGGCCTAGCAGCTCTGTCCTCCCAGGGTGCCTGGAGAGTCATGAACCATACCCTCCCACCTCCCACCCAACCCCTCCTCAAGAAGAATAACCAGACTATGTGTGAGGGGCACAACCAGATGGGCAGGACAGACTTTTATTGAGTCCCTTCTCCCTAGGAGTTGGAGAGGGAAGAAGAGAGGTGCAGGGAGGGGGGCTGTTCGCCCTGAGCTGTGTGGCTCAGGGAGCAGAGCTCCAGAGACACCTCTACCAGAGCCTGGACCCCTTTCCTCCTCAGTCACCTAAGTCTCTGCACAGGTGGGTGGAGACCGGGCATCAAGGCTCAGAACTGGCAGAGCCCTAGGCTCTGCCTTGTTCCCCAGGCCCACTGACCTGTGTCATTCACCCTGTGTCTCTCTGTTGACTCTCAGGGTCCTGGGCACAGTCAGGGCTGACTGAGGAACCTGCACAGTCTCAGCCTGTGGCTAACCCATTAAACATCTCCTACAATAGAAGTAGCACATGGGTCTTAAGACAGTGTCAGTTCTAATTAGGAGATGGTGGCATTATACACATAAGAGAATGAGGTCTCGGGTGAGTGATGTAGCAGTTGAGATAGGAGGCATGTGCACGACCTACTGTGGTGAGAAGGACTAGATGGGAGGGGGTGTTGAGTTGAGGCCCTGAGCTCATCTCTGTGATGGAAACCTGAACAGCAGCTTCCCATACTGGTTTAAGCATGTCATCTGCTCTCTGGACAGCACATTGCTGCTCTTCTGGTCACTGAGATTTACATGAACCATCACTTTTCACACCTGGAAAAAGAGCTGGTTAGTTTCTTCTCTCTCTCTCTCTCTCTCTCTCTCTCTCTCTCTCTCTCTCTCGACAGGGTCTCTCTCTATCACCAAGGCTAGAGTGCAGTGACGCAATCATTGCTTATTGAACTCCTGGGCTCAAGCAGTCCTCCTGCCTCGGCCTCTAGAGTAGCTGGGACTATAGGCACATGCCACCACACCTGGCTAATTAAAAAAAAAATTGTAGAGACAGGAGTCTCACTGTGTTGCCCAGGTTGGTCTCAAATCCCTGGGTTCAAGTACTCCTCCTGCCTTAACCTCCCAAAGTGCTAGAATTACAGTCAAGAACCACTGCATCTGACTGATTACTTTCTATTGAGTGAAGGCATTGAAGGCAGAATATTTTAGAGCACATGGGATGCCCTTACACACTGAAGGGCTGTTATTAAAGCATGTGATCAAACATCCCCTGAGTTACATCAGAAACTATAAGAGGGGAGGTACCAGTGTGTGCAGCCCTCATTTGGGGAGCAGGGAGGTGACGGCTGAGGCCCAGCACAGACAAGATGCTCCTGGGGTGTCATTATGGGCCAGGGTGCTTGTGGCCACCCTGGTGATGGGTGGAGGTAAAGGTCAATTGAACGGCTAGAGAGCAGTGGAAAGGCAGGATTCTGTGTCTGGGAGAGGGAAGGAGGTCCAGCCCCTGCCCAGGCATCCTTACCCACCCCTCTCTTTGTCTCCGTCCCCTCCAGAGTAGATTTCCAGGACTGTGGTATCACTGGTGTTTTTCCTGCATCACAAACAGAGCAGCAGAGAAGCTGTCTGATGACTAATTTCTGTGATGACACTGAGTTCTCTGGACAACCTTAAGGGATTCTGCTTGAATACGGTGAAGTTTTTATTTTGTTTGCCTTCTTCCTACCATCCAGTGAGATCCCAGCCATAAACTGGGATGTGATTGATCCCATCAGGTTAAAACAAAATTACTGCAGCTACACATTCTTAAGAACACTGGGCTCCTGAACAAAGCAACATACTCTTCAGGGGTCCTAGAAATGTGAATCTCTAGGTGACTTCTCTCCTTCCACCAACTTGCACTGTAGGAGAACAGGCCTGGAAAAACACCTTAGTCCCCTAGTCCTTAATGCTGTCTGCTTGCTAGAAAGTTCTGGAGCCTTTGGAAAAATACAATCAGAAGAGCACCCAACTAGATCAGCCATGTTTCCTAACAGCGCTTGATTTCACAGATGTCCCTTAGAGGGAGGGACTGTGTGTTCTGTGCTCCTGCTTATGACTGTTCTCAGACAGGCCAGCTGTGCTATCTGGGGCTGCAGACTCAGGGCAACTTTTCTCTACATCTTTAATGCATTAAACTAGTGACTCATGTACCTCATATTCCTGAAGAGCCAGCCGCAGGCAGGCCTGATAGGTCCTGGTATAAAGGTCTGTGATTCCTGTGCCCCTGAAGATATAAGACCAGCTCTTAACAGTCCTGGTTAAACTCTCCTGAGTTCCCTCTTCTCTCCAGCCTCTGCTAACAAGGTCCTTCTGGGATGCTCTGTCTCTGTTCAGTCATGACATATCAGCATCCTCAGATTCAGGCCTCATCCATTCTCAGCCCCTACATGCTCCCAGGAGAACTCATTCACCTCCAGGATTCATTGCACATTTTCCTCAGGACACCCCCCACCCCACCACCATTTCCATATCTAATGATACAACTGGGCCAGCAACAGAAGTCCTTTATGACTGTCGGTGCTCTCAAGTTGACTGAAGTGCAGCCTGGAGCAGACAGTAAAAATTGTAGGAACCCTGCCTCGGACTCCCAAGCATCTTCAACTGCTGGTTTCAGAGGCAGATGGAAAAATGTGCTTTGCAGGAGTGGGTTCTCAGGACAAGGGAACGTCTGTATAATGCCCCCAACAGGCTTCTGTGTTGTGAAGTTAGAGTCCCGTCAAATGAACCAGGCTGTCTGATAGGGGTAGTGGACATGTGCCAAGACCCCTTCTTACTCACCACAGGGATTGCTTTAAGAGTACTTGGGTGTCCTCCAGCTTAGTCCTGTGTTCTCCAACCATCACTCCGGCGACCCTTCGACCTGGATTCAAGCCCCCACGAATGGGCACCACTTGCCGAGACCAGCTCAGTTGGGGAGACCCTAACTCAGCAGTACTAGAGGAATTAAAGATACACACACAGAAATATAGAGGTGTGGAGTGGGAAATCAGGGGTCTCACAGCCTTCAGAGCTGAGAGCTTCGAACAGAGATTTACTCATGTATTTATCAACAGCAAGCCAGTCATTAGCATTGTTTCCATAGATATTAGATTAACTAAAAGTATCGCTTATGGGAAATAAAGGGATGGGTCAAAATAAAGGGATGGGTCTGGCTAGTTACTTGCAGCAGAAGCATGTCTTTAAGGCACAGATCGCTCATGCTATTGTCTGTGGTTTAAGAACGCCTTTAAGCGGTTTTCCACCCTGGGTGGGCCAGGTGTTCCTTGCCTTCATTCCGGTAAACCCACAACCTTCCAGCGTGGGTGTCATGGTCATCATGAACATGTCATAGTGCTGCAGAGATTTTGTTTATGGCCAGTTTTGGGGCCAGTTAATGGCCAGATTTTGGGGGGCCTGTTCCCAAGAGACATGGACTTTGCCCTTGAGAAATAAAAGGACATGAGGCCTCACTGGGCTGGAAGACTGGAATGGGGAGGCAGTTTAAGGTTACCCTGAACATCAAACCCTGATGACCAGGCAATTGCAGAACTGCAGACAAGTATGATCTAAGATGAACCTGAGATGGGATAGGTGAGGAGGGCCCTTTATTACCTGAGCTCTAAGCACCTTGGCTGCCTTTGGCAGTGCTAGAGAAGGTCCCCATGAACCAGGCTGTCACCTGGATGTGAAGCCACCTGGGGACATGAAATGCTCCTACAGGAAAGGACAGGTGATCTGGTTATATATTCAGTCACAAGACTCTCCTAAACAAGGGGAGCGGTGTAAAAAATGACATGGCCCAGATTGAAATTAATTCTTAAAAAGAAAAAAAAATGTGTGACCATTTTTAAACTCTAAGGGTAAGGGAACAATCTGTCCCTGTTGGGAGGTTGGTACGTAAGAGTCCTTCATGGCTGGGCATGGTGGCTCATGCCTGTAATCCCAACACTTTGGGACGCCAAGGCAAGCAGATCACCTGAGGTCAGGAGTTCAAGACCAGCCTGACCAATATGGTGAAACCCCGTCTCTACTAAAAACACAAAGATTAGCCAAGCATGGTGGTAGATGCCTGTAATCCCAGCTACTCAGGAGGCTGAGGCAAGAGGATTGCTTGAACCTGGGAGGCGGAGGTTGCAGTGAGCCAAGATCCTACCACTGCACTCCAGCCTGGGCGACAGAGCAAGACTCTATAAAAAAAAAGAGTCCTTCATAACTGATAAGGATGCATTTAGCTTCAGTCTGTTGCACCAACATCACCAGACAGGAAATGGGGCTCAACTCAGAGGTCAGCCAGGGACACAGCTGAGGTCTGTTTTCTCCTGGTACAAAGAAACCACTGCTCTTTATTTGAAAGTTTTTTTTAAAATGTTATATAGAACATAAACAAATCATGTAAAATTAAATATCAAGGAGTACATATGATAAATCTTGTAATGAAAACCTTCCTGACATAGCTTCACTGGGGAAGATAAAATGAGTTTGTGCATATATCCACATATAGAGCTTAAAGAAATGACCTTTTTTAATCTAAAAATATGTTGTAGACATCTTTCCCAGTCAGTAAATACAGATACATATTAGAGTCATGTTTCCTACGTCATACTTCCAAAAAATGAGAGAAAATAACATAAACAATGAAAAATATTTGTATGAAAATAAAAGAACATTCTCCTAACCTGGGATTTATAGAAACAAGGAGACATATAGAGTAACCCACACCATTTGAGGGACCCTCAAGAATAAGCAATGTCAAAACAATTCTAGGACTGGTACAGTGGCTCACACCTATAATCCCAGCATTTTGGGATGCTGAGGTGGGCAGATCACTTGAAGTCAGGAGTTCCAGACCAGCCTGGCCAACATGGTAAAACCCCATCTCTACTAAAAATGTAAAAAAGAAAATCAAACTATACTACAAGGCTACAGTAACCAAAACAGTATGTTACTGGTACCAAAACAGTGATATAGACCAATGGAACAGTACAGTGCCCTCAGAAATAATACCACAGATCTACAACCATCTGATCTTTGACAAACCTGACAAAAACAAGAAATGGGGAAAGGATTCCCTATTTAATAAATGGTGCTGGGAAAACTGGCTAGCCATATGTTAAAAGCTGAAATTGGATCCCTTCCTTACACCTTATACAAAAATTAATTCAAGATGAATTCAATACTTAAATGTTAGACCTAAAACCATGAAAACCCTAGAAGAAAACCTAGGCAATACCATTCAGGACATAGGCATGGGCAAGGGCTTCATGACTAAAATACCAAAAGCAATGGCAATAAAAGCCGAAATAGACAAATGGGATCTAATTAAACTAAAGAGCTTCTGCATAGCAAAAGAAACTACCATCAGAGTAACACGCAGCCTACAGAATGGGAGAAAATCTTTGCAATCTACCCATCTGACAAAGGGCTAATATCCAGAATCTACAAAGAACTTAAACAAATTTACAAGAAAAAAATCAAACAACCCCATCAAAAAGTGGGCAAAGGATATGAACAGACACTTCTCAAAAGAAGACATTTAGGCAGCCAACAGACACACGAAAAAAATGCTCATCATCACTGACCATCAGAGAAATGCAAATCAAAACCACAATGAGATACCATCTCACACCCGTTAGAATGGCGATTATTAAAAAGTCAGGAAACAACAGGTGCTGGAGAGGATGTGGAGAAATTGGAACACTTTTACACTGTTGGTAGGACTCTAAACTAGTTCAACCATTGTGGAAAACAATGTGGCAATTCCTCAAGGATCTAGAACTAGAAATACCATTTGACCAGCCATCCCATTACTGGGTATATACCCAAAGGATTATAAATCATGCAGCTCTAAAGACACAAGCTCACGTATGTTTATTGTGGCACTAGTCACAAAGACTTGGAACCAACCCAAATGTCCATCAATGATAGACTGGATTAAGAAAATGTGGCACATATACACCATGGAATACTATGTAGCCATAAAAAGAGGATGAGTTCGTGTCCTTTGCAGGGACATGGATAAAGCTGGAAACCATCATTCTCAGCAAACTATCGCAAGGACAGAAAACCAAACACCGCATGTTCTCACTCATAGGTGGGAATTGAACAATGAGATCACTTGGACATAGCGTGGGAAACATCACACACTGGGGCCTATAGTGGGGTGGGAGGAGGGGGGAGAGATAGCATTAGGAGAAATACCTAATGTAAATGACGAGTTCCTGGGTGTAGCATACCAATGTGGCACATGTATACATATGTAACAAACTTGCACATTGTGCACATGTACCCTAGAACTTAAAGTATAATTTTTAAAAATCCTGGGCATGGTGGCATGTGCTCATTCTTTTCTAGTTGGGAGTCCTAGCTACTTGGGAGGCTAAGGCAGGATAATCCCTTGAACCCAGGAGATGGAGACTGCAGTGAACCGAGATCATGTCACAGCACTCCAGCCTGGGCGACAGAGTGAGACTCCATCTCAAAAAAAAAAAAAAAAAAATCTATTTCTCTCTCTATATATACACACACACACACACATATATATACACATACATATATAGAATATATGTGTGTGTGTGTGTGTGTGTGTGTGTGTTTAGTAATAGTCTGTTACAATTAAGATGATTTAAGATGAGAGAGACATCTGGAACATAATCCTAAACAGAATATCACAATGGAAAGGTAATTTTGAGATCCTCAGAAAAGCATTTTAAAATGTTTTTTAGAATCTGTTCAGTGATATTAAGTTCTATCTACTATAAACAATCACTGACATTGGCTGAGCACTTAAAATCTGCTAATACATTTAAAACATCATCTTATTTAATTTTCATAACACATGACAGTAGGCACTATTTGTAATCCCATTTTACAAATGGAGAAGCAGAATCTACTTTTGTAAAGATATTGCCAGTCTTGTCCCCATAATGAATCCCTAACGGTATAAGACACTATACAGTAACTTGAGAAGGACCTTTATTTATAATATAGTCAGAGATGACAAACAGACATCCTAAAGGCAGTGCATTGCATATCCCACTCCTTTGTAAGTTGCTCTTGATGTATCACAGCATTCTTCCCCACTCTACCCAGACCTGGCCTCATGGTTCTCAATCCGGTGCTTCATCAAGACTCTGCAATTTTCATGTGTAATTGTCCCAAATGAATACATATGCCTTTCATCCCTGAACTTGATCTATGTCTAAGATTAATGAAGGATATTCATGATGCACATTGTGGAGTGAGAAAATGATACCTCAGAACAGGATGTATACAATGAACACTCTTGTAAATATGCCATATGTGCACAAAACATTGTTCTGCAACAATGCATCCCAATTCATTATTTCTCTAAACAATAGGATTAAAGATACTGTTTTGGTGAGGATATCTGTATTTTAAAAATTTAAACATATTTAATTATATGATTTAAAGAAAAAAGAAGGATACCCCTTAGAGACACCCTAAAGTGGGAGGATTAGTAAAACTTAGTCAAGCCCAGGCGCAGTGGCTCACGCCTGTAATCCCAGAACTTTGGGAGACCAAGGTGGGCAGATCACAAGCTCAGGAGTTCTAGACCAGCCTGGCTAATATGGTGAAACCCTGTCCCTACTAAAAATACAAAAATTAGCCGAGCGTGGTGGCAGGCACCTGTAGTCCCAGCTATTCAGGAGGCTGAGGCAGGATAACCGCTTGAACTCAGGAGGCTGAGATTGCAGTGAGGCGAGATCTCACCACTACACTCCAGCCTGGGCAACAAGAGCAAAACTCTGTCAAAAAAAAAAAAAAAAAAAAAACTTAGTCAAGAATCAACTGATGAAATACTTTGGAAGCAACTGGTGTCTGCTCCTGTTCTGTGGCACATCTCACCCCACGATGAAAAGAATGAGCATTTAGGTTGTGAGCAGACCACTGTGGGACCACTCCTGTGAAAACAAAGTACCACCAAGGCTAGAAATGTGTGAATTTTAAGGCCATGCTCAGGATTCCAAAAGGAAGAGAGGCCAAGCACAGTGGCTCATGCCTATAATCCCAGCATTTTGGGAGGCTGAGGCAGGAGGATCACTGGAGGCCAGGAGTTCAAGGCCAGCCTGGGCAACAGAGTAAGACCCTGTCTCTAAAAATAAAAAATAAAAATAATAAAAATAAATTAATTAAAATAGAAAAGAAGAGTGATAAGGCATTGTGTGGGGATTTGGTAGGAAAGAACTGGAGACAGTCTGTCAAAGAAGAGAGAAATAATCAGGCATCCAACTGGAAAGGTAGAAGTAAAACTATCTATAATTGGAGATGATATGATTTCATATATAGAAAACCCTAGAGAATCTATACCAAAAAATTCAAACCAATAAACAATTTCAGCAAAGTTGCACAATACAAAATAAACATACAAAATCAATTGTATTTGTATACACTAGCAATTAAGAGCAAAGAAAATAGATATATAGAAAACAATTTAATTACAATAGCCTAAAAAAGAATAAACTACTTAGGAATAAATTTAATCAAGGAAGTTGTACATTTGTACACTAAAAACACAAACCATTGCTGCAAGTAATTAAAGAAGATATAGTTTCAGCTCTTGGGAACTTAATAAGGGACAAAAAAAGGCTGGGCATGGTGGCTCAGGGCATGGTGGCTCACACCTCACACCTGTAAACTCAGCACTTTGGGAGGCCAAGGCAGGAGGATTACTTGAGCTTAGAAGTTCAAGAACAGCCTGGGCAACAGAGCAAAACCTCGTCTCAAAAAAAAAAAAAAAAAAAAAAAAAAAATTAGCTGAGTATGGTGGCATGTGCCTGTAGTCTCAGCTAGAGGATTGCTTGAACCTCGGGAGGTGGGACTGCAGTGAGCCGTGAAGATGCCACTTCACTCCAGCCTAGGCAACAGAGTCTCAAATATATATATACACACACGTACACACACACACACATAAATGAGAAGATGTCCCACATTCATGGAGTGGAAGACAATACTGTTATGACCTCAATGCTACAGAAAGTGATTTACAGATTCATTACACTGTCTATCGAAATCCCCATTTTTTGCAAAATCGGTAAAAGATTGTTTTTAAGTTCACATGGAACTGCAAGGGACCCAGAATGGCCAAAACAATCTTGAAAAAACAAAATAAAATTGGAAAACTCACATTTCCTGATTTCAAAACTTACTACAAATCTACAGTAATCAAAATAATGTGGCACTGGCATAAGGGGAAACACATAGGTTAATGGAGTAAAATTGAGAGTCTGGAAATAAACCCATACATCTTTTGTTGATTGATTTTCCACAAAATGCCAAGGCCTTTCAATGGATAGAGAATGATCTCTTCAACAAATGATACTGGGATAACCAGATGTTCATATGTAAAAAGGTGAAATTGGACCTTTACCATACATCACATATAAAATTAACTTAAAATAAATAAAATACCTAAATATAAAACTAAAATATAAAACTCTTAGATGAAAGCTTACAGGATATCTATATTTACTTGGATTTGACAATGATTTCTTATATATGACACCAAAAGCGCAAGCAACAACAACAAAAACAGATTAAATTGGACTTCATCAAAATTAAACACATCTGTGCACCAAAGGACATTATGAAGAGTGATAAGATGGCCACAAAGTGAAAGAAAATATTTAGAAATCATGTATCTGATAATAGTCTAGTATCCAGAATATATATACACACATATACAAATACATGAAAAGATGCTCAGCATCATTATTCATTAGAGAAATTCAAATAAAAATCATGAGATACCACTTCACACCCATGAGAATGGCTGTAATTTAAAAAAGGAAAATAAGCATTAGCAAAGATGTGGAGAAATCGAAACCTTCACACATTGCTAAACAATGGTTTAGCTACTGTGAAAAAGAGTATGGCAGTTCCTCAAAACGTCAAACATAAAGGTACTATATGACCCAACAAATGCATGTCTAAGTGCATAACTAAAAGCACTGAAAACAGGTATTCAAACAAAAACTTGTACACAAATGTTCTTAGTGGCATTATTCACGTAGCCAAAAGGTAGCCAAAAGACCAACTGCCCATAAAGCAATAAATAGATGAACAAAAGGCGGCATATCCATACAATGGAATACTATTCAAACGTAATAACAAATGAAGTACAGATACATGCTATAAAATGAATGAGGCTTGAAAACATTTTGCTAAGCGAAAGAAGTCAGACACAAAGGCCACATCTTGTATTATTCTATTTATATTAAATATCCAGAATAGGCCAATCCATAGAGAAAAAAACCAGATTAGTGGTTGCCAGGGCCTGGGAGAAAGACAGAATGGGGAATGACTATCGAAAGGGTACAAGGTTTCCTTTTGGGATCATGAAAATGCTTTGGACCTAGATAATGGTAATGATTGCACAATATGGTGAATGTGTCAAATTCCACTGAATTGTACACTGTACAATGATTAAAATAGTATACATTGTACGTATTTTACCACAATTAAAAAAAAATTATGGCCAAGCATGGTGGCTCAGGCCTGTAATCCCACCACTTTGGGAAGCCAAGACAGGAGGATTTCTTGGAGCCAGGAGTTCAAGACCACCCTAGCTAACATAAAGGGACCTCATCATTATAATACTAAAAAATAAAAACATAAAGGGAATCCTTGATAGCTGTATCACAGGAAGCAATTTTTTTTTTTAAGGGAACTACAAAAGGTCACTAGGAGGCACAAATGCCCAGGTTCCACTGGTCTAGCAGATGTGTACCTACCTATCCTATAGTTGTCTGACATCACAATAGTTGTTCTCTTTTCAAGTAACTAAATATGATGGGCTGGGAAGATTATTTGCATAATTTCCCTTGCAAACTTTAGGGATTGATAATTCCCGGTGGCCCAGAAGTGTTGTAAGGGTCCCAGGAGAAACACCACTTGAGGGTATCTACACCATGGCTTGGACTTGGCTCCTCCTCACACTCCTCACTTGCTGCATGGGTCAAAGGGAAACCCTCTGACCTCGGACAGAGGAAGAGAATGGTAGATGTATTCCCTGACCCAGCATTGCCCATGACTGCTCTGACATTTCTATCTCTATTATTGCTTGTAGGACTCACTTCTCAGGCTGAGGTGATCCAGGAAACCTCACGGACCACAAACCCTGGAGAGACTATCACACTCACCTGTGGCTCCAGTGCCGGGGCTGTCACCATAAGCAACTACACAGACTGGTTCCAACAGAAGCCCAACCAAGTTCCCCGAGGTCTGACTGGTGACAACACCTATAGAAACCCAAATGTCCCTGAGTGGTTCTCTGGCTCCCTGAGTGCAGGCAAGGCTATCTTCACCACCACAGGAGCTCAGCCTGAAGATGAAGCATTTTACTACTGTGCTCTCTGGTCCACTGATCACTGGCACAGTGACAGAGCTCAATAGGGAAGAGTGACACAAACTTCGTAGCTCAGCTTCAGTGCCCTCCCCTGAGCCATTTCTTCTTAGTTTGAAATTTGTTCCTGGCTTGATGTCTCAGGACAGTCAATAGACACGACTCAGAAGAGATGATTCACTTTTTTTTTTTTTAATTTCAAGACTATAACTGCTGAATAAGGAGAACTACATCTCATTCTTTCTCTGTGTTGAAAGCACTCTTCACTCTTCCAATATTCTTTCTTTTTTCTTCCTTAGTAAGACAGTGTCAGTAATACCTGCTTTAACATGCGGAATTGTGGCTGTGTTCCTCAGTCTCCCTAACTCTTGGTGGGCATGTGACAAAGTTCTAGTAAAGTGTAATCTGCACTCTTGTGTGGGATTATTGGAAGTCTTCTTTTAAATGTCATAATAGCTCTACTTTTGGTATATTTTGTACAAGCTCATACTGGACACAACCTTATTCAGATATCAACTATACATTCTGGATAAAATATTGAAAAGCAACCACAGCTTGCAGTAAGCCAAGATCGCACCACTGCACTCCAGTCTGGGTGACAGAGCAAAACTCTGTTTCACCAAAAAATAATAATAATGATAATAATAATAGGCAACCATCTGAACAATCAAGACAGTGAAGAAAAATAGGAAGATCCTGGATAGAAATTGATGTTTTAAAGATGGGTAGGGTGTAACAGAGTTTCCCAATTTTATGGCTTTTAGACTGGAGGCAGCATCAATTGGCATGATTAAAACTCCTAGAGAAGGTTGGGCACGGTGGGTCATGCCAGTAATCCCAGCATTTTAGGTGGCCAAAGCGGGTGGATCACTTGAGGTGAGGAGTTCAAGACCAGCCTGGCCAACACGGTGAAACCCTGTGTCTATTAAAAATATAAAACTTAGCAGGGCATGGTGGCACATGCTTCTAATTCCAGCTACTCTGGAGACTGAGGCAGGAGAATCACTTGAACCTGGGAGGCGGAGGTTACAGTGAGCCGAGATCGTGCCACTGCACTCCAGCCTGGGTGACAGAGTGAGACTCCATCTCAAATAAACAAACAAACAAACAAAAAGGAAATATCAGCAGAGAAATAGAAACCAAAAAGATTTTCCAAAGCTGAAAAATACCGTATCTGAAAGGAAAACAAAGGGGGTGAACTGCAAAATGGAGATAACAAAGGAAAGAGAGAGTGCATTTAAAGACAGAGAAATATAAATTATTAAACCTGAGTAAAAGGATTGAAGAAAACGGAACAGAGCCTCAGGAGCATAGAAAACTATCAGAAATTCTAACACACAATGATTATGAATCCAAGAAGGAGAGAAGAGATACAATGGATTAGATAGTTTGGAGAGAAAAAGGCCAAAATTTCCCAAATTTAGTAATAAACAAATTTACAAATATAAGAAGCTAGCAAACCACAAGCAGGATAAAACAATAAAAAATTACACCTACCTATCATAGTCAATAAGACATATATCATGTTCATAGGTTAAGATATGAATTATTTCCAAATTGGTATATAGATTAAATACAATCCCAATAAAAATATCAGCAAACTTTTTTTTTTTTTTTTTGAGATGGAGTCTCATTCTGTTGCCCAGGCTGGAGTGCAGTGGCACGATCTCAGCTCACTGCAACCTCTGCCTCCCGGGTTCACGCCATTCTCCTGCCTCAGCTTCCTGAGTAACTGGGACTACAGGTGCCTGCCATCACGCCCGGCTAATTTTTATGTATTTTTAGTAGAGATGGGGTTTCACTGTGTTAGGCAGAATGGTCTCGATCTCCTGACCTCGTGATCCACCTGCATTGGCCTCCCCAAACTTTTTGTAGAAATGAACAAGGTATTTCTAAAGAATATGTGAAAATGCAGCATATCTGGAATAGTCAAAACTTTTGAAATTTTTGAAAAACCAGAACAAAGCCAGAGAAATACATAACCTGATTTCAAAACATATTATAACATTACAGTAATATGTGTAGAACTGGCATAATGATAGACATATATAGATCAAAATAACATAACGGAGTATGTTTTTTAAAAACCTCACATTTATGATTAGCTGATTGTCAACAGAAGTGTAAAGGTAATGCAATGAGGAAAGGTTATCTTCTCAATAATAATGGAAAAATTAGACATACACATGCAAAAAAAAATAAAAAGAACATAGACCCTTATCTCATACCATGCACAAAAATGGTGATAGTCCTAAATACAATAATTAAAATGTTTAAACTTCTAGAAGAAAATCTTTGTAGCCTTGCATTAGGCAAAAACTTCATAGATATAACAACAAAAGAATGGATTCATGAATAAAAACTTGATTAACTATATCTTTTCAAAAGCAAAAGCCAGCAAGGTATGGTTGCTCATGCCTATAATCCCAGCACTTTGGGAGACTGAGGTAGAAGGATAGCTTGAGCCTAGGAGTTCAAGATCAGCCTGGTCAACATAGCAAGATCTCATCTCTACCAAAAATAAAAAAATAAAAAATTAACTAGGCATAATGGTGTGCACCTGTAGTCTGCGCTTCGGGAAGCTGAGGTGGGAGGATCACTTAAGTGCAGGAGGCCGATGCTGCAGTGAGATGAGGTGGCACCAGTGCACGCCAGCCTAGGCAATAGAGTGAGAGCCTATCTCAAAAGAAAAAAATTAAAAAGCAAAAGCTTTGGGACAAGGAGGATGGGGCTGCAGTGAGCCATGATTGTACCACTGCATTCCAGCCTGGGTGACAGAACAGACGTTGTCTATAAAAACAAAACAAAACAAAAAAAATCCTGTTTGTCAAAATATTCAAAAGACACAATTAAGGAAATGGAAAAATAAACCAGAAACCAAAACAAGAGATTTGAATTTGAAAGCCATTTATCTGATAAAAGATTTGTAAAAAGAATATATTTGTAAAAATGTTATGACTCAAAATAAAATCAAGTTTATAATGTACAAAATATTTAAAATATACCTCACCAAAGAAGCTATCTGCATGACTAATAAACACAATGAAAAATACGCATCATCAGTGTTTTAGCAAATGCCCAGCTACATATAGCACAAGGCTGACACAATTGCCGCTACTGACATAAAAGAATAAAAGTACTTCTAATTTTTCTCCAACATCTCTAATCCCAGCAAGGCTTTTTTATGGACCCGGTTGGATCGTGGCCTTTTTAAACCTACAGATTCAAAACATTTTCAATTCAGCTAAATTTGTTGTTTCTTATTTAACATTCCCTAAAACATGTTACTTTTCTTCTGAAATTCTCATTATCCCTATATTAGGATACCAGGATATAGTTGGCAAACCTTTTTTCATGTTCCTCAAAACTCTGTCTCTACATTTTCTTTTATGTTTTGAAACATTTCTTTGACCTGATTGTTCAAGTTTCAGCAAATACATGTTCCTTGTATATTTCTAAACATAACATTTCTTAGCTGTAAGAGGACTTTGGCTGGGCGCAATGGCTCAACGCCTGTAATCCCAGCACTTTGGGAGGCCGAGGTGAGTGGATTACCTGAGGTCAGGAGTTCGAGACCAGCCTGGCCAACATGGTGAAACCTCATCTCTACTAAAATACAAAAATTAGCCGGGTGTGGCAGCGTGCACCTGTAATCCCAGCTACTCAGGAGGCTGAGGCAGGAGAATTGCTTGAACCTGGGAGGCGGAGGTTGCAGTGAACTGAGATCACACCACTGCACTGCAGCCTGGGCAACAAAGCAAGACTCAGTCTCCAAAAAAAAGAGGACTTTTTGTGCCATACTAAAATTTTCCTATATTCTGTTTTTTTTTTTATCTAGTTACAGTCTGTTACCACCAGCAATTCTGACAGTCTGCCCCACTTCTTCCAGATACTGTATTGTTCCTTCTACCACTGGCCTCAGGGTCCCCTGAGATGTGGTGCTGTTTTGTCTGTCTACTCAGGATTCACTTTATAGACTTGGAGCTCCTTGAGCACTGGTCATTCTGAGCATGGTGGAAGGTGCAGGAGCAAATGACCTACTAGCAGACTTTCAGTGCCCTATGAGCCCAGCCAGAAACGTTTGGACTCTTCTGCTGTAAATACAGGAGCTCAAAAAGCTTCAAGGATGTGGAGGGCCAAGCCCTGCCTCTTGTGGTTCCTCCCATTCCATGGGGACAAGACGACATACCAGTCTAGCATGAACTCATGAAGAAGAGAGAGGTCCATAGATCTGCACACAAAATTTTGTCAGGAGCCTCCAATTTGTAATATCATTCTTTTATGTATCTAACCTGTCCCAAGCTCTCCTCCTATTCAAAAAGAAAAGAGCCCTGCCTATCCTTTTCCTCCAAGAACCAAGTGTATTGACATATTAATATAACATCTTGTTCTCTTCTTCAAGACCAAGACTTTCCTTCCTCCAGCTACCAGGAATGTTGACTGTTCATGGCTCTCTCAGACTTCTCCTAGGATTAAATGAACTGACCTGCCCAAAATTACACATTTTCAGCCACATGAAAAGACTGCTTATTTCAAGAGTACAACAGATCCCCCTGCCATAACTTGTAATACGTTTGAAGGACCCTTCCAGCTCCATAAATTCACATAGGGCCAGCTGAGATCTCTATTGCAACTCCATTGAAGAACAACTTCTTCCTCTTTGCTATCCTCTTCCCTCCCTCCTTATAGGTCATTCCCAATAAAACCCCTGCAGGAAAATAACTCAGAGACTATTTCCTGAGGAACTCAAAGTAGGAGAGCTATATTACATACATATAGCCATTGATCTGGTGAAGGCACACTTTCCCATTCCTATCAAGAAAGAATATCAAAAGTAAACCATACACATGGAACGAACAAAAGTATATTTTCAGAGTTTTGTCCCAGGGACATGCTAACTCTTCCACTCTGTCTACATACCTGAACCATCTGGGCATTCCATAGAACATCACACCAATCCACTCCTGGAGAAATCATATTAATCAAACCAGATGGGCAAGAGGTGGCAAGAGTGCAGTAAAGACCTTGTGCTCCAGATGGGAGACAAACACCGTGAAGTTTCGGGGGCCCATGACATTAGTGAGGTTTCCAGGGGACCATAAGTCTGTGGTATGACACGGTATTCCTTCCAGAATAAGACAGATTCTTGCATCTCACAATTCCCACCCTTAAGAGAGAAGCACACACTCAGTAGGCCTCTTCAGTTTCTGGAAGCCTGTATTCCACTGACGGGAATACTGCTCCACCAAATTACCAGGTGACACAGAGGCTACTAGGCTTAGGGAGGCCCAGAGAAGACAAGCGCTCTGCAGCTGATACATGCAGCCCTGACATTTGAACCATACAACCCAAGAGACACACACACACACACACACACACACACACAAAGTATTCGGCAAGCCCTGTGAGAAAAACCACAATATAGTCCTCCAGTTTTCTGGAGCATCAGCGAACTAAACATCATTCATAGATATAAACTGTAAAATGCTCCCGGGCCCTGGTAGAAACCGAGCATCTGACCATGGGACAGTCAACTGCCTCTGTGTCTAGATATGCACATTACGGTGGGTTCCTGGAAAACCTACCTAAGCTAAGACACAGGAAAACCTAAGATCTAAACTCCTTTACTTACCTGAGATGTTGAAGTATATAAATTGGAGTAATGAAGAGAGGCAGAGATTCATTCAAGCCTATCCTTCCTAAAATTCCTCCATCCAGTTTCTTGCCTGGCCAATCACAGGCACTGAATCTGACCTACCAAGAAAACTAAAAACTCCAGACCTAAGGGAAGAGGGGGTGTGAATATGGAAAGACCTGCAGGAGGGCATCCTTCCATCAGCAGTATTTCCACCATGCACACTAGACGGGGCCGTGGGCTGGGCACTAGGAAGGCAAGTCAGCTGTGAAATCATTCTCTAGGCTCTGGGGTCCATTAACACATGGTCACCGATGTATAGTAGCTCAGTAGCTGTGACCCGGCCATGCTGCTGAGTCCCCCTGAAAGATCACTTGCATAAAAGCCCTAAAGCGTGCTAGGAGTTATAATGAGAGCTGTGGGGCTGACCCTGTGGGTGCCCTCCTGAAGAGCACAGCACTGGGCTGTCTACACCATGGCCTGTGCTCCTCTCTTGCTCATACTTCTGGCTCCCTGCACCAGTCAGGGAGACTTTCTGGGCTGAGGGTGGAGAAGGGAACACTGAACCTTCATGCCCCTGCCTCCTCCCCTGACCTTTTGGTCACTCATCTGTTTTTAGGAACCTGTTCCCAAGCTGGGATGACTCATGAACCTTCACTGTCCAAAACTCCTGGAGGGACAGTCACACTCATCTGTGGCTCCGGTGTTGCCCACTGGGTTCAACAGAAGCGCAGTTAGGCACCCTGAGGTCTAACAGTTAACCAACAGGGGTCCCTGCCGAATGCTCAGGCTCCTTGCTTGAAGAAAAGGCTGCCCTCGCCATCATGGAGACCCAACCTGAGGATGAGGCTGAGTATTACTGTGCTCTATGGTATGGTAACCATTTCCATAGGGACAGATGCAAGTGAGAACACGAGACTCTCACACCCTGGCTCAGCCTCACCCATTGCTCCTCAGCTCCTCTCTGCTCTTATGTACAAAAATGAACGTAAGTCCTAGGAAATATGTCTTCCATCTGAGAAGGATATGAATCTTGGGGCCAGTGTGAAGACTTTGGTAGGCAACCACTAAGACGGCTTCCAAACCAACTCTACCTCTACCTCCACACCCTTCTGTAATCCTCTCCCTCTAGTGTAGACTGTACTGAGCAACCATAGTTAGTTCAAGGATTAAGGGCTGATTAAGGAGAAGGCATGACAAGCAGCTTTATTTGGGCTGCAACTGGTGAGAAGGGAAGTTCCTCCTAATAGGAGACTTTCTAGAGACAGCAGCACATGCCACAACCCAGAAAGAAGAAAAAGGCACTCCCTGAGAAGAAGGGCTTACATGTCCAGGAGATGTCACTCAGGAGCATAGCCAGGAATCTCTGGGTTGGAGAGCTAGGAAAGGCAGCAGCAGGTTGGCATCTTTTATAGCTCCAGGGTTTTTCTTATCTATGGCTAACAGAATTGAGTGCAGTTTCATGGAGTACACAAAGCAGGCCAGCTTTAAAGGCTTAAAATATGCTCAGTTGGTCTATTTAAGGCATTTGGATGTGTAATAATTTGATTTCAATACTGGTGGGCTCAAGTTAATGGCCCCAGCCTTCTGTGAAGAAGTAAAGAACATAGGAGCTATCTTTAACCCATCTATATTACAGCTGGATTCTGATGAGTAGAACACAGAAGTGACCGGATATTACTCCTGAGATTTGGTATCTTTCTCTTGGATTATTTGCCCTGGGGCTGGGGGAGGGGGTATAAATACTGTATCCCGGGGCAACCCAGTGGAGAAGCACAAATGGTGAAGAACCAAAACCTGCCAATAGCCATGTGAGTGGGCTCAGAAGTGGATCTCCCCATCCCAGCCAAGTCTTCAGATACATGCAGCCCCTGCTGATAGCTTGCCTGCAACTAAATGATATATCTTGAGCCAGAATCACCCAGGCAGGCAACCCCTTTATTCCTGATTCACAGAAACTGTGAGGTAATAAATGTTTTAAGTCACTACATTTTGGGATGATTTGTTACACAACATAGATAATACAGAGATTGACTAAGATATACAAGGTTACTTTAATCATGCAGGAGACTGAGGCCCTGCTGGTGCATATGGACCACCTCCACCTCTACCTCCACTTCCACCTCCACAGGGACATGCTGGGGCCTCTGCTAGGGAGTGTTGAAGGAATGACTTGTGACAACAAGGACTTCCCTGCCAGTCTCAGACATCTCCTTCAGCGTGGCAGTGACATGGGGAATACGCCTTCAATGAGGCATGCACAGAAGATGAAGTTTTCCTGGCTCTTTCAGTTCAAAAGAAAGAAAGGTATTTACATTTTTTATACAGGACAATGGCTTTGAGGAACAATTCAGTCTGTTGTTTCTTATGTTAGAGTAAAATGGAAAATTATCTACATATTCACCAGTAAGGGAATATTTAAATACATTGGGGTGTATCCATTTGATATAGTTTTGAAAACTGTATGTTCAAAGAATATTTAGTGAAAATGTAAAACAGTCTCTGTGTACTAATAAACAAATAAGGCAGGATACCAACATGTATTTCTATTATGAGCCCAAGTCCACATCAAGACGTACATACATAATCGGACCCACCCCCACAACACACACAGGCTTTCAATTGTTGTGTGGCTTTGAGTCGTTGCAAAGGTATTAAAATGCAGAGACCAGTCAAAGATTCTAAGCTCCTCAGGCCCAAATCTAAAAAAGGGAGAACCCTAAACCCTTGATGGGAATGTAGAATAGTCAGTGAAAACAGATATATAGTCTGCACTTTGAATTCTCTCAGTCACCAGCGCCCTAACCCACACGTACATGCACCTAATTTCCTGTTCTAGGTTCCAAGATTGGGCTGAGAACTTCCCTTTTCCCATAGTGTTGTCTTTCTTTTTGCTTTGGTGATTGGTACAGGTTCTAGTATTTGAGCCATGCTGACTTCAAACAATTAATTGAGAAACTCACCATCTTTTTCTTTCCACTAGCCATTCTTACATTGAGTGATTTCTTCTACTTATTTGTATAAGCACCTGTGTGTGTAGGGGGTGGGTCCGATTATGTATGTACGTCTTGATGTGGACTTGGGCTCATAATAGAAATACATGTTGGTATCCTGCCTTATTTGTTTATTAGTACACAGAGACTGTTTTACATTTTCACTAAATATTCTTTGAACATACAGTTTTCAAAACTGTATCAAATGGATACACCCCAATGTATTTAAATATTCCCTTAATGGTGAATATGTAGATAATTTTCCATTTTACTCTAACATAAAAAATAAAAGCCTCTAAAAGCCTTTGATAACTAAAGATGTTTATCATCCTCATCAAGTTATTCACTTGAAAAATATTTATCGAAGACATAACTAATAATTATGCCAGGAAAATCACGCTAAACAAGATGTCCTGGCTAAGTGGGAAATACTGAATGTGTGTGTGTTTTTTAATTAATTTGATTTTAAATTTTAGACAGGCTTATTGAAATGCATTTTACATACAATAAAATATATATTTTTATGTGATCAGGTCAGCGAATTTTAACAAATGTACTTAATTATATAGATACCACCACAATCAAGATATACATTCTCTCACTCCAAGATATACCCTCATGCCTCTTTGCAGCAAAATACCTTTACTAAGCCTTAGCAACCATTGATCAGTTTTCTGTTGCTATAGTTTTGCCTTTTCTAGAATGTCATGTAAATAGACTCATCGAGTATTCAGTCTATTATCTCTGTCTTCTTAACATAATGCATTTGATATTCATCCATCTTGTCATGCGTGTATCAATATGTTTTTTCCTGAACATAATTACATTCTATAAATGTACTACCATATGTTTATTCATTCACAATGCTAACCATGTGGGTTGTTTCCTATTTGGGGCCAGTATGTATAAAACTGCTAGGAAAAACACTGTATGTCTTTTTGTAAACATATGTTTTTATTACTCTAAGGTAAAAAACCTCAGAGTGGGATCATTGGGCCACTTTTGCATTTCTACCAACAATGTGATGAGAGGTCTAGTTGCCCCTAGTCTTTGATATGGTAAATATTTCACATTTTAGCCCTTCTAGTGGTGTTTACTGGCATCTCATTCCGGTTTTAATTTGCAACTTATATTTATCAACATCTTCATCTTCCCTCAAGTAAAGCAAGCACTTTAAGCAAGCTCTTAATTGTTTTTTATTCCATTCCCAACCCCAAAGCATCCTCACTCCACAGGTATCTTTTGTTATTTTAGGTCTGGATTGATATAAACATATTTTCCATTTTCTTCTTTCTTTCTTTCCTTCCTCTCTCTCCCCTTTCTACTTTTCTTCCCTTTTTACTTTTTGCTCTTACTTCTTTATGTAATACATTTGGAAGTGAATTTGTTATCCTTAATTCCCGTATTTCTTGTACCATCTTCATTTATTGATTCCATTCAAGCATTTTTTCAATACCCACAATAAGCTGGCAACATTCTAGGTGCTGAGAATACAGTCAAATACAGACAAATGCCCTAAGGAGAATAGAGTCTTTTTTTTTTTTAGACGGAGTCTTGCTCTATCGCCCAGGTTGGAGTGCAGTGGTGCGATCTTGGCTCACTGCAAGCTCCGCCTCCCGGGTTCATGCCATTCTCCTGCCTCAGCCTCCTGAGTAGCTACAGGCGCCCGCCACCACACACGGCTAATCTTTTGTATTTTAGGTAGAGATGGGGTTTCACCGTGTTAGCCAGGATGGTCTTGATCTCCTGACCTTGTGATCCGCCGGCCTCGGCCTCCCAAAGTGCTGGGATTACAGTCGTGAGCCAACGCACTGGGCAAGAATATAGTCTTAGTAGGAAGAAAAAGATAAGAATGTGATATGTAAGAAGTTGGTAAGTGCTAGGCATAAAAATAAAGCAGAACGTGGGAATAAGCAATAGCATGAGTATACGATTTTATTTTATTTTATTTTATTTTATTATTTTTTGAGATGGAGTCTCACTCTTGTTGCCCAGGCTGGAGTGCAATGGCACAATCTCAGCTCACTGCAACCTCCACCTCCCGGGTTCAAGTGATTCTCCTTCCTCAGCCTCCTAAGTAGCTGGGATTACAGGTGCCTGCCACCACGCCTACCTAATTTTTTGTATCTTTAGTAGAGACGGGGTTTCAACATGTTGGTCAGGCTGATCTCTAACTCCTGACCTCGTGATCCGCCGGCCTCGGCCTCCCAAAGTGCTGTGATTACAGGTGTGAGCCACCATACAATTTTAATACTCTGGTCAGTATTAGGCCACATGAAGACGATATTTCAGCAAAGATTTTAAGAGGCAGGGGAGAAAGCTATGCAGGGCACTGAGGATCACTGTAAGTCTTTTGGTTCAACAAATTCTTAACAGTTTACTACCATTATTCCTCCTTATATATTTGAGAATTATACATTTGAGAATTTTGTACTTCAGCCTGGGTGACAGAGCCAGATACTGTCTCAAAATATATCACCCAGGTTGGAGTGCAGTGGCGTGATCTAGGCATACTGCAAACCCCCTCCTGGGTTCAAGCCATCTTCCCACCTCTGCCACCCAGTAGTTGGGACTACAGGCGAGTGCCACCACACCCAGCTAAGCTTTGTATTTTTTGTAGAGATGAAGTTTTGCCATGTTGCCCAGGCTGGTCTCGAACTCCTGGGTTCAAAACGATCTGCCCGCCTAGACCTCTCAAAGTGCTGGGATTACAGGTGTAAGCCACCTCACCTGGCCTATTTTTACATATTTTCAAATGTTGATATTCTACTTCATTAATCCTGATTCATGGTAAAAAATGTTCAGCTGATGCCACTCTTTGTGTAGTCTGTGGATTTCTATAGGTGTCTGTTTACTTTTGTGGGCAGTCCATAGGATGTCAGTTTATTCCAATTAGAAAGGTTTAAGCCTAAGGAGGCACTAAAGCCCGAGCCTTAGTCTGTGTTACTCCTGGCGAATTCAAGGAGGGGGAGGTGATCTGCCCAGGAAGAGAGGTTTTATGGTGCAGTGAAGTAAGTCCACGCTCTTCTGTTCCTTTGCAGTATCTGGATGACTATAGGCCCCCACCCATCTTCCTTTATATCCTCCTGAGATTGATTTCTACAGCTTTTTTTTTTTTTTTCCTGTAAACTTAGGACCTAGAGAGATACGAGGAGAGAATGAAATGCTGAAGCACTGCCTGCTAGGCCATTGATCCCGGGAGAGAGAAAAGAGCCAAACTCAAAGCTCTTTTGCTAGCTATTGTCCTCAGAAGGAAGCCTAGTCTTCCAGTCCTGTGCCCCATGATATGGCTTTCCACATGTAAACAAAGTCTCTAACACTCTGACTCCCACCATGTCCCCTCCTCTATTTTTGTACTTTCTTTTCACATTATTGCCACAAACCGATACCATGCTAGTTTGCTGTTCTACCCAGGGCTCTCCCTTTCACTCTTCGGACCTCTGCCAAAGGACTTCCCCTTTCATTAGCTCCCGCAACGTTCTGGTTAGTTTCAGGAAGGATACTCTAATTGACGACTTCACAGGTGCATTGTATTTTTCATCTTACTTGCCCCCTCACCAGCAGTTGAAAGTACTGGCATCTTTCTTGTGGAAAGTGTCTTCTCCATGAGAAGACTCTCACCTTTCTCTCTGGCCTAGCACCTTTACTCTCCTTTCTCTTTCCTATCCAGGCCCCTACAAACCATATTTCATACCATATTGAGAATGTTTTCCTAAACTACAAATATGCCCCTGACTCTTTTCCCTTGGAAAGTCACATACATCAAGAATCTAAAACATCAAGTCCAAACTCCTAAATTGAAGCATTCTCTTCTGAGTACTACTCCATGATTTAGCCAAGTTACTTTTAGTTATTCAGATAACGTTTGTTTTCTCTAATCCTTTATGTAGGATGACCTCTCATCGAGAATGCACCATCCAAGTGACCAAAGTCCCCAGCACTCCCGCTACATCTACCTACATGCTAGTCTTTCTCAAATACCAGATTTCATTCAGATTTCACCTCTTCTAGAAAGCTTTCCTTGACCTCATGGATCACCTGAGGTTAGGAATTCGAGACCAATCTGGTCAACATGGCAAAACCCAGTCTCTACTAAAAATACAGAAATTAGCCAAGTGTGGTGGCACATGCCTGTAATCCCAGCTACTTGGCAGGCTGAGGCAGGAGAATCACTTGAACCCAGGAGACTGAGGTTACAGTTAGCCTAGATCATGTCATTGCACTCCAGCCTGGGTAACAAGAATGAAACTCCGTATCAAAAAAAAAAAAAAAAAAAAAAGAGAGAGAAAGAAGAAAAAAAAAAAAAAGAGAGAGAGAGAGAGAAAGAAAGAAAGAAAGAGAAGAGAAAGGAAAGAAAGACTTTCCTTGACCTCTCCAGGCAGATTTACCCCCACTTACTCACATGTCACAATAACATATTTTCTGACCTATATTTTTATACTCTCTATCTAACTCTAAATTTTTTCCAGTCTCTTTTCTCAAACAGACTCTAAATTCTAAGGGTAGATTTGTTTCCAGTTCATCTTGTATTTAACAAGTAGTAATAACTGTATAAAGTTTAGTGAGTGAGTGAGTGAATGAATGAATGGATAGATCCTTTAGGTTCCTAAGGTTCAATTGTTGTATCATCTCCATGACGGGTATTCTACACCCCAGGAAAATCCAAACAATCATAACCTCTCATTTCAGAGATGGTCTAATGGCAGTTGTGCTTCTAGACTGTGTTTCTAAACCCCTTCGTGAGAGGAACTGCTACCATTCTGCTCTCTGATATATTCTTTTTTTATTTTTTTGAGACAGAGTCACTCTCTCTTGCCCAGGTTGGAGTGCAGTGGCACGATCTCAGCTCACTGCAACCTCCACCTCCCGGTTTCAAGCGATTCTCCTGCCTCAGCCTCTCGAGTAGCTAGGATTACAGATGCCCATGCCTGGCTATTTTTTGTATTTTTAGTAGAGACGGGGTTTCACCACGTTGGCCAGGCTGGTTTCAAATTCCTGACCTCAGGTGATTCACTCGCCTCGGCCTCCCAAAGGCCTGGGATTAGAGGCGGTGAGCCACCGCGCCTGGCCCTTCGTCTCTCATATATTCTTCTGGTCCCTCAAAGAACACCTCCAATATAGAAGCCAATGAGTTTTAATTGAATGAGTGAACTCACGCATTAATGTTTGCTTGAATGGCAGATTCTGCTCTCAGGGTGCACCCATGGATTGCTCCGTTTTAATGGACGACTCTCCCCACAAGGGTGAATAAAGAGTCCAGAACTAGGTACGTGAATCCTGAGCCTCTAAAAGAATATTTATTTCTTTTGTGTCATCCTCAAAATATGATGATTAAGTCTTTTTTGTTTGTTTGCTTTGTTTTGTTTTGTTTTGAGACAGAGTCTCACTGGGTCACCCAAGTTGCAGTGTAGTAGCATGATCTTGGCAATAAGCCTGTGTTTAATTCATGATAAATCTATCCTCTCGCATAAAGTGTCAGCTTAGGCTGTCATGGTTTAATGACTTACTGTTACATAAAAAGTAATATATACATTACTGAAAACTTCCTTCATAAAAAGCCATTAAAATGTACCAAGAAGATCTGCAAAACATTTTTATGCAAGAGGACAAATTTCATCTAATATTCCTCATCAAGGTGAATCCTGAACTAAATCAGATATTTAATTTTGGTTCAAGTAAAGGACATAAAATTGGAAAGGAAAAGTAAAACTCTCTCAATATTTGAAGTATATTAAATATTTTCAAGTTGATATATAGATACGAACCAGTCCTGATCAAAATTCCAATAGGTTGGCAGAAATTACGTGATTTTAAAGTTTTACGGAAATGCAAAGAACCTAGTAACATGGGAACTTTCAATAACGCAACACTAATTAGGACCACATGGGATTAGTAAAAGGACACAAATTGATCAGGGGAATATAATGAACAATTCAGACAGAAGCCAACACATATACAGTCACCCGATTTTCAACAAAGGTGCCAATAAAATTTAGTGGGGAAAAAGTATTTTCAGTAAATGGTACTAGAGCCACTGGACATCTGTATGGAGTCGAGGTCAGGGGGTGGGAAGGAGCCTTGACACCCTACCTCATATCATACATAAAATTCAAGATGGATTATAGACCAAAATGTGAAAGCCAAAACAACAAATCTACTAGAAAAAAAAAAAAAAAAAAACTGAAGAGAATTATCTTCATGGCCTTGGCCTAGATAGGGGCAAAGACACTAAGGGTACAGGAAAAATTCGTTAAATTTGAACTTCATAAAAAGTAAAAGCTTCTGTTCATCAGTCGATACCAGTAAGAAACTAAAATGGAAAGCACAAGTTGCTGTCATTTTAATCAAAGGCATTTAATCAAAGGCATTAAAACAATATTTATTTTATTAGTTGAATAAAAGAATGGTCAACCACTCACCCTCCCTACCCCCATCAGTATTCACATTCTCTTGAAGAAGCCACCAGCGGGTACTGTGCATCCCCTCAGAGGTGAGCATAGTCTGTAACTAAGGGCTTCAAAATTTCAGGCACTCTGAACTCACTGACCAGCATAAAAGGTTTCTTCATCAGGTAAACTCAAAGGTCACAACCTACCAACTTGTCTCCCAGCAATGGATCTGTTTTCTGAGCTGAGGACACAGTTGCAAGGAGTGGCAAAGGTAACAGATTTATACCACACACATACCCCTTATCCAGGGCATTCAGGAGAGAATGCAAGAACCAGCAGAGAGCTCAGCATCAACTCTGGGGCCACTGGGCCCTTGGTACTTTGTACCATGGCCTGGACTCCTTTCCTCCTCCTCCTGCTTCTTACTCACTGCCCAGGTTCATGGGGATTTCACAGACTGGGCTTTGGAGTGATTCCTCTGCCCTGGTTTCTCATTCCTAAAATAGCTGTTTTCTTTTCTTTTTTTTTTTTTTTTTTTTTTTTTTTTTATTTTTTTTTTTGAAAAAA
>NW_016809579.1:1427855-1432101 GCF_001698545.2 Rhinopithecus bieti | reverse complement strand
AGATGTTTATTTTCTTTCTTTTTTTTTTTTTTTTCTTTTTTTTTTTTTTTTTTTTTTGAGACAGGGTTTTGCTCTTGTTGCCCAGGCTGGGGTGCAACGGCGCAATCTTGGCTCACTGCAACCTCTGCCTCCCAGGTTCAAGTGATTCCCCTGCCTCAGCCTCCCGAGTTGGAATTACAGGGGCCTGCCACCGCGCCCAGCTAATTTTTGAATTTTTAGTAGAGACGGGGTTTCACCATGTTGGCTAGGCTGGTCTTGAACCCCTGACCTCAGGTGATCCACCCACCTCGGCCTTCCAAAGTGCTGGGATTACAGGCGTGACCACCGTGCCCGGATGTTTTCATTTCAGAGTACAATTCACAGGCTATGATGACATAGGAAGCCTAACTGACCATGTCATTAGGAAGGACCTTTACTCTCACCTGTGGCTTCACACTGGCGGAGTCAACAGTAGTAACTACCCATACTGGTTCCAGCAGAAGCCTGAACAAGTCCCAGTACACTGACTTATGAGACATACAGGAAATACTCATAGACCCCCTCCTGGTTCTGAAGCTCCCTCCATGGGGACAAAGCTGTCCTCACCCTCTTGGGAAATCAGTCTGAGGTTGCTGAATATTATTGCGGGCTGTACAAGTTACTGGTAGTAGTAGTTAGTAGGTTTGTTATACAAGTAGTATGTGTTAGCAATTATGAATCTATGTAATGTGCTCTCTAGAATTGAGCAAATAAGAAAATATAGTGTGGTTAATGGGAGCTAGTTTTCTCATTTTCTCACTAAAAGACAATATATAATATGAAAAAGCAGAAGGCCAGAATGAATCCAGGAGTGTTAGGATTATATAGGGGATATCAGTATAACCTCTTTCAATAGATACTTATAGAAATACTATACACACATACACACAGTATACATGAGAATCCAATGACAGGGTTCTTTTACAAGGCCAAGTACAGAATATAAAAATTTGCAATATAAAGGTTATGTTATTACCACCAGGAAGTGAATGTAGACACTAGAACCTAGAAGGGAAGTTTCCTGGCTTCTCTTGAGCGTTTTGGTTCTTCCAAACCAAAGAAGTTCTAGGTATAGTTGTATCCTGAGACCAGAACACCAAGTCCTGACTCAGGCTTCTAAGGAGCATATTATGCACATTTCATGCTGTACTTACCCTATTGTAGGAGCTATCACGGTTCATTTAAATTGCCAATTTACCAATGTAGACATGGCTATATGCCCCAAGAATGGCATACTGACTGGTTTAGTAGATTGAATTATTAGCTCCAAACATTACTCCTACCTGTGTCTGTGTATGTTTGTCATGTGACTTATCCCCCTTGACTTTGTGCTTGGCCCTGTACTCACTTTGGGTAATGGAACATTTGTGGACCTTATACAAGCTTAAGCTTAAACATTCTGGCACCATTTGGTTTGCCCTCTTTTGCTACTCTCATTACTAGGATCTTTTCCTGGATAGCTTTTGGCACTTCAGGCTGGGTTTCCAAATAAACACCTGTGAGTAAAAATGCTGGTATTTGTGATTGTTACACGGCAATATATGAATGATACATCTATCATAAAGCAGACACTCGATGTTGGTGTGGTGAGTGAACACACACAGGCACAATTGTATGTATGTAGATCCCTCTCCTGCAGAGGGCAGTCATCAATATCACCAACTTAACTAAGAGGGGAAGAGTCTTATTTGGTGCAGTCTCTCTAATTCCAAGAGCAGTGGAGAAGTCTAACACCAGGGCAGTGAGCATGAGCATCTGAACAATCCTTCCTTTTATGCTGGCCCTGACGCATCCTAACAGGCAAAGAAACCTGAAAGTGCCTCCCTGGAGGCAGCTGGGAGAGTGATGAGAGATTGTGCTACGTGGGTGATTTATTTATATCCTTCTATTGCTAAGATGGATATGTTTATTTAAAATTGGAAACGACTGCTGTAATTAAAGCATTGAATAAAACTAAAACTAAAATTTTTAATTAAGAATTTAAAATGTATATATTCTCCAACATCCTATCTGTCAAAGAAAATTACAGGTGGGTATTAAATTGTCAGATAAAAGAAAAACTTTCAGAGCAAAGGAAAGAAATGAATATTTCTAATCTCCAAGCATTACATGTATATTTTCTCTAATTCTACCATTTGGCTACATTTTAAGGTGCCCTAAAATTTGATTTTTTTTTTTAATTTTCTTTTGCTTTCCAATTCTCATTATTGCCCATGAAGTCCCATCTTTAATTTTTTTAACAACAAAATATTAGGAGAAAATTAATCATCATTTAATCTATTTATTTTTATTTATTTATTTTTGAGATGGGGTCTTGCTCTGTCATCCAGGGTGGAGTGCAGTGGCACAATCATGGCTCATTGCAGCCTCTACCTCTGGAGCTCAAGTGATCCTCTCACCTCAGCCTGCCAGGTAGCTGGGACTACAGGTGTGTACCACCACACCTGGTTCAGTTTTTAAAATTTGTGTAGACATGGGGTCTCACTGTGTTGCTGAGGCTGGTCTCAAACTGCTAGGCCCAAGCAATCCTCCCACCTCAGCCTCCCAACATGCTGGGATTATAGGTGTGAGCAATAATCATTTAATCTAAAATTCTCTCAGATGAGTAGGTATGGGAACATTTTTAAAAAATACTATTAAAATAATAATATAATCTAAAACCCTCATTTCACAAATATATCTGAGGCCCAAATTTTCCTCCATCCATCCATACATTCATCAATTCATTCACTCAACCATCAAACATTTATATTTTTGTTTTTTTTGGACACAGAGTCTTGCTCTGTCACCCAGGCTGGAGTGCATTGGCGCGACCTCTGCTCACTGCAGCCTCTGCCTCCCAGGTTCAAGCGATTCTCCTGCCTCAGTCTCCCATGTAACTGGGACTACAGGTGCATGCCACCACGCCTGGCAACTTTGTTTTCAATTTTTAGTAGAGACGGGGTTTCGCCATGTTAGACAAGATGGCCTCGATCTCCTGACCTCGTGATCCGCCCACCTCTGCCTCTCAAAGGGCTGGGATTACAGGTGTGAGCCACCACAGCTGGCCCATCAAGCATTTATTAAGGGCCCATTCTGGGTGACCTATTATGTGAGGTTGGACTGTGACAGTATAAATACAGGACAAATGAGAAGGGTTCCTTCTGTCAAGGATAGCACACTCGAAGATACTAGGAATAAAATAGAAACTTCTATGCTAATTACTATTATAGAGAATTACCAGATTTTTGAAAGCTCAACTAATAAAGCAACCACCCTTTTCTGGATATATCAAGAAAGTGTCTGCCTTGGATGTGGGGTCTTAGAAAAAGAGTAAGTATGGAGGGAATGAGGTCATCTCCAACAGAGGAACTGTGTGATGGTATGGACTACATATTTCTGTCACCCCCAAAATTCTTAGATTGAAACCCTAACCCCCCAATGTGACAGTATTTGGAGGTAGAGCCTTTGTGAAATAATTAGGTTTAGAAGAGGACATGAGAGTGGAGCCCTCATGATAGGATTAGTGTCCTTATAAGAAGAAAAGGAGACTAGAGCTTTCTGCCATGCGAGGCTACAGAGAAAGGTGCCATCTACAAGCCAGAAAGTGGACCCTCACCAAGAACCAAATCTGCAGGCACCTTAATCTTAGACTTCCCAGCCTCCAGGGCTATGAGAAATAAAAGTCTGTTGTTTAAGCCACCCAGTCTTTGCTATTTTTCTTATAGCAGCCTGAACTAAGACAGCCTAGCAAACACAGGAAAGGAAGTTATAAAAGGGCACCCATGGGCTGGGCGCAGTGGCTCATGCCTATAATCTCAGCACTTTAGGAGGCCGAGGCAGGCAGATCACTTGAGGCCAAGGAGTTCGAAACCAGCCTGGCCAACATGGTGAAACTCCGTCTCTACGAAAAATACAAAAATGAGCCGGGGATGGTGGTGGGAGCCTTAATCCCAGCTACTCAGGAGGCTGAGGCAGGAGAATAGCTTTAGCCCAGGAGGTGGAGGTTGCAGTGAGCCGAGATTGCTCCACTGCACACCAGCCTAGGTGATCGATTGAGACTCTGTCTCCTAAAAAAAAAAAAAAAAAAAAAGGGCACCAATGCCTGTGTGTTGAGTGACCAATTGTGTTGAGCCATAGAGGAAAGATGTAGGCACTAGTGACTTGTCCATTATCAGGGATGACACACTTCTTTTTCTTGATAGCTATTCTGTCCTCTCTCAGACATTTTTCTTTTTTTTTTTTTTTT
>NW_016809579.1:1393483-1424324 GCF_001698545.2 Rhinopithecus bieti | reverse complement strand
TTTTTTTTTTTTTTTTTTTTTTAATGTTTTGTATAGATGGGGTCTGCCTATATTACCCAGGGTGGTCCTGAACTCCTGGCCTCAAATGATCCTCCTGCCTTGGCCTCCCAAAGTGCTGGGATTACAGGCGTGAGCGGCCTCACCTGGCCCCTCTCCCAAACTTTCTTTTGAGGTTAAATAATGTAAAAAGGAAGAGTGTGTAGAACAAAAGTCATAGCCAATGTAAAAAAAAAAAAAGTTTAAAACAAAAATTATCCATATCTCACTACTTAAAGATAACCATTACATATATTTTGACAACATATACCCTTCCAGATTTCTGCATTTGCTATGTGAGATGTTAGTTGAGGTGGGACAGGGGAAGGGGTTAAGGGAGGAGGCAAGGAAAGAGGGGTCAGACTGCAATTTATCTTATGATCCGTTTTCCCATTTAGTAATACACAATCAACATCTCTGCATGTTTTCAAGTATTTAAAGCTACTTAGATCATTACTTATTCATAGTATTACAGGGGATTCTGTATTTTCTCCATTATAAACTACATGTTGTGGAACTTCTTTCAAACTACATCTATTCATACAGCAAGTCATTTACTTTGTAAAAATTCCTAAACTTAAATATCTGGTTCAAAACAAGTATGCAAAATTTTATACAGATTTTATTTACCATAGAACTATGGCTACAAATTAAATGAAAATAATAGTAATAAATTATAATAATACAGGAGTCACTTCACAGATGTTTCCAGTCACAAAGCAAGGCTTTTCCTGCTTTGTACTGAAGTTGAAATCCCCCCAAAGTGCATAAAGGCTGATACATCCTTTCTAGGGTACCATTTGCACCCTGTAGATGAACCCTGATGTGGCCAACTGACCTGCCGACAGTAGTACAGTCTAGATGTCTTTTATTAAAATAATAGATAATAGAGTAATCCACAAACTAGCACCTTACACACAAACACACAGAGCAAAAGCTCCTGAGGTGCAGAGCCTACAGGAAACCTTATCAAAAGCTCTGATGGCTCCTGTGGATGAGCACCTTTAGGAGGGGCTGCTATTGTCTTAAGTCAGAACAGAGATAGTTTGTCCTCTCCGTTTCAAATGCTCCAGATTTCCCTTCCCTGTCTTGGTCTCCCAGAGCCTAATGTCTGTGCTGGACTAGCACAGTTAGTCTTTGGCTATGTGTCTGTATTTTCTATTTAAAGTACTCTAGGCTGGGCGCAGTGGCTCACACCTGTAATTCCAGCACTTTAGGAGGCCGGAGTGGGTGGATCACGAGGTCAGGAGTTAGAGACCAGCCTGATCAATATGGTGAAACCCCATCTCTACTAAAGATCAAAAAATTAGCTGGGCGTGGTGGCACACGCCTGTAATCCCAGCTACTCAGGAGGCTGAGGCAGGAGAATTGCTTGAACCTGGGAAGTAGAGGTTGCAGTAAGCTGAGATCACACCACTGCACTCCAGCCTGGGCAACAGGGCGAGACTCCATCTCAAAAAACAAACACTAAAAAAACATTAACCAGGGGTGACGGCGAGGCCTGTAATCCCAGCTACTCAGGAGGCTGAGGCAGGAGAATCACATGAACCCAGGAGGCAGAGGTTGCAGTGAGCTGAGATTGCACCACTGCACTCCAGCCTGGGCGACAGAGGGAGACTCCATCTAATAAAATAAAATAAAATAAAATACTCTAAAGTAAATTATTTAAATAATTCTCATCTTAAGCAAGCAGTTTATTCAGCATGAGGTTCCAAGTAAATAACTTCAAATCAGATGGTCATGAATATAACTTCTTTAGTCATTCAAAACACTCAGATAAACAAGACGGGTAGGCCGGGCGCGGTGGCTCAAGCCTGTAATCCCAGCACTTTGGGAGGCTGAGACGGGCGGATCACGAGGTCAGGAGATCGAGACCATCCTGGCTAACACGGTGAAACCCCGTCTCTACTAAAAAAACAAATACAAAAAACTAGCCAGGCGTGGTGGCGGGCGTCTGTAGTCCCAGCTACTAGGGAGGCTGAGGCGGGAGAATGGCGTAAACCTGGGAGGCGGAGCTTGCAGTGAGCTGACATCCGGCCACTGCACTCCAGCCTGGGCGACAGAGCGAGACTCCGTCTCAAAACAAAAAACAAAAAACAAAAACAAAAAAAACAAAAAAACAAGACGGGTAACACTGAAATGACATACAGACAATGCAGTGGATTTTCGACAATAACTACAAAAAGGACTGAATAAAAAGACAAATAACGAATGTGGGCTTGCCTAGGAAATAGAGTAGGAATGTCAAAAAAGTTAAATGAATGAGAGGGGTACTACAATCCTCCACCCCAGGAAACCACAGCAAGGTGCTGTGGATCCTCTCTGAAGCCTGAAGTTCAGGTGGTCCGTATTTTAGGTACCCTGGACACTTGCTCATAGGTCCTGCAAGAGGTTACAGCAGCTGTTCCATCCCACAGGGCAAAGTCAGAGCTCACAGCCACCTAGGCCTCCCCATGACAACGGAGTTGCTCCCTGGGACAAAGACCAGAATAGGAGGAGGGAGAGATAAAAGGCTCAGATTTGCATAATGTGTCCCACAAATACCTAACCTTGTTGCAAAGAGGTGAGGAGGGCATAAAAGAACTATTAGAGAGTCCAACACTAGCTGTGAGGCCAATAGGCCCTTGGAACTTCAGCACCATGGTCTAGATTCTTCTCCTCCTCCTCACTCTGTCACTGCCCAGGTTAATGGAGATTTCAGATCAGCCTTTAGAATGATTCTTCTCCCTTCTTTTGGGAGAAAGTGGGTCTAGGAAAAATAGAATGCAAATATTTTTCCAATCCATAGGGAACAACAGGAGGTATACTAGGTGAAGAGTTTATGGTCGAACATTTTTTGCAAAAAAAACCTCTCTAAGATGTAATTTTGACTGATAATAGCAAAGAAAACAAGTTCCTTATTTTATATAAAAATTTTTTCAAAACAATGCAAGTTTACTACATAAAATCTGGATTTCTTTACTATTATTATTATTATTATTATTTTAACATATGGTCTTGCTTTGTCATTCAGGCTGGAGTGCAGTGGCACAATCACTGCTCACTGCAGCCTTGACCTCGCAGGTTCAAGCTATCCTCCCACCTCAGTCTCCAAAGTGACTGGGAACATAGGTGTGTGCCACCACACTTGGCTAATTTTTTTAATATTATTTTCTGTACAGCCTGGATCTCCCTGTGTTGCTCAGGCTGGTCTTGAATTTCTGGGCTCAAGCGATCCTTCCTCCTCAGCCTCCCAAAATGCCGGAATTATAGGCACGAGCCACCATGCCTGACCTAATATTTTTTTCAAGGAGCATATTTAACTGCCCTGTAAAGACCCAATAGTTCAGAAGTTAGATGTTAACAATTTTAGTCTCTTTTCCTTCTTTTATTTTTATGTATTTATTTATTTATTTATTTATTTATTTATTTATTTATTTTGAGACAGAGTCTCACTCTGTTACCCAGGCTAGAGTGCAGCCGCACCATCTTGGCTCACTGCAAACTCTGCCTTCTAGGGGGTCAAGCAATTCTGCCTCAGCCTCCTGAGCAGCTGGGAGTACAGGCATCTGCCACCACACCTACTAATTTTTGTATTTTTAGTAGAGACAGGGTTTCACCATGTTGGCCAGGCTGGTCTTGAACTCCTGAGCTCAAGTGATTTGCCCCTCCTCGGCCTTCCAAAGTGCTGGGATTACAGGCGTGAGCCCCCGCGCCTGGCTGTTCTTTCACCATAGTTCAGATCACAATGTATACAAATTTTTTTCCTGCTAGTTCTCTTTCACATTACCGCAATCTATTTCTTTAAAGATATTGTGCAGCTATTTCAGCAGGCACAGTGGTTCATGCCTGGAATCCCAGCACTTTGGGAGGCAGAGGCAGACTGACCACTTGAGGCCAACAAGTCTGAGACCAGCCTGGGCAATGTGGTGAAACCCCATCTCTACTAAAACTACAAAAAAAATAATTAGCTGGGTGTGGGGACCTGCGGCTATAATCCCAGCTCCTCAGGAGGCTGAGGCAGGAGAATCACTTGACTGCGGGAAGCAGAGGTTGCCGTGAGCCGAGACAGTGCCACCGCACTCCAGCCTGGGTGACAGAGTGAGTGAGGCTCCGTCTCAAAAAAAAAAACTAAATCAAAACAACAACAACGAAAAACAACAAAAAAAAGTATATTGTGCAGCTATTAAATGAAAAGTACAAAATTCTTCAGTTTCCAGGCATTTAAAATTATTTCTGGTTGGGCCCGGTGGCTCATGCCTATAATCCCAGCACTTTGGGAGGCTGAGGCAGGCAGATCACCTGTGGTTAGGAGTTTGAGACCAGCCTGACCAACATGGAGATACCCCATCTCTACCAAAAAAAAAAAAAAAATTATTTCTACTTTACATTTACGTTAGTACAACCAAAGTATTGATGAATTATCTTACATACTCTTTTTTGGATATATACATAAACATTAATTATGTAAATTTGTATTGGATATGTTAAAAGCATCCTATGAGGCCAGCAGTGGCTCACACCTGTAATCCCAGCACTTTGGGAGGCCGAGGCAGGTGGACACCTGAAGTCAGGAGTTTGAGACCAGCCTGGCCAACATGGTGAAACCCTGTCTCTACTAAAAATACAAAAAATTAGCCGGGCATGGTGGCAGGTGCCTGTAATCCTAGCTACTTGGGAGGCTGAGGCAGAGGAACTGCTTTAACCCAGGAGGCGGAGGTTGCAGTGAGCCGAGATTGTGCCACTGAATGCCAGCCTGGGTGACAGAGTGAGACTCTGTCTCAAAAAAAAAAAAGCGTCCTATGAAAAAATATGAAATTATTACCTTTTACTCATATATTGAAATAACTTCCAAAAAGGCTTATGCCAATTGAAACTCCTCTTAATACATCCTCACTGACAGTAAACATTACAATTTATATAATATTCATCAATACGCTACCACTGCTTTAATTTCCATTTTTGTTTTTGCTATGGAGACAGAATATTTTGCATTTATTTACTAATCAGCTATATTTATTCTTTGTGAAATGGACAGGGAATTTTTCTTTACAACAATTTAACAATAGTGCATTAGAGCTTTTTCTTAGTAATCTTTTTTTTTTTTTTAGATGGAGTCTGGCCATGTCGCCCAGGCTGGAGTGCAATGGCACAATCTCAGCTCACTGCAACCTCCACCTCCTGGGTTCCAATAATTCTCCTGCCTCAGCCTCCCAAGTAGCTGGGATTACAGGTGCCCACCACCATCATGCCCAGCTAATTTTTGTATTTTTAGTAGACATGGGGTTTCACCATGTTGGCCAGGCTGGTCTCAAACTCCTGACCTCGTGATCTGCCCACCTTGGCCTGCCAAAGTGTTGGGATTACAGGCGGGAGCCAACACTCCCAGTCCCCAATTTTTCTTAGTAATCTTTGGAAACACTTCAGAAATATTTTTAATTAGCCCTTTCATAATCTCAGGCTATAATTTTCCTGTTTATATGCCATAACATGTGAACATGTTACACTGTCAAAAAAAAAAGCAAGGTGCAGAAGACTGCGCATAATATAAATCAGTTATTAAAAGAAAAAAATTAGAAACTATCTGAAAGGCTAAAAAAAGAATCTGAGTTGTTACATTTTTTGATGTTTGAATAATGTGAATATACTATATACTCAATGTTTTAAAATAAATGAACTTCAAAAAGAATCCTCTCAAAATGGTGTCAGCCACAGTGGCACACCAGAGAGTGGGAAGGTAACACAATGACCATTAACTAAGTTTTAGCTGCCTTCCTTGTGTCATAAAAACTTCTAATGTTCCATTTTCCCTGTGGTAACCTCCAAGATGGCCCCCAGTGATTCTCCACCCTCTGGTATTCCTATCTATATATGGTCATTCCCACATAGCATCAGGGTTGCTCTGGGTGTATACAAGAGTATACAACAGAGTGAAGTTATTTTACCTCCAAGGCTCTTATAAAAAACACTGCAATGCCTTCCTTGTTCTCTCTTGGATCACTCATTCTGTAGGAAGCCAGCTGACATGTCATGAGGACCATATGACAAGGAACAGAGGGAGGCCTCCTGCCAATACCTAAGTGAGTTTGAAAGCCCCAGTCAAGCCTTCAGATGATACAGCCCCAGTCAACAACTACAACCTCATGAAAGAAGCTGAGACAGAACCACTCAGTTAAGTGACCCCAAATTCCTGACCCTTGGAAACCATGAGATAACAAATGGTGGTTGTTTTAGTTGGTAAGTTTGCAGTAATATACAGCAATAGGTAACTAATACAGATTTTAGTACCCGGAAGGGAGGTGCTGGTGTAATACCTAACATGTAGGAGTGGCTTTGAAACTAGGCAGTGGGCAGAAGCTAAAAAACCTTCAAGGAGATTGTTAGTGCAAGCCTTAGTAGAAAACTGGACTCTGAGAAGGCTCTGGTGTAGCTTCACATGAAGTGAGGAACATGTTATTAGAAAATTGAGCAAGGGGTTATGTAGTTATGTAGTGGCAGAAAGTTTAGTGACTATCACCTAGTCAGGTGAAAGTAGAAAATGTACCTGAATCATCTACTTGAGATTTCCAGCCAGAATGCTGAAAGTGCTGACTGGTTTCTTCTAGCTGCTTATAGTAAAATCTGAGGGGAGAGAAATAAGCTAAGGGAAGAAGTGTTAAACAAAAAAGAGCCAACAGCCAGTACTTGCTGGTTGTGAAAATTCCCAGTCTTTCCAAATGGCAAAAGATGCTAAAATTAACTGCTCCCAAGCAAAGGTTATATCCAGGTCACCAAAGAAAGGTGCAGAAATATGAAAGATAAGGGTAAAAATCCTTCTGTTTTTTTTGAGACGGAGTTTTGCTCGTCACCCAGGCTGGAGTGTAATGGCTTGATCTCGGCTCACAGCAACCTCTGCCTCCTAGGTTCAAGTGATTCTCTTGCCTCAGCCTCCCGAGTAGCTGGGATTACAGGTGTGTGCCACCATGCCCAGCAATTTTATTATTATTATTTTTTTACTAGAGATGGGGTTTCACCATGTTGGCCAGGCTGGTCTTGAACTCCTGACCTCAGGTGATCCACCAGCCTTGGCATCCCAAGGTGCTGGGATTACAAGTGTGAGCCACCACGCCTGGTCAGAGGGTAAAATCCTTTAAGGTTCTGAAAGATCAAAAATGATGCTTCAGAGTACAGTAGTCCCCCTTATCCGTGGTTTTACTTTCCATGGTTTCAGTTACCCACAGTCAATTGTGGTCCAAAAGTATTGAACGGAAAAGTCCAGAAATAAACAATTCATAGGTTTTATTTTATTTAGTTAGTTATCTAATGACAGGGTCTCACTGTCCTCCAGACTGGAGTGCAGTGGCATGATCTCAGTTCACTGCAACCTCTGCTCCTGGGGCTCAAGCAATCCTCCCACCTCAGTGTATTGAGTAGCTAAGATTACAAGTGCCCACCACCACACCCAGCTAACTTTTGTATTTTAGTAGAGATGGGGTTTCACCATGTTGGCCAGGCTGTTCTCAAACTCCTGACCTCAAATGATCTGCCTGCCTCGGCCTCCCAAAGTGCTTGGATTAGAGGCGGGAGCCACCGCACTCAACCAACAATTCTTAGGTTTTAAATTGCATGCCATTCTGGTTAGTGTGATGAAATCTAGTGCAGTGGCACTGAGTTCCATTCAGGACATAAATCATCCCATTGACCAGCATCTCCATGCTGTGTATACTATGCTCCTGTGGTGTTATAATGTACATTGGTTTTGTCCACGGTTCATAACTCCCATAGCCCTTGTTACAGTCTTTTGTTGTAATGTTCGGTGTGTTAGGCCTCAGAGGCAGGCTTCTGACCTTCTGCCATCCTTTTACCTGCCCCCAGGCAGGACTCTAATCTTTCTGATTGTAGGTTCTAAGACCCTCCCAAGAGAGAATCCTGCCCTATACTCTAGCGGGAGAGAATGCTTAAGTCATGAAGCTTCCATAAAAACCCAGGAAGATTGGGTTCAGGGAGCTTCCGGTTAGCTGAAGAACACTTGGAAGTTCCTGGAGGGTGGCGCACTCAGGGAAGCCATGGAAGCTCCATGCCCCTTCCCATACACGTTGCCCTGTGTGTCTCTTCATCTGTATCTTTTGTAATATCCTTTATAATAAACTGGTAAACATGTTTCCTCAAGTTATGTGAGCTACTGCAGCAAAGTAATGAAACTCAAAGATGAGGTTGTAAGTCAGGCAGTAAGTTCAGGATACCTAGACTTGCGATTGGTGTCTGGGGACATGGGGGGCAGTCTTGGGGACCAAGACCCTCACCTGTAGGATCTGACACTAAGCTGTTCCAGGATTCCTGACACTCAGAGACTATGTGAGTTAATGTTTAAGCTATTAGTTTTGTGGTAATCTGTTATGCAGCAACAGATAACACATTCCCTTCCCTGTTTGCAAAGCACACAATCGCCCTCATCAAAAAACATGGAAAAATGGTACTAAGGTTGGACGTCTATGTTTATACACACCTATACACACATCCCTCAGACAGCTGTTCTGTCATTTCTGACATTGTCTCTTTCTACTGTTTTGGACTGTTTCAATCGCTGGATAGGATCAAGGAATAACCCTATCCCATTCACATCCAAAATTTTTCTAAGCCATTAGCCCACATACATGAATACAGGGGAAGATACAAATGAGTCTAAGTTATAACTCATAACCTAGAGCAGGGGTCAGCAAACCTTTTTCCATAAAGTGTCAGGTAGTAAATATTTTAGGGTTTGCTGGGTGTATATGGGTCTCTGGCTCTAACAATGTTTTGAAAATTTAAACTTAGCCTAAAAGCCACAGTTTGCCAATGCTTGCCCTAAAGCTAAGAAAGACTTGTGTCTTAGTGGCAGTCTTGCCACACATTGATAATTATTCTCATTTCAATCTCATAACCAGGAAGGAAAGAGTCTAACAGGGCTAACCACTGAAATGGAATTTACTTTTTTTTTTCTTATTTATATGATGAATGCTTTTAAAAGACAAAATAACTCATTTATATAACATTTGGGTTTTGTTGACAGAGTCTCGCTTGGTTGCCCAGCTTGGAGTGCAGCAGGGCAATGTCGGCTCACCACAGCCTCCACCTCCCAGATTCAAGCGATTCTCCTGCCTCAGCCTCCCGAGTAGCTGGGATTACAGGCACACACCACCATGCCCAGCTAGTTTTTCTATTTTTAGTAGAAAATGGGGTTTCACCATATTGGCCAGGCTGGTCTAGAACTCCTGGCCTCAAATGACCCACCTGCCTTGGCCTCCTAAAGTGTTGAGATTACAGGTATGAGCCACTGTACCTGGCCAGCATCTGAAAGAATAAAAATCACTATGGGATTAAGTAAACTCAATTGTATTTAGAATTTATCATTCTTTTCTACAGATGTTATCATGAATAATTACGGTTGCAAAGTACATATAACTTTGTATGTTCCTTTATTTTGCATTATAGCCAAATAAAATTTTGTACTGCAATATCTCCTATAATCATTACTTTTGATAACTGAATACTGTTTGTAGTGGGCATATATTTAATAAATTCTCTTTCAGTTTGGTTTTCAGTTTTTTTTTTTTTTTTTTTTTTTTTTTTTTTTTTTTTGAGGCAGCGTCTCTGCAGTCCTAGTGGGTACAATCATAACTGCAGTGGAAGGCCTTGACCTCCTGGAGCTCAGCCCTCCCACCCCATCCTCTCAAGTAGCTGGTCAGACGAGCAGTGCGCACCACACCTTTTTTTTTTTTTTTTTTTTGAGACGGGCAGTTTCACTCTTGTTGCGCCAGGCTGATGGAGTGGCAATGGCGCGATCTCAGTTCAGCTGGACCTCCAACTCCTGGGTGCAAGTGATTCTCTTCACTGCCTCAGATCTCCTGCGAGTAAGCTGGGATTACAGGTGCCCGCACTACACCTGGCTAATTTTTGTATTTTAGTAGAGACGCGTTTGCTACCATTCTTGGCCAGCGCTGGTGCCGAACTCTTGACGCACATATGTATCCACCCACACATTGGCACTCGCAAAAGTGCGCTGGGATTCAGCAGGGCTGAGCCACATGCCCAGCTGTTGAATGCCTTATAAAGAAAAAAGAATTGGTCAGAACATAGTAGCGGCAGCACCTGGCAATCCAACACGTGGGAGGACCAGGGCAAGAGGAACTGTTTAAGCCCAGGAGTTCGCAGACCAGGCCTGGCAAGTAGCAGGACCAGGGTTGCCAGACAGCCTGGGCAACATAGCAGGACCTGTCTCTACCAAAAAAAAAAAAAAAAAAAAAAAAAAAAAAAAAAAAAACAAAACCTCACAAAACAACAATGCTAAAGAAAGTGAACAAGATACAATGAAAAAAACATAAATAGAGAAAACAAAACGAAAGCAAACAGGGGGGATGCTTTTTGGAAAAAGTAAATCAGAAACATTGATAAACCAGGATGAATTAATGACAGGAAGAGGAAACACACTGTAATATTAGAAATGAGAAAGGAAGTGGGATTCTGAGTAGTTAAAACAATATCCTACCCCAAATTGAACTACTTTTGCTTCAGGAAAGGAAGGTTTCTAACAAGAAAGCTGTAAGTGCAACCAAGTTAAAAACTTGGGATAGTAAAGAAAATGACTGTCTTAATAGATGTTGTAAATTATAAAGCTAAATTATCTTTAGAGTCTAAAAAATGGAAATAGAAATTTTTGTTTTTGAGACAGAGCTTCGCTCGTTTCCCAGGCTGGATGCAACCTCCCAGGTACAAGTGATTATGTCTCAGCCTCCCAAGTAGCTCAGATAACCACGGCCAGCTAATTTTTTTGTATTTAGTAGAGACAGGGTTTCATCATGTTAGGCTGGTCACGAACTCCTGACCTCAGGTCATCCACCCGCCTCGGCCTCCCACAGTGCTGGGATTGCAGGTGTGCGCCACCACGCCTGGCCCCCAATATGGAAACAGAAATTATTTAATCATACACTTATTACCTTTAATGGCAAATCATTTCTCATTAAAGCCAAGAACAAGAAAGCCCATTAACTCCATCTTAAATATTTAGAAGTTCTGGCTGCAGCAATAAGGCTAAAAATAAACACAAGTGGCAAAAGGCAAAGATTATATAGTGGTACTAAATGAAAATTAAAACTAAAAATAGGCTAGGCGTAGTGGCTCACTTTGGGAAATGAAGGTGGGCAGATCACTTGAGGCCAGGAGTTCGAGACCAGCCTGGCCAACATGATGAAACCTCATCTCTACAAAAGTACAAAATTAGCTGGGCGTGGTGGCACACGCCTGTAGTACTAGCTGCTCAGAAGAATCACCTGAACTCAGGGGGTGGATGTTGCAGGAACCTGGGATCGTGCCACTATACTCTAGCCTGGGCCACAGAGCAAGACTCTGTCTCAAAAAACAAAACAAACTAAAACATCCCATTTTACTTATGGTGCAAAGACAATACAGCAACAATACAGCAACAGCATTTTTTCACAAAACATTTTATTACTATAATTGATATTTTACTTATAATTTTGGCAACATTAATAAAATAATAAATTTCATCTGAAAGAACAAGCGAGCAAAATAGACAAGGAAATTCACAAAGGGTAATAACAAAATAGTAATCTTGACATATTCAATATATTTGTAAACAAAACAAAGTGACATTGCCTTAAAATATATAGAGGTATCAATAGAAAACAGAGAATGCTCCTGAAAGAACTCACTATATTAATTTTCATTTGGTTGCAGGCACAGAAATTGACTCGAGCTAGCTCAACTCTAAGACAGAAGCAAAGCCCTTGATGATGATCACTTTCCAGCTTTTTCATGAAAACCTAGGAAATTTAAATACAATGAAGAGGGAAGAAAGGAGTAGGGAGAGAGTAAAGTGCCTTTAAGAGGAAAAAGTAAAAGTTTGTTTTTTTTTAAGGGAGATCTCAATGTCAGTGGCATTTTAAGAGCCTTGAAGCTCAATGAACCAAAGGAAGTGTCAAACAATTAAGTGAGGTAGCAAGCCATGCAGGCCTAGGGGAAGGGCATTCTAAGAAAGACAATAGCATGTGCAAAGTCTTTGGATTGGGAAGAATGTGATTTGCTTAAGGAATAGCAAGGCCAGTGTGTCAAAATAGTGCATCATTGGGGAAAACAGTGGAGAAGCATGACAGAGAATGAAAGAAAGTACGGAGGTAGGCAGGGGCCAGATCACTGGAATCTATAGTTGGCAATTAATGACCATATGTACTCTTTAAGAGCATGCTTTAATGAAACAGCAAACAACAACAGTGTTGATAATACCAACCAATCACTAAACATACAACTAAAATATCTCATATTTTTACCATAGAAACAGAATATGGGAGGTAAGTATGAAAAGTCTGTAGATCTATTTATACACAGTATGAGTATCTACCTGAGACAAGAAAAACTGGCACAAACACACCCACTTGCACACACATACCCTTTCTTCAACTAAAGAAAGGATTCAGGCTGAAATTTTAGCAGAGTGTCTTAACCCAAGCAAAGTAACTGAAAAGACCTAGTAGTGTTCAAGGTGCAAATCAATCAAGTGAGCGTCAGGCAAATAAATACAACCACAAAATGTTGTAAAATATAGATATTATACTCACAACTTATTTGTTATCTGTACTGCCTTCTACTCTAGTTCTAAGAGGGATGCTAAGCTCTTAATTATCTCTTCCCAGATTTTTGTGAAAGATTAGGAAATTTAACTAGATTGAGGACAGAAAAAAGGAGTGGGGAGAGATAATGTACCTTTAAAAAGAAATCAAGGAAAAAGGGAAAGGTTTCTCCAGACCTATGTCTATAGCCAAGATGGCAGATTCCTTGACTGGTAAAGACAGGTTGCTGGGCACCTTAGTCGGGGGTGGAGGTACAAAGGATGGCACCAGAACACAACCAAGGAGACAACTCCGGGAGTCCACAGAGGCACCCAAGGCTGCTGATGTTCAGGAACCAATACTCAAAAGGTACTCCAGAATACTGTGAAACAGCCCCTGGGGAGAGTAAGGGAAAAAGGTTCACCCTTAGTACAGATTAGATAGGACAGATCAGATGAAGGACATTAACTCTAAGTCTTAACACTTACTGAATTAGGGAGACATTTCTTGCACACTGGTATGTATCAGTAAGACCCAAACAGCATTAGTGTCAATAAACTGGGAAACTACACATACAACAGAAGAACTGTAAGCTGCAATACATTCGTGTCCAAGGCAAGACATAAAAGTTGCAAGCTTCACATGTTCAATTAGGGTAAGATATATATGCACAGAAAAATATAAAGCCATTATGGGTTTAAATTTAGTCAGTCACCCTAGGCTATTTTTGTTCACTGTACCTACTGTTCTTGGACAGTCCTCATTCCAGCTGAACAGTGGGAAAACTAAATTTAGCCTAGTCCAGGAAATGGACAGACACCACTTGTTTGGCCCTTTTCAGTTAAAACTATGGGTCCAGTACAGTTCAAATTATAGGTATCAGGGCTTCTTCCCCTTGGGAAACTTAACTTGCTTTACTGCTGTGGCTGAGAGGAATATGGCCAGTTCGTTCTCCACTAAGGGCTAGCCGGAAGGGAGAGGAGAGAGAATGAATCAATTTCACCTTTAGATCACAGAACAGGAAGTCAACTAGCACCAGGCACCATTCTATTATTAATTGTATTGCTATTTCATCTCAAACCAATGATATATGGTGGCTGTTTGGTGTCTACAGGGGCCCCTCACCAAACAAAAGCATTTTACTTTGAATGGTTTGGCTTCCTTGGATGTTTCTGGGTTAGATAAAGATACTCTGAAGCAGTGTTCCTTTTGACCTGGCCCCAAGACCAGAATGAATGTGTGCCTATCCTTCAATTAGAACAAAGAGCCACTGCTCTCCCTCAACTAACTTCCACCTTCTTGGTCTCTGCTCATGCAGCAGCTTCTCTTGCAATTCCACATCCTGGCTTTTCAGAATCTTTTCAGGTTATTTTATGTCAGCACAGCAGAGGCACTTCTGGGAATTCGACAGCAAGTGGACCAGGGCATAACAAAGCCATTCCAGTCTGACTAGAGTTAACCATGAAATCTTGAATGCAGGGAAAAAGCTGAAAAGAAAACTAAGTATTTCAAAAATTCTATGAATTCCGTATATAGAAAAAAGAGCTTTTTCAAGCTTAGGAGTAACATGAAATACCAAAATAATAAATAGGTGCCAGAGGCAGTGGCTCACCCATCCCAGCACTTGGGGAGGCTGAGGCAGGAAGCTCCCCTAAGGTCAGGAGTTCAAGACCAGCCTGGGCAACATAACAAGACTCCATCACTACAAAAAAATTAAAATAAAAAATTAGCTGGGTGTGGTGGCTACGCCTGTGGTCCTAGCTACTCTCCAAAGGCTGAGGCCAAGGAATGCTTGAGCCCGGGAGTTCAAGGCTGCAGTGAGCTAGGATCACGCCACTGCACTCCAGCCTGGGTAACAGTGAGACCCTGTCTCTAAAGTTAAAAAAAAAAAAAATTAAAATTAAAAAAATAAATTAATACTTTTTTCTCACACACACACACAAACAACTTTTATGTAAGCCAGATATAGTTAACATGAAAACCAGATGTTTTAAAATAACACCTCAAAATTCAGATCAAATAATATAGATCCTAAATTTTGTTTAAAAAGTCACATATAATCCATTAGTTTCACTATTTTTGGTGCTACTGAATAATGTATGGTTGGTAGTTTTGTTTTTATGAGGTTTTTTAATTTGGTTTGAAATACTTGCTTTAGATTTACTGAAACTAGAATTAATGGGACTTTTTTGAAATTTTGCTTTTAGACCTGGGGAGTGATGGTTCAGAGTCAGATGTGCTCACAGTTATGGATGCTACTTCTACTGATCCTGGCTGAAGAGGTTCTAGTGACACTTGAATAGTAACTTTTGTTTCAGGAGGTAATCCTTCTAGTTGCTTAGGCTTCTTAAACATTTGATGACACTGGGTCTTGTGCTCCATTTTCTCCTTGAAAGTTAAAAACTGTAGCCGGCACTTGGAACACTGGTGTGTACTCTTTCCCCAGTGGCCCCTATAATGACACATGTATGGTGTTGCTGTTTTGAAAATTTTGAGACAAAAGGGACAAAGCAAATTCTTTGTGTTTTCATGGCACGTTCTAAAATGTGTTTCTACATCAGCAAAGACTGACGATCTGTAATGGCAAACCTGACACACATAGGGCATTTCGCCAGGCTTATGATGGTCCTTCATGTGTTGTAAGAGGACCTGATCTGTTTCAAATGACAATTCACAGATCTTACAGACAGCAGAGGGCTCCTGGGCAGTGTGGACATTTTCAATGTGACACTGTAGCTGGAAGGGAGTGGGAAACTGCCGGTGGCAGTGCTGGCAGGTGGTGTGGTTTTCCCAGCTGTCGTTCTTCTGCTTCTCAAATTCCAAATGATGCTTCACGTGATTCATAAACTTAACATTTTTTAGAACTTTCACGCAACTGAGGCATTTAAAGGTGGTGTGAGTCTTCTGTTCTGGCTGCCCATCTCCTTTATGCTGTCCATAGTAAAAGTCACTAAGTAACACAATGGGATTTTCTTTCTTGGGATCAAAGGTCTTGTTTTGACTTGTTAGACTCAAAATGTCTGTTTTTGCCAATTCATTTTCCCTATCAAGATTTGTATTTATAGGCTTGAAATGGATATTGTCCTTTGGAAAAGCTGCTGGAAAAGGTGCTCCATTTTGAACATGGCTTAATGAGGTATGAACATTGTTTGAGGGTGTACTTTGCTGAGCATTCATTGTATGAAAGGTATCTGAAGGGGACGAAGCTGAAGAATATCCTTCCATAATTCCATCCCTGAGTTTAGCCCTTTTGGGATTTATGCTGTTTACTTCAAAAGTGGAAAGTCGCTTTGATACATGAGGACCTTCATTTATACCTCCTACTGAAAGTGCTGCACTTACTGGATGATGCAATGAACCTGTGAATGTAATCAAAGGAGAAGGTAATTCTGAAGAGTTATTAGGCACAACTTGTGGTGAACTATTTGTATAATCAGGTTTAGACAAAGGCTCAATAATAATAGGACTATCTGTTGATCTCGATTCAAGTTGGGAAGCTGGCAGGTCGGTCACTGCTTCTGATGTAAGGGTCTCATGACTTGTAGGCTGCAATTTGTCAGCAGTATCTTTTCTAAGGTGACCATACTTTTTTCTCCTTGACCACGAACCCGGGGTGACTCTGTTCAAAATGTTTGAAACGACTGGTTTTGAATTTGCAGTGACCCCAACAAAGATTAGTTCAGCATCTTCATTTACATGTTCCACACCAACAAAGATGAGCTCAGCGTCTTCGTCATCTACTTGTTTGGTTTCTTTTATGTTCTTCTGTGGTTCAGGCTCTTTCTCTTCCTCACATGATTGTTCCATTTTCTAATGTTTTTTATTCTTCAACAGTGTGGCCACAAGTCCCAATGCTTCCTTTATATAAACTGCCACCTAAATACAAACATACATCAGTAAGTACAGGAAAACGCATTACTTTATTTAATTCTCCTCTAAAACATTAAGGTTTTTATAAACATCACTATTTTACAGACAAGGACACTGAGAATGAAAGAGGATAAATAACAGCTTAAAATCTATGATAAAAGATCAGGTTCCTATGAATCCAGAATCATAACTTTGCTGTACTGATTACGCTCTCTTCCATTAAAAAAGAAAAAAGAAAAACCTTCCAGCAACTAATCACTAGGCAAAATTGTATGGAAAAGGACACACATTTTTACCAGGGCATCATTGTGCAATGTTTAGAAACATGGACTTTGGAGTTGAAGAATAAGCTGGAATCCTTAGTCTGCCACACACCAGCTGCATCCGCTTTATCAAGTTTTTTACTTTTAAATGTATTTTGCTATCTTAAAGGCAAAAATTCTATTTCTTAGACTTACAGTAACAGCTGGTTTTTTAAAAGCACCACCTATTCAATGGCAGCTTGATTTGTAGTGGAATTGAAAGAAAATTACATTAAATGTACATATCTCAATTGATTCATATATAGTAATCTCAGAAAAGAAAAGTACAGAAAAGAGGTATTAAATTTATAGTTAGGAGTACCTACACATAGCCAACAAACAGCATAGCACAATGTCAAGTGCCAGGCAGATAATCTCATCCCAACTCATGGCCTTAATTATAATCCATTCACTAATGCCTCCTAAATTTTTCCCTCCAGTCCTGACTTACCTACTAACTTAAACACAACAGTGCTTCCTCCCTCAATCCACCTCAGTCTCTTCTCCACATAGCAAGCAGATTGATTGTGTTAAACAAAGTCAGACTATCATTGTTCAGCTCAAAACCCTCTAATGGCTTTCTGATTAACTGAGAGTAAAAGACCAAGTATTACCAATGCCTAGAAGACCACACTACCAACCCCACATACTGCTCCTGCACTTATACTACTCTCCCTGATCTACTTCACTCTAGCTACACTAACCTCCTTGCTATTTATTTTTTTTTTTTGATATTTTGAATTAAATTTTTTTTGAGATAGAGTCCTGCTCTGTCACCCAGATATATAACTCAGCTCACCGCAACCTCTACCTTCCAGGTTCAAGAGAGTCTCGTGCCTCAGTCTCCTGAGTAGCTGGGACTATAGGCACGCCATCACCACACCCAGCTAATTTTTGTATTTTCAGTAGAGATGGGGTTTCACCATGTTGACCAGGCTGGTCTCGAATTCCTTCACTCAAGTGATCTGCGTGCCTTGCCCTCCCAAAGTGCTAGGATAATAGGCATGAACAACTGCACCTGGCCCTCCCTGCTATTAATTGAACATGCTAAGCTCTTTTCCTTGCTCAAGGCCCTTGTTCCCTCCAATATGAATGATCATTTGAGTACCTGCATGGCTAGCTCCTCACTGCCCTTAGAGCTCTATTCCAAGTATCTCTCTCAGTGAGGTTCTCAAATATTCCAACCAACCTCTAACCCACATTCCTAATCTCTTTTCCCTTTTCTTTCATCCCCAAAGCCCTATCACCATTTAACATATTACAATCCTATTTATCTTGATTATTTTCTAATGCCCATCCAGTGGAACACAAAACTCAAAGGACAGGTATTGTATCTTCTGTTGACTGTTGTATACTCAGCACAAAGAACAGGGTCTGGCACAGGACAGGTGCTCAACAAATACAGAATTTGTTAAATGAATCAATAAACAGCACTCTCCTTCATAAGATCCTTTATTTTTAAAGAAGATTATGCTCCATTAATTCCACATTTTCTATAAATTTACTCTAAGAACTTTATCCGTCGGAAATTCTGTAGGCCGATAAAGGACTTAAAGCAAGCACATACACATAAATAACTATCTTTACTACACAGGCTGAATTCTAAAATTTTCTATTTCATTTCTTTTTTTTTTTTTTTTTTTTTTTTTTGAGATGGAGTCTAGTTCTGCCACCCAGACTGGAGTGCAGTGGCGTAATCTCAGCTCACCTCTGCCTCCCAGGTTCAAGCAAGTCTCTTGCCTCAGCCTCCAGGGTAGCTGGGATTACAAACACATGCCACCACACCCACCTAATTTTTGTATTTTTAGTACAGAAGGGGTTTCACTGTGTTGGCCAGGCTGGTCTCGAACTTCTGACCTTGTGATTCACCAGCCTCAGCCTCCCAAAGTGCTGGGATTACAAGCATGAGCCATGGATTAGAAACCCGAGCCGCACCCAGCCTCATTTTTTTAAAATTAACTAGTGACCCACAAAATCAGTTAAGCCTCATCACGAGGTCTATTAAAAAATAGAGAGTGAAAAAATGAATCCAATGAGACACTTTAATTCTTAAAGACTAAGCAGTTAACAGCAATAGCATCAGATATACTGTACACTAAGTCAGTTTTAGCAGAAAGCACAAAACCAGACTTCAGGAATTAGGCATGTCAGTGCTAACTCTGTCTACAAACCCTCCATATAACTATAGTAAATCATAAAAGTTTTGGCACTTTAAAAATTAATCTTCAGACTGGCCAGGCATGGTGGCTTAGGCCTGTAATGCCAGCACTTTGGGAGGCCGAGGCGGGCGGATCATGAGGTCAGGAGATGAAGATCATCCCGACCAACATGGTGAACCCCATCTCTACTAAAAATACAAAAATTAGCTGGTCGTGTTGGCGCACCTGTAATCCCAGCTACTCAGGAGGCTGAGGCAGGAGAATAGCATGAACCTGGGAAGGAGAGGTTGCAGTGAGCCGAGATCGTGCCACTGCACTTTAGCCTGGGCTAAAACTGGTCTAATAATAGCAAAATGTAGGCACTAGAAACAAACCAAGATTCATAACTCACCAATTTCTAAAAACATATCAAGATTCACTGTATCCCAATGTGGACCCTTCAAATCAGCATAATCCAAAGCATAAAAATTAAACTGACATCTAATGTATGCCACGCACACTGTTTCAATTTTAATGAGGATATCAGTATCTAATTTTGGAACATACAGACAATATTTATTCCTATAAATATGTGTATCACCTTGGAAATGAATTTTAATAGGAATACAATATTAAACTAATAAAAACATATGTATTATTTTCCTCATTTCCTCTAAAACTATTATTTTGTTTGCCCATGTCTGGTCAGATATTGTGCAAAGCACAGAGTAGACAGTGGTAAATGCATGAAATATACAAACTGGTGTATCATGAATAGTGATTTACAACTTAATTAGTAGATATATAATGCCACAAAAAAATAACGCAGATATGAATACACTGTTCTTTGGAGTCAACTACAATTGGTTTAGTCTGTCTATATACAACTTAAATTGCCTAACTCCAGGTTGATGCCACCTAGCCCAGTGTTTCCTAAGCATTACTGACATTTGGGACAAGATAATTCTTTGCTGGGGGTTGTCGAGAGCACTATAGGATGTTTAGCAGCATCTGTGATCTCTGACCCACTAGAAACCAGCAGTAATTCCCCAGGGTGGCAACTAAAAATGGCTCCAGGAATTACCAAATGTCCTGTGGGAAAACTCGTGCCCAAATCCAATCTTCTTCTCAGGATCACTTCCACATTTCCAGTAACTACCTTCTAGGTAATTCTAAATGTATTTTCTAACATCCTCTCTAAAGAAAATATCTGGCTGGGCACGGTGGCTCACACCTGTAATCCCAACACTTTCAGAGGCCGAGGCAGGTGGATCACAAGGTTAGGAGTTCGAGACCAGCCTGGCCAACATAATGAAACCCTATCTCTAATAAAAACACAAAAAATTAGCTGGGCGTGGTGGTGGACACCTGTAATCCCAGCTACTCATGAGGCTGAGGCAGGAGAATCGCTTGAACCCAGGAGGTGGAGGTTGCAGTGAGCCGAGATCACGTCATTGCACTCCAGCCCGGGTGACAGTGCGAACTGTGTCTCAAAAAAAAAAAAGAAAATATTCTAAATCAAAATCATTAATATTCTCCAATATCCTAAAAAATTAGACTATAATCTGACAACATGGCCGTTAGATTTATCTGAAAATTAGTTTATGATTGTCACTATTTTTTCTTTTTCAAGACGGAGTCTTGCTCTGTTGCCCAGGCTAAAGTGCCGTGGCACGATCTCGGCTCACTGCAACCTCTGCTTCCCAGGTTCAAGCTATTCTACTGCCTCAGCCTCCTGAGTAGCTGGGATTACAGGTGCGCCAACACGACCAGCTAATTTTTGTATTTTTAGTAGAGATGGGGTTCACCATGTTGGTCGGGATGATCTTCATCTCCTGACCTCATGATCCGTCCGCCTCGGCCTCCCAAAGTACTGGCATTACAGGCCTGAGCCACCATGCCCGGCCAATCTGAAAATTAATCTTTAAAGCGCCAAAATGTTTATGATTTACTATAGTTATATGGAGGGTTTGTAGACAGAGTTAGCACTGACATGCCTAATTCCTGAAGTCTGGTTTTGTGCTCTTTCTGCTAAAACTGACTTAGTGTACAGCTATATCTGATGCTATTGCTGTTAACTGCTTAGTCTTTAAGAATTAAAGTGTCTCATTGGATTCATTTTTTCACTCTCTGTTTTTTAAACCTGTTCAAACCTCCTCTACCTCCCAAAAAATGTCAAAGTACCCTATGAGCCATTTTAAATAACTTTTAGAGCATTGCTCATTCTACCTTTTATGTCCATTCCTATTAATGGCCCCCAGCCCAGGCCCCAACTTCTAGGTTTAAGTCCACTGGTTACTGCATTTTTGTACACCTGTACTAGTCCCTAAATTGTTCTCTTTTCTCTGTCCTTCAAATTATATAACACACCACCACTAGATGGATCTTAAAACACAACTGTAATTATATCAGTGTTCTATTTCTAAGCGTTAAATGATTCCTCCAATTCTAGAGAATATTTCAGGTATACATAATTTGGATTATGCAATGGCTGAACTGTGTTCCCCTCACCCCCAAATGTGTATACTGAAGCTATAACCTCCAATGTGATGGTATTTAGAGAAGGGGCCTTTGGGTGCTAATCAGGTTAAGATGTAATGAGGATATTCATGAGGATAGGGCCCTCATGATGTGATTGACGCCCTTATAAGAGCAGATACCACAGACCTTGCTTCCTCTCTCTGTCATGTGAGAACACAGCAAGAAGGCTGTCACTCACCAGCCAGGAAAAGAGCCTTCACTAAGGAACCAAATTGTCCAGCATTGTGATCTTGAACTTCCCAGCCTAAAAATGTGAGAAATGAATTCCTATTGTTAATAAACCATCAAACAAACAAAGAAGAAAAACTTAAACTGGGTTCTAATAACACTGCTGGGCTTCCTAACCAGCTGCTCTTGGTTAGATTTTTGGCTGTTGTCCATACTGATTAACCCACCATCCAACCATCATTCAAGATCAGAAAGAGGAATAGAGCAAGAATCAGGAACAAAGCTAATAAGTTAATGAACAAGTTCATTAAGAACAAGAGTAGCAGGCCGGGCGCGGTGGCTCAAGCCTGTAATCCCAGCACTTTGGGAGGCCGAGACGGGCGGATCACGAGGTCAGGAGATCGAGACCATCCTGGCTAACACGGTGAAACCCCATCTCTACTAAAATACAAAATTAGCCGGGCGAAGTGGCGGGCGCCTGTAGTCCCAGCTACTCGGGAGGCTGAGGCAGGAGAATGGCGTAAACCCGGGAGGCGGAGCTTGCAGTGAGCTGAGATCCGGCCACTGCACTCCCGTCTGGGCGACAGAGCGAGACTCCGCCTCAAAAAAAAAAAAAAAAAAAAAAAAAAAAAAAGAACAAGAGTAGCATTAGACGATGAGAGTTTTCTTCTCCTCTAGATGTCCAGAGACCCTTCTCTACAAATGTCCACCAATGGATGCATAAATGCTTATGTTCCAATTTACCAGAATCTTGAGGTACTGGGGTAGGGAGGTTAGACATGCAAAGACATATCAGATCTAACGGGTTTGTCCTCAAAAGTCAATTTACACCCCCGTGATGGGAGAAGCCAATAGGAGGGCTTCAATTCCAAAGAAAGCTGAGAGATCGGTGGATGATAACCCACCTTCCAGATTATTTCTGTGCATTCAAACAATGGCCCTTCTAGTAGATCACTGTTATAACCACACACAAGTTTTTTTCAGGCATCAGTCCCACTTGAGTAACCTTTGTGATTAGATTTTAGGCCACCAGGACTCCTGTGGTACCTATCCCCACCATCTTCCCTTGCCTATCACTTTCTTCACCCCACTGCTGCTTTCTCAAACTCCTGCCCCACCTCCCTCACTCTCCATCTACAGTACTCTTGTCCCCCAGCCCCACCAATAACTCTACACATTTGCTGTCTTAGAATTGAATGCCCATTAAACACAGATCCTTGCAGTAAATGGGAGTTTTACAGCATCCTTAACACTACAGTAAACATTTGTATTCCATCCAGGGCAACTAAATAAAACACAAATAACTTTTTCATAAATGTTTTTTAATAAATACTTTTTCAAAAATAAGCTGAGGATGGTAGAGGAGTGTAAAATAGGGTTGAAACTAGCCTGAGAGGCCAGGCACAGTGGCTCATGCCTGTAATCCCAACACTTTGGGAGGCCGAGGTGGGTGGATCACTTGAGGTCAGGAGTTCGAGATCAGTTTGGACAACATGGTGAAACCCCATCTCTAAAAAAATTACAAAAAATTAACCAGGTATGGTGGCACACACATATAGTCCCAGCTACTCAGGAGGCTCAGGCATAAGCATCTCGGGCGAGGTTACAGCGAGTTGAGATTGCACCACTGCATTCCATCCTGCGTGACACAGCGAGACTCCATCTTAAAAGAAAAAGAAAAAAAAGGCCAGGCACAGTGGCTCATGCCTGTAATCCCAGCACTTTGGGAGGCCGAGGTGGGCAGACAACCTGAGGTCCCGAGGTGGGCAGACAACCTGAGGTCAGAAGTTCGAGACCAGCCTGGCCAACATAGTGAAACTCCATCTCTACTAAAAATACAAAAATTTGCCGGGCGTGGTGGTGGGCGCCTGTAATTTCAGCTACTTGGTAGGCTGAGGCAAGAGAATCAATTGAACCCAGGAGGCGGAGGTTGCAGTGAGCCAAGACTATGCACAAGACTGTGCCATTGCACTCCAGTCTGGGCAACAAGAGCAATACTCTGTCTCAAAAAAACAAACAAACAAACAAACAAAAACAAAAAAACAAACTAGCCTGAGAGTCTAGGAGGGGAGTAACTATTAAACCAAGGTCGTTCCTTATCAAAAGACATGACAATTTCCACAGACTAGACTGAGAGAAAAATGAAGAATTTACAGATCCTTACTACTATTTCCACTCTTGCTACCTTTCCGACCTTTTGCCCACTATTCCAATCTTCATTCACTTTAAACCAGCCACACTGGCTACCTTGCTATTCCTTCAGTCTCTGCCCAACACTTATGTCCCCATGGCTAACACGGGGACATTTTATCCCCTTCAAGTGCATGTCCAAATTTACCTTCTCCATGAGACTTACTCTAACCACACTATGTAAAATTACAATTCTCTTATACCTTCTCAACTTCTAATCCTGCTCTATTATTTTTTTCCTAGTTCTATAACATCATCTTCCATTTTACCAGAGAATTTGCATTTTTATTATACTTACTATCTTTCTTCCTCTACTGGACTGTTAGTTCCTTCTGTTGGAGTAGTTTGTTTTGTTTTTGTTGTTGTTGTTCATTTTGTCTGTTGTGTTCACTGATTTCTCTCAAGTGCCTAAAGCAGTGCCTGGCACACAATAAGCACTCAAATTTTATTCATTAATGGAAAAATGTTATCTAGAAGTAGTTAGAAATCAATTCAAAAAGGCAGACTGAAGGAAAAAGTGGAGAATGTTCAAACATGGGAAACAGCCAATTTTCAAGTCTGGGAGCTCCTAAAGTGTACTCTTAGAGGAAATGTGACAGCCCCACAATCCTGGGGTTCAGAAGAAAAATGTGTATGGCCAGATCTCATCATAAGGACCAATAGTTTGGGGAAGTCTTTCCTCAGAAGAGTATGTGTGTGGTTAAAAACTCGCATGTGGTTATAACAATGATTTACTAGAGCTGGGCACGGTGGCTCACGCCTATAATCCCAGCACTTTGGGAAGCTGACGCAGGCGGATCACGAGTTCAGGAGTTTAACACTAGCCTGGCCAACACAGTGAAACACCATCTCTACTAAAAACACAAAAATTAGCCAGGCATGGTGGAACGTGCCTGTAATCCCAGCTACTCGGCAGGAGAACTGCTTGAATCTGGGAGGCAGAGATTGCAGCAGGACAAAATTGCACCACTGCACTCCAGCCTGGGTGACAGAGCAAGACTCCGTCTGAAAAAAACAAAGAAAAAACAATGATCTACTAGAAGGGCCATTGTTTGAATGCACAGAAATAATCTGGAAGGTGGGTTATCATCTACTTACCTCTCAGCTTTCTTTGAAATTGAAGCCCTCCTACTGGCTTCTTCCATCATGGGAAGTGAGAATTGATTTTTGAGGACAAACCCATTAGATCTGATATGTATTTGCATGTCTAACCTCCCTACCCCAGTTAGAGTTATGCATGGGATCTACCTTTTTTTTTTTTTTTTTTTTTTGAGACGGGAGTCTTGCTCTGTCACCCAGACTGGAGTGCAATGGCGTGATCACGGCTCACTGCAACCTCCACCTCCTGGGTTCAAGCAATTCTCCTATCTTGACCTCCCAAGTAGCTGGGACTACAGGTACATGCTACCACGCTCATCTAATTTTTGTATATTTAGTAAAGACAGGGTTCCACCATATAAGTCAGGCTGCTCTCGAATTCCTACTCAGGTGATCCACCCACCTTAGCCTCCCAAAGTGCTGGAATTATAGGCGTAAGCCACCGTGCCCAGCCTGGGATATACTCTTAAACAACAGAGAAAATCAGTCATTTTCCCCCTTTTCTTTCCCTTCCTCCTATGAGCAGAATCTTGGTCAGAAGAGTCTACAAAGGAGATTTGACAGGGTGGCAGTTCAAACTGAAAGTGGTCTGATAGTTCAGAGTAAAGTTTCTTCACTAAAGCTGAGTTTTTAAAGGGCTTGAAGAATGATTTAAAGAGGGGTTGTGGAGGACCACAAAAAAGACAACTAAAAAAATGTGTTAACAAAGTCAACAGGGTGAAGTTAAAGGGAAGGGAGGAATAAGGACCTACAAATAGCTGCTCCTTCATAAAAGCAAAGAGAACACTAGCAAAACTACAAAATCACATTTTCAGATCCTGGAAATTAACAAAAGCTTGTAAAAATCAAAAGATTTTATTACAAAATGGTTTGGCAGTTCCTCAAAATGTTAAACATAGATTTATGGTCCCAGAAATCTACTTCTAAATATACATTCAAAGAAATAAGGGTACTCAAGTACATGTATACATGTTTACAGCAGCAATTCATAATAACCAAAAGGTGAAAACAACCTAAATGTCCATCAATGGATGAATGGATAAACAAATCATGGTATGTACATACAACAGAATGTTTATTCAGCCATAAAAGAAACGACACACTGATACATGCTACAACATGGTAAACCCTGAAAACATACCATGTGAAAGAAGTCAGGCACAAAAGCTCATACACTGTATGATTTCATTTACAGGAAATATCAGAAATAGATAAATCCATAGACATTAAACAAAGATTTGTGGTTGCCAAAAGATAGGAAAGGGAAAATGGTGAGAAACTGCTTAATGGGTAAAGAGGTTTTACTTTGGAATGATGGAAATTATCAGAACTAGACAGAGGCAGCACATGTACAATATTACAAATGCAGTAAATGTCACTAAATTGTTTACTTTAAAATAACTGATTTTATGTTACGTGATTTTCACTTCAATTAATTGTTTATTAAAAATAAAGAGGGGACATTACTACCAACCACACAGAAATAAAGATAATTATAAAGGAATACTAGGAAAAATTGTCTGTCAAAAAATTAGATAACCTAGATGAAACAAATGCCTAGAAAGACACGAGCTAATGAATGGACTCAAGAACAAACAAAATATGAACGGATCCAAAACAAGCAAATTAGTAATCAAGAAACTACCCCAAATAAAAGCCCAAAATCAGATAGCTATGCTAGTAAATTATTAACATTTTAAAAAGAATTAACACCAATCCTTCATAAACTCTTCCAAAAATTAGAAGAGGAGAGAAAACTTTGCACATCTATGAGGCTAGTTATTACTCTTATACCAAAATCAAACCAAGAAATCATATTTAAAAAACTACAGGCCAATATCCCTTATAGAGGCAAAAATCCTCAACAAAATGTTAGCACACAAAATCTGACAACATATGTAACAATTACATACCATGACCAAGTGGGATTTATTTAAAAAATACAAGGATGGTTCATTCTATGAAAATCAACCAACACTATTATCATTTTATTTTTTTTAACTTTAATTATTTTTTTTTTTTTTTAGTCGGAGTTTCGTTCTTATTGCCCAGGCTAGAGTGCAATGGCACCATCTCAACTGACCGCAACCTCCTCCTCCTGGGTTCAAGTGATTCTCCTGCCTCAGCCTCCCAAGTAGCTGGGATTACAGGCATGCGTCACCATGCACAGCTAATGTGTCTGTATTTTTAGTAGAGATAGGGTTTCTCCATGTTGGTCAGGCTGCTCTCAAACTCCCAACTTCAGGTGATCCGCCTGCCTAGGCCTCCCAAAGTGCTGGGATTACAGGTGTGAGCCACCATGCCCAGCCTATACCATTTCAATAAAGGACAAAAACCACAGCTGTCTGCAGAAAAAACACTTGACAAAAGCTAACATCCTTTTATGATTTGAAACAATAAAACAACTAAGAATAGAAGGGAACTTTCTCCACCACATCTGGATGAGACTCACAGCTATTATAGTATCATACTTAATGGTGAGACTGAAAGTTCCCCTGCCCCTAAGATCAGGAACAAGACAGATGTGCACTTTCACCACTTCAATTCAACACTGTACTGGAGGTTCTACAACCAAGGTAATTAGGCAAGAAAATGAAGCAAAAAGCATTCAGATTGGAAAGGAAGAAGTAAAACTATAATGGAGATGACGAATAGAAATAACTCAATTTTTTAAAAGGGCAAAGAACATGAACAGACATTTCTCCAAAGATGATACACAAAAGACCCAGGAAATATGTTCAGTGTCATTAATCATAAAATAAATGCACCTTAAAACCACCATGAGATACCACCTCACACCTACTAGGATGACTACTATTAAAAAACAAACATTGTTGGAAAAAAATTAGAATCCTCATGCATGGTTACTGGATTGTAAAATGGTATAACTACTATGGAAAACGGTACAGAAGTTCCTCATAAAATTAAAAACAGTACTATATGTTCTAGCAATCTTACTTCTGGGTATACATCTAAAAGAATTGAAAGCAGGGTCTCGAAGATATTGGCACACCCATGTTCACAGGACTATTAAAACAGCCAAGGGGTGGAAGCAATCCAAATGTCTACCCAAAAATGAATAAACAAAAGATATCATATATTATTCAACCTTAAAAAGGAAGAAAATCCTATCACATGCTACATGTTTGAACTTTGAGGATATGCCAAATAAAATAAACCAGTCATAAAAAGACAAATACTGTTGTATTTGTATGATTCCACCTATATGAGATAACTAAAATAGTCAAATTCATAGAAACAGAAAGTAGAGGCAGGGAGCAGAGGCTCACACCTGTAATCCCAGCATTTTGGGAGGCTGAGGTGGGCAGATCACCTGAGGTCAGGAGTTCGAGCTCAGCTTGGCCAACATGGTGAAACCCTGTCTCGACTAAAAATACAAAAATTAGTCACATATGGTGACAGGCACCTGTAAACCCAGCTACTTGGGAAGCTGAGGCAGGAGAATCGCTTGAACCCGGGAGGCAGAGGTTGCAGTGAGCTGAGATGGCGCCACTGCACTCCAGCCTAGGCGACAAGGGAGAAACTCTGTTTCAAAAAAATAAATTAGCTGAGCGTGGTGGCACACACCTGTAGTCCCAGCTATTCGGGAAGCTGAGGCAGAAGAATCCCCTGAATCTGGGAGGCAGAAGTTGCAGTCAGTGGAGATTGCACCACTCCAGCCTGGGCAACACACCAAGACTCTGTCTCAAAAAAATAAGAAAAAAAAAAAAAAAAAAAAAACAGAAGGTAGAGTAATGGTTACCAAGGGCTAGGGGCAGAGGAAAAGGGTGAGTCTGTTGTTTAATGGGCATTGTTTCAGTTCTAGAGATCTGTTTCACATCAATGCAAATACACTTGAAACTACTGAACTATTAATTTAAAAATGGTTAAGGTGGTAAATTGCATGCATTTTTACCACAATAAAACAATTCATTTTAAAAACAGGTCCCAATTGGGCACAGTGGCTCACGCCTATAATCCCAGCATTCTGGAAGGCCAAGGTGGGAGAATCACTTACAGTCAGGAGTTTGAGACCAGCCTGGCCAACATGGCAAAACCCTGTCTCTACTAAAAATACAAAAATTAGCTGGCATGGTGGCACACGCCTGTAATCACAGCTACTGAGAGGCTGAGGCAAGAGAATCACTTGAATCCAGGAGGCAGAGGTTACAGTGAGACGAGATCAAGCCACTGCACTCCAGCATGGGCAACAAAGTGAGACTCTGTTTAAAAAAAAAAAAAAAAATAGGCTGGATATGGTGGCTCACACCTTATAAGCCCAACACTTTGGAAGGCTGAGATGGGAGGATCACTTGAGCCCAAGAGTTCAAGAGCAGTCCAAGCAATGTAGTGAGACTCCTTCTCTACAAAAAAATTTAAAAACACAGGCACAGTGGCTCATACTTGTAATCCCAGTATTTTGGGAGGCTGAGACAGGAGGACTTAGCCCAGGAACTCTAGACCAGCCTGTACAACATAGTGAGATCCTAACTCTACAAAAAATTAAAAAATTAACCAGGCACGATAGAGTATGCCTGTGGTCCCAGCTACCCAGGAGGCTGAGGTGGAAGGACTGCTTGGGCCTAGAAGGTGGAGGCTGCAGTAAGCTGTGATCACATCACTGTACTACAACCTTGCTGCCAGAGCAAAACTGTCTCAAGAAAAAAAAATGTTTTAATTTAGCTGGGCATGGTGGCACAAGCCTGCAGTCCCAGCTACTGAGGAGTGGAATGAGGCAGGGTGGCAGCTGAGATGGGAGGATCACTGGAGCCTGGGAGGTCGACACTGCAGTGGGCCATAACTGTGTCACTGTACTGCAGCCTGGGCAACAGAGGGAGACCCTGTCTCAAAAACAAACAATAAAAAAAGGGAAAAGGATTTGAATACTTCTCCAAAGAAGACACACAAATGGCCAAGCAGCACACGAAATGCTGCTCAACATAATTAGTCATTAAGGAAATGCAAATCAAAATCACAATGAGCTATTACTTCACATCCACTAGGTTAGTTATAGCCAAAAACAATCTCAAGTGTTGCAGAGGATGTGCAGATATCTGAACCCTCATATACTGCTGGTGGCAATATAAACTGGTAGTTTGGAAAACTTTGGCAATTGCTCAAAATTTAAATATAGAGTTACCACATGACCCAACAGTATCACTCCTAGGTATATACCTAAGAGAACTGAAAATATAACATATACATAAGCTAGATGGCATATAGCAATAATGCTGCTACAAAGTGCAAACAACCAAATGCAAATTAATTCATGAATGAATAAACAAACTGTGGTATATCTGTACAATGAAGTACTATTCAGCCATAAAAACAAATGAAGTACAAACAGGCATACAATACAGTGTACTTTGAAAATACGCTAAGTGAATAACACCAGACACAAAAGGCCACATATTTTATTATTTTACTTATACAAAATGTTCAGAATAAGGCAAATTCATAAGACAGAAATAAAGTAGCAGCTGCCACAGGCTCCATGAAAAGAGGAATGAAAGGAATACAGCAGGTTTGAAAAATCGCCTCCAGAATATCAGGTCCTAATCCCTTAAACCTGTAAATGTTACCTTATTTGGAAAAAGGATCTTTGCAGATGGGAAAATTATCCTGGACTATACAGGTGGGCCCTAAATGCCATCACAAGTGTCCTTGTAAGAGAAGCAGAGGGAGATTTCACACATACTCTAGAAAAAGATGAAGACAGAAGCAAAGATTAGAGCGGCATGGCCACAAGCCAAGAAATGTCACATCCACAAACTAGAAGATGCAAAGAATGAATTCTCCCCTAGAGTTTCACAGGGGAGCACAGCCCTGCCAACATCTTGATTTAGGTCTTGTGAAACTTATTTTAGACTTCTGACCTCCCGAACTAAGGGAGAATAAATTTTTGTTATTTTTTATTTTTTATTTTTTTTTTATT
>NW_016809579.1:1359130-1393192 GCF_001698545.2 Rhinopithecus bieti | reverse complement strand
CTTATAATCCTTTGGGTATATACCCAGTAGTGGGATGGCTGGGTCATATGGTACATCTAGTTCTAGATCCTTGAGGAATTGCCATACTGTTTTCCATAATGGTTGAACTAGTTTACAATCCCACCAACAGTGTAAAAGTGTTCCTATTTCTCCACATCCTCTCCTTTTATGCCACCAAGTTTGTGATAATTTGTTATAGCAGCCACGGAAAACTAATATAGGGAGTGACTGCTAATGGATACAAGGTTTCTTTAGAGTTGATGAAATGTCTTGGAATTAGATATTGCTGATGGTTGTATAATTTTATAAGTATGTAATACTAAAAACCATTCAATTTCACATGCCAAAGGGTGAATTTTATGGCATATGATTTATATTTCAAAGAAAAAAAATGCCTAGCAACAGGCTGGTATAACCCTCCATCTCCCAACAACTGCTGCTAAATTTTCAAAGCACCATTAAGCAGACTTAATTCGTAACAAGGATAATCGAACAATGCAAGCTAATCTAGCCAACAAAAAGAAGCCAGTATCAGGTGGTCAATTTATAAATTATAGTGGGAGTCATACATTCCCAAAGATGGAACAGTTATATCTCCTTGCAGAGTGAACACTTCTCCGATACCAAGGACCTGGAAGACCAAATAAATTATACGTAGGATTACCAAATACGCTGGTATGACCAAGACAGTTGCAGTTTAAACTTCTATCTCTGTGTAATTACAGATAGTGCCACTCTTCAATCTTCAATAAGTCCTTCAGTTTAAATGACAAATTACATAGTCAACCTAGTTATAAGGAATCTAGAGGTTGTGAGAAGTTGTGACAGCATATCCTATGCAGGCCAGATAGGTCCTATCACAACTCCCTATGTAACCTGGATCACTGCGATTGGGAAGCTCCCAGGGAAAAAACCCCAGTTAAGACTTTGGCAGAGCATTCACCTTTTGTTTCAAACTTATACAACACTAATGCTTAAGCTCAACTCTCAGAATTGTATTATTTAGTATTATCCAAATGACTAATTTATACACTGAAGGGAAAGAACAAGGAATGGACCTATATACACTTGCAGTTTACAAGTATAAGAAGCTAACAAAGAATAAGATTAAAATAGTTTGTGCCAGGTCGGGCTTGGTGGCTCACGCCTGTAATCCCAGCACTTTGGGAGGCCGAGGCAGGTGGCTCAAGAGGCCAGGAGTTTGAGACCAGCCTGACCAACATGGTGAAACCCCATCTCTACTAAAAATACAAAAAATTAGCTGAGCATGGTGGTGCATGCCTGTAATCCCAGTTACTCAGGAGGCTGAGGCAGGAGAATCACTTGAACCTGGGAGGTGCAGTGAGCTGAGATCGTGCCACTGCACTCCAGCCTGGGCGACACAGCAAGACTCCGTCTAAAAAAAAAAAAAAAAAAAAAAACACCTTGTGCCCACATTAACTAAGTGTTAAAAGCCAAAAGGTGAAAGTCACTATTCTCCTTTCACATATCAACTTGACCCTAAGGTAATATTGCTGCATTAGAACCGAGCTGGTGGGAGGGATGTTAAGAAATTAGGGAGAAATTGTTACTCTACAGAAAGACCATCATATAAGACCAAACATACACGTTTGATGTTCTGATGTTTGCTATTTTGGTGGAACTACAGCTACAAAATGTATTGCATCAGTAGAATTAAAACATATCCCAGTCCACAAAAAACTAAAAGAGAAATTACACAGGAATGATCAAGAATCTGCACAGTTCTGATAATCTCATGACTAGAGAGAAAAGGAGGAGGGGAAGCATCAGGTATTTGAGAGGAATTTAAGACCATTCATTCAATAAAAGTTCGGTGGGCCAACAAGGTACCATGTATTGGTCTGGGGATACAGCAGTAATCCAAAGTCCTTCACTTCAGGGAGCTGACATTCCAGAAAGGGTAGTCAGAAAATAATTGTTTTTAACAAAAGTAAGATGGTTGTATGAACACTACGGAGAAAAATAAAGTAGGAAATGGAAGCAGGTTGATATTCATATAACATGAATATGGCTACCTGTGGAAGAATACTCCAGCAAAGGGAACAGCAAACACAAAGGCTCTGAGACCAGAGCATTTAACACATGCAAGGACTGAGCAACAGGCTAACATAGGTGGGCCAATGAAAAGGGTGACAAGTTAGAAATGACATAAAAAATGAGCTGATTGTGGTAAAGGAAAACCAAGATCATGTAGGCCATTCTAAATTCTTCAGCTTTGGCCAGGTGCGGTGGCTCACGCCTGTAATCCCAACACTTTGGGAGGCCGAGGCGAGCAGATCACCTGAGGTCAGGAGTTCGAGACCAGCCTGGCCAACATGGTGAAATCCCATCTCTACTAAAAATGTAAAACTTAGCTAGGCGTGCTGCCACGTGCCTGTAGTCCCACCTACTCGGGAGGCTGAGGCAGGAGAATTGCTTGAACCCAGGAGACAGAGACTGCAGCAAACTGAGATCGTGCCACTGCACTTCAGCCTGGGTGACAGAGCGAGACTCCGTCTAAAAAAATAAAATAAAATAAAATAATAATAATACAAAAATTAGCTGGGTGTGGTGGCGGGCACCCGTAATCCCAGCTACTTGGGAGGCTGAGGCAAGAAAATCGCTTGAACCCAGGAAGCAGAGGTTGGAGTGAGCTGAGACTGCACCACTGCGCTCCAACCTGAGTGACAGTGAAACTCCATCTCAAAATATAAGTACATAAATAAATAAAAATAAAAATAAACTCTTCAGCTTTTACCCTGAGTGTGATGAGAGATTACTGGAAGGTTGTGAGTGAGAAGTAGTATGATTTGATTCATTTCATCAGGATTGGTCTGGCTACTGTGTGGAGAATAGACTTTAGAGAGTAACAGTGGAAGCAGAAGACAAGAAGCTACTGAAATATTATAAACAAAAGATGATGGTAGTATCGGACAGGATGGAGAAATGGAGATACTAAGGGGTCGGACTCTAGATCAAAATCTAGAAGGCCCACAAGGTTCACTGATGGATTGGGTTTGGGATGTGAAGGAGAGGAGGAGGACACATAAGAGGTAATGCTGAGCAGGTAAATCTATGAGATCAGAGCTCAAGGCAAGTTCTGAGGTAGGTACTTAAATTTTGAAGTCTTCAGTATGCAGCATTATTTAAAACACAAGACTGGATGAGATCACTCAGGGAAAGAGGTCTGAGATCTAAGCTCTGGCTCATTCCATTGATTAGAGGTCATGGAGATGAGAAGGAGCTGGTAAAGGAAATTAAAAAGAAACAATTATTCACAGCCTTTCCGGTGGGAGGAGAATCAAGAAAGAGAAGCATCCCAGAATCCAAAGGGGAGGAGAAAAGGAACAACTATAATATATGCTGCCAATAGACCAAAAAAAATCAAGAAAATCAACTAAAACTGACCAATGGATTAAGCAAAGTGGAATTCACTGGTGACCTCGACAACAGTGGGTTTAAAGAAGAATGAGAACAGGAGTTAGCAAATATGGACAACTCTAGAGATATTTTCCTGTAAGGACAAGCAAATATAAAAACAAGCAGATGGGAGATGTGGCATCAAAAACGAGATCTTTAAGGTGAGGTTACAGTACAATCAGCATGTTTGCTATGTTAATGATCTGGAGAGACAGAAAATTTAACCCTAGACAAAGAGAAGTCTTGCTAGAATAATATCCTTAAATAAAAAAGTGCACATGTAGAGGTTTTGGCCTTAGCAAGAAGTCAAATTATTCACCCAGAGTAACAGGATAATGCTTTGAGATCTTACGGAAAAGGGTTAAATGGTGGATAAATGGCTGTGGTAGCCATCCTCCAAGATGGACCTAAATGAACCCCATTTCCTGGAATTCACATAGATATAGCCCTCTCCCACACTGTAACAGGGTTGGTCTGTGGGGTCAAGCACATACAGCAAAAAGTGATGGTATGCCACTTCAGAAATTAGGTCATAAAGACTGCCCTTCATCTTGGGTACAAGGTCTCTTGAATCATTTGCTCTGAAGTAAGCCAGCTACTATGACACGAACAGCCCCACGGAGAGGCCCACAGAGTGAGGAACTGAGGCCTCTTGCCAACAGCCCAGTGAGTGAGCTTAGAGGCAGATGATCCAACTCAAGTCAATCCCGCAAAGACTGACAATCCAGCCAAAAGTTTGACTGAAACCTCATGAGAGACCCTGAGCCAGAACCAGCCAGCTAAGCCACTCTTGGATTCCAGACCTTCAAAAACTATGAGGTAATAAAATTTTTTGTAAACTACTAAGTTTTGAGACAATTTGTTACACGGCAATAGAAACTAATACAATGGGTCTCACTGAGCTGTAACTACAAATTGCTGACCACAGAATTCACCTATAATCTCACCTACTGGCATGCAATGACTTCAGATGGCCTCCCCTGTCCTGCCATGGATTAAGCAAAGTGAAATTCACTGGGGACCTCGACAACAGTGGGTTTAAAGAAGAATGACAACAGGAGATAGCAAATATGGACAACTCTGAAAGTTTTGCCCTGAGGCAATTACCTCATGAAATACAGCTGTTGACAAAGAGGGTATGATAAAAGAAGTCAGTTTTATATAACTTAACATCCAGGATGCTCTTACTTTCTTTTTCAAAAGATGTGGTAAAAGAATGCCACTACCACCCTCTCCTTTCTCAAGAAAGCAATTTAGAGGGTTCCCGAATTACCTACATCAATTGACCTGAACTAATCATACACATTCAGATTCCCTTAGTAAAATATTAAACACTAAACAGCTATGTTTTAGCATAGGAATGGGCAAGAGAGCGAAACTGAAGGGAAAAAAGATACAACTTTGGTCCTTATTAGGGAGAGTTCTCTCTTCTTACCTCAGGTTTACAATGCAACTTTTAAGAACTTGAGCTATTCCAGGCAGAAGGTCACATCCCTGAGGTAACCAGAGAGAAGCGTTAGTTACTTACATGTTACCAGAATATCTGCGATCCCACTGCCTACCTGACATTGCCATTTGGGTGTTTATCAATCATCTCACACTTAACCAGAAAAGTGAACTGAATTCCTTTCCCCCAGATCTGTTCCTCCAATCTCCCCTACCTTAGCAAAGGAAACATTCCACCCGCCAACTGCCCAAATCAAAAAGCCTTCAAATCACCCCAGGTCCTGGCTCTCACGGGAGGGACTCCATTAGGGTCCCAGGGGCGGCATTAAGAGTCCCGGCAGCCACGCAGTAAATAAGACAAGACGCTGCGGTAAGGGAGAGAGGCCAATACATTCAAATGCCTTAAGGGGTCTGGGCCTACAGGTCTCCAGAATGGGGGACGGACTGGGGTTACAAAGCAGTTTTCAGATTTTTAAATACATTGAGTGCGAAAAGAAACCCCGCGGGGCGATGGGGAGGGGAGCGCACTGGGAGCCAGGAAAGGCCCCTTCTCCAGGAGGCCCGGGCCCAGCCCGGGGGTGAGGACGTCTGCGTGAGGGAGTGGAGGCTGATGTGAAAGTGGCGCCTGCTGAGATTAGGGAAGGGGGTGTGCTGAGGGGATCGTGGGACCTGCTTCTGCCTTGCACTCCCTCACAGAAAGCGGCTGCATTGCAAAGGCCGCTCCGGCAGCGCACCGCCAGGCGCGGTGTCGCGACCCGCAGGGCAGCGGCTCGCCAGGAAATGCCTCAAGTCTCCCCTCAGGGAACGCTGAAGCCGCGCCACGCCCCCGTCCTTACCGGTCCGGATCAGCGGCTGTTCCCGAGCTGCCGGCCACGCACCGGCCCCGGAGGCGCTCCCGGGGAAAAGCCGGCGGGGACTACGCCTCCTCAGGCCCCCGGCGCCGCCGACGCGCACCCCTCCACCCGCGCGCGTCCAGTGGAGACCTGCGATTGGCTGCCAGGTGCCGGCGCGAGATCAGCGCGGCTCCAAGCTGGGCGCATGCGCGCGCTCTGACGCCCCTGGTGGTGACTGCTGGACTCGGGGTCAGGTTGAGAGGGAGAGGGGCGGTAGCAATGCCCCTGAGGCCCTGGAAGGATCTTGGGTTCTGGATCAGGGTTCCAGGCAGTCAGGGTTCCAGAGCTGAGGCTGAGGCAGCCAGAGCTCGGGGCGGGGGATAGTCTGCCCACCAGAAGTCCAGCTGTTTATAATTCTCAGGTGTAGTCCCTTTGCTGACTACCCATGCTTAAGGGATTGTGACTAAACAACTGAGCCTTACATCTGTCCTCTTCTAGTTAACATCTGGGGCCAGTCGAATCCAGCTTGCCACCTGTTTTTGTACAGCTGGCAGCAAGCTAAGAACAGATTTCACGTTTTTTTAATGGCTAAAAAAAGGAGAATAGTATTTTCTGGCATGTGAAAATTATATGAAATTCAAAATTCAGTGTCCATAAATAAAGTTTTATTGGAACAACAAACATGCCCATTCCTTTAGGTATTATTTATGCCTGTTTTCCTGCTTCAACAGCAAAGATGATTAATTGCCAGAGACCGTGTATGAAAAGCTTACAATATTTACTATCTGGCCCTTTGCATAAAGTTTGCCCACTCAATTTACTTGCAGCTTTTGATTTTCTTTAAATTGACCAATTCTGCCAAAAGTCTATTTTAGCAATCTTTTTTTGGCGAGGGCGAGTAAAATCACTTTTGGTTTCATTAATCTATAATGTTACTTTCTTATCTATTTCATCTATTTCTTCCACTCTGTTATTTCCTTCCTTCCTGTCTTCATAGGCTTGCTCTGTTACTCCTCTTTATAACTTTTGGAGAAAAATGCCTACCTCATTTGCTTGTAAACTCTTTTCTCTTGTGTTTAATGCTATAAATTTACCTTTAAGTACCAGTTTAACTGTGTCCCACAAGTGCTGCTTGGTAATATTTTCATTATCCTTCAATTAGTTATGTCCTAATTTTCCTAGTTGTTAGAAGTGCTTCTTCTTCCCCAGTGCCAGAAAGAAATAGCACTTAAACATAAATTTAATTTTCTCAGCAAGGCCATTTTTACTTTCTGCAGAAAGGGTACACTCACCAGCAGTTTTGCCAAGAGTACCCTGAACAAAGGATACAGGGCTATTTACAACCTGACGCTTCCACCTTGCTGCTGTGTCTGGTTTCCATTGGCTGAAATGGAAACTCACATTCTGTGTTTGTCCCAATTGGCTAACAACTTAGAACTTTCTAACAGAGGCAAAGGCAGAGGAGAACAAAGGAAGGAGGAAGTAAATTGTGGAATGCTGAGAAAGCTAAAAACACCTCCAAATAAGGAAGAGGAACAGGCTATGACCTAATGCTTGCTTGGACCAGTATAAGCGTGCCAGGGCAAATATTTAGGCTAAATTGTGGGAGCTAAGAACACAAAATACGTTAATTTATTTATTACAGCTAGCAGATATCTAAGAATGTTAGCACAGGTCTTTGAATAAATTTTACTTCTAAGAGAAGTTACTATTTATTCCTAATTCGACAGGGAGGAAACTCTCTTTGAAGAGGAACCTCTACTTTTTACTTTTTACATAGTGATTCTAACACAAGGGTTGTATAGTATGTTATTTATTTTGAAATCTGTGAGATTATTTTACAACTATTTATTTTGAAATCTCTGAGCTTTTAAAAGATATTTTAATTGTATTATAATCAAATAACATGGCCTAAATATTACTGACCTTTGCATTTGAAGATTTCTGTTCAGTGAAGTGTACTATCGTCAAAATGAAGAGATCATAGATATAAAGAAGATATTTGCAATATCTAAAATGTATATATGATGCTGAGATGTAAAGAAGATATTTGCAATATCTAAACTGTATATATGAAGCCAAGCGCGGTGGCTCACACCTGTAATCCCAGCATTTTTGGAGACCAAGGCAGGCAGATCACTTGAGGTCAGGAGTTCAAGACCAGCCTGGCCAACATGGTGAAACCCCGTCTCTACTAAAAATACAAAAATTAGCTGGGCGTGGTGGCATGTGCCTGTAGTCCCAGCTACTCAAGAGGCTGAGGCACGATAATTGCTTGAACCTGGGAGGCAGAGGTTGCAGTGAGCTGCGATTGCACCACTGCACTCCAGCCTGGGCAACAGAGTGAGACTCCGTCTCAAAAAATAATAAAATGAAAAATAAATATATATGAAATGATCTTCTTTTGGCTTCATAATAATTCCAATATCCATCAGTAAATTAGTATCAACTAAAATTCAGGCTTTATTCAAATGTCACTACTTTTTCCCACCATCCTTTTTGTTCCAGATTCCCATGCAGGATACTGACTTGTACTTAGTCATTTTGTCTTCTTAGCCTTCTCTGGTCTGTGACAGTTTCTTAAACTTTTCTTGCTTTTCGTGACCTTGACAATTTTAAGAAGTGAAGGTCAGGTATTTTTCAGAGCGTCTCTCAATTTAGGTTTGGTGTTTTTCTCATGGCACTGGGGTTATGGTTTTTAGAAGACTATCACAGACATGATGTGTCTTTCTCGTAATTTCTCATCAGCAATCCATGCTGTCAATATGACTTCCTACTGGTTTCTCCACTGTAAATTACTTTTTCTCCCCTTTCGTACCCTATTCTTTGGGAGTAAGTCACCAAATCCTGCCTACACGCAGGAAGGCCATGAGGTCTCATTAAGGGAAAATTATCTATGCAAATTACTTTGCAACTCTTCTTTAAAGAAGATTCGTCTCTTCTTCCTTTAGTTTTAAATTAATCAAAAATAGGTTTAGTTTTAAATTAATCATAAATAAATAAAATTAAAAATTTAGTATCTCAGTCACACTAGCCACATTTCAACAGATCAGTAGTCACCTGTAGCATATTGGACAGAGCAGAAGTAGAGCATTGTCATCATCACAGAAAGATCTATGGACAGCACTGACTTAGATCTTTAGTGAACCTTTCTTCTTTCCAAATATATGCATTTAAAAATACAAATTCCCAGGAACTGCGTTAGTTCCATTGCATAAATTTTGTGGTTGTTTTCAATACCTTTCAATTCAACATTTTCCTTTTTTCACTGCAATTTCTTAGAGGAGCTATGAGTTATTTAGAATGAGGACCAGGACTGGGGTGAGATAAGCAAGGAGGCTGGGGTGCATTAAGGAGAGACCCACCCCCAGCTTCAGGGATGGCATGTTGTCACTTTAGGTTCCCTGGATGCCTCACCCTAGTTCCAACCCTGTTTAGAACTGTATTGCCCTGGCCGGGTGCGGTGGCTCAAGCCTGTAATCCCAGCCACTTGGGAGGCCGCAGACGGGTGGAGTCAGAGGTCAGGGATCGGGACCATCCTTGGCTAACCGGTGAAACCCCGTTCTCTACTAAAAAATGTAAAAAAAAACTAAGCCGGGCGAGGTGGCCGCGACCTATAGTCTCAGCTACTCGGAGGCTTGAGGCAGAGAATGGCAATGAACCCGAAAGGCGGAGCTTTGCAGTGAGCTTTAGATCCGCCACGTGCGCTCCAGGTTTGGGCGACCAGAGCGAGACTCCGTGCTCAAAAAAAAAAAAAAAAAAAAAAAAAAAAAAAAAAGAAAAAAGAAAAGAACTATATTGCCTATTTGAGGAGACTTTGGGGTTTTCTCAGTGATCTTTCTGTTACTGATTTGTAAGTCGATTCCCCTACAGTCAGTGGGTAACTACAAAGAGCCCCACAGCTAACATCACAATTAAAGTAAACTACTGTACCTGAGTTTGAGAGCACGCAAAGGACACCAACGAAAGTCACTTCAATTAGTAAAGCATTTGGAGTAGCCAATGCAACTTTGAACGCCAAAGTTGGAGAAATGAAACTACCACATGGAGGATTATGCAAAGCTGCAATAATTAAGATACTGCAGCCTTAGCACAAGGATAGAGAACAGGACAAATGAAATGAAATAGATTCCAGAAACACATGTATACAATCATCCCTGGTTCACACAGTTTCCACTGCAATACAGTAGGGAACGAGTGATCTTTTTAGTAGAAGGTGCTGATTGATTTGGGGTATGCATATGAAAAAATTAGTCTTCGTGCCTTATCACACCATTAACAAAAAATCAGTTTGAGATGTCTCACCTAAACAATAAAGCTTCTAGAAGAAAACATAGAAGGAATGAATATCTTTATGTCCTTGGTAGACAATTTCTTAAATAAGTATATGAAAGATAAACCTTAATGTACGTGTGTACACCCATAAAACCACCATTCAGATCCAAATATGGGACATTTCCAGTGCCCCAGCACTTTTCCTGTACCCTCCCCAGTCGACAGCCCAATTTTTAAAAAGGTAAGAAGGGGCAAAACTTGAACAGACATTTAATTAAAAAAAAAAATACTCAGGTGGCTGATAACTATATAATCTCAAGGTCCATTACTCATCAGGGAAATGCAAATTAAAGCCACAATAAGGTACCACTACAATTTCAAGAGAAGGGCACTTACTAAAATGACTGACAGTACCAAGTGCTGGATCAGTAGCAATGGAATTCACAATATCGGTGGTGGGAATGTAAATCGTTTCAACCACTTTGGAAATGTATTTGGCAGTATCTACACTAGAAAGCTAAATATATGCAGTTCCAGCACTTCTCATAGCCACGTATACCCACGAGAAATGATTACATGCTTACCAAAAGACACGCACAAGCTCGTAGCAGCTTTATTCAAAATTGCCGAAGAATCAGCCTCACAGTCCGTCAACAGGGAAATAGATGTATATAAAACTGCCACAGCCACACAACAAAATTCTACCCAGCCATGAAAAAGAATGTGCTACTGCTCCACACAGCAAAAATGCATCTCACTTATTTTATTTTACTTTATTTTGAGACAGAGTCTTGCTCTGTCACCCAGACTGGAGGGCAGTGGCGCGATCTCAGCTCACTGCAAACCCCCCCACCCAGGTTCAAGTGATTCTCCCGCCTCAGCCTCCCGAATAGCTGGGACTACAGGCACCCACCACTACACTTGGCTAATTTTTCTATTTTATGTAGAGAAGGGGTTTCACTATGTTGGCCAGCCTGGTCTCAAACTCCTGACCTCAAGTGATCCACCTGCCTCAGCCTCCCAAAGTGATGGGATTACAGGCATGAACCATCACGCCCAGCCATCTCACTTATTTTAAAAAGCCAAAGACAAGAATCTTTGTGTTATTTCATTTATTGAAAGTTCATAAACAAGAAAAGCCTCTGAGGTCAGAATAGGGGATGGCTTGTTGGGAGCATTTGACTGGGAAAGGGCACGAAGACTTTGGAGCTACTTCTTGACAATAGGGAGCTTATGAGATGTCACTGTAAATAAAACCTGACAGTTGATGACATTGCTTGCTAGCATCTACAGCCACAAAGCGCACATGGCCTAGCCTCACTTCTGCCTTTCGGAACTCCTGGAAGTGAGTCAAACGTATTTTCAGCGAGAATCCTTGCTGCAAGGGAGTCTGGAATCTCAAGTGTTCATAGCCACCGTTTTAGTTTTTACAGGTGAAGGCGGAGGGTCAGTGTCACTCACAATAATGGAAGCCACACCACTTGATCCTGGCTGAACTGAAGTTTGAATAATAACTTCTGTTTCATGAGGCAACCCTTGCAGTTGCTCCGGCTTTTTAAATGTTTGATGGTTCTTGGTTTCGTGCTCTATTTCCTCCTTCAACGTCAAAAACTGTAGTCGGCACTTGGAACATCGAAGGACTCTCCTTCTGCTGTGCCTCCAACAATGATTCATGTATGGTATCGCAGTTTTGAAAAGTTTGAGACAAAACAGACAAAGCAAATACTTTGTGTTTTCATGGCACGTTCTAAAATGTGTTTCCACATCAGCAAAGACTGACGATCTGTAATGGCAAACCTGGCACACATAGGGCATTTCGCCAGGCTTATGATGGTCCTTCATGTGTTGTAAGAGGACCTGATCTGTTTCAAATGACAATTCACAGATCTTACAGACAGCAGAGGGCCCCATGGCGATGTGCACACTGTCAATGTGACACTGTAGCTGGAAGGGAGTGGGAAACTGCCGGTGGCAGTGCTGGCAGGTGGTGTGGTTTTCCCAACTGTCGTTCCTCTGCTTCTCAAACTCCAAATGATGCTTCATGTGATTCATAAACTTAATATTTTTTAGAACTTTCACGCAACTGAGGCATTTAAAGGTGGTGTGAGTCTTCTGTTCTGGCTGCCCATCTCCTTTATGCTGTCCATAGTAAAAGTCGCTAAGTAACACGATGCGATTTTCTTTCCTGGGATCAAAGGTCTTCTTTTGACTTGCTAGACTTGAAATGTCTGTTATTAACAGGCCATCAGACCCATTTGCTCTCTCTGGATTCCTAAGATTGAAATGTGCCTTTCCATTAGCATCAGCCCAAGGAAATGTTGCTCCATTCTGAACGTGGTTTGATGAGTTGCAGACCCCCTGTGAGGGTGTATTTGTGCTTATTATAGAAGAGCTATCTGAAGGGACCACAGCTAAAGAATGTACCCCTGGGATCTCATTCCCGAGTTTAACCCTTTTGGAATTTCTGCTGTTTATATCTGAAGCGGAAAGTCGCTTTGAATCAGGAGAACTCTCACTTCTGCCTCCTCCAGAGAACATAGGTCCAACTAGATGCTGAGTCCCTGGAGGGAGAGAATCTGAGGAATTGGGAGAAACAACGTGTGGTGAGCTCATTTTATAAGCAGGTTCAGGTGAAGACTTCGTAGAGACAGGACTATCTGTAGATCTCCCCTCAGATGGAGAAACTGACCTGATGGCTTTTGCCATAGAGGTCACATGATTTGCAGGTTGCCACACGTGAGCAGGATCTTGATGGAAGTGGCCTTTCCTTCTTCTTGAATTCGAGCCTGGGGTGACTCTGTTCAAAATGTTTGAAATGACTGGTTTTGAATTTGAAATCATCCCGACAAAGAGAATTTCAGCGTCTTTATGTACATGTTCCACACCAACAAAGATCAGATCTGGATCTTCATCATCTTTGTCGCTTTCTTTGGATTCTCTCAAATTCTTCTTTGGTGATTCCACTTCCTTACACAAAAAGACATCTCCCATTTTCAATTTACTTTTTGCTTGAAGCCACTGGTCCCTTCAACTTCCAGAGCTGTCTTTTTACAAATTGCCACCTAAGTGCAATCATGTGACAATAGTCAATATTTATTTCAAAAGACAAAATCATTACTTTATTGTATCCTCCCTTAAAACACTGAGATAACTATCAACATCACTCTTTTACACATCAGAAATAAGGCTTGAAACATTTTAAATGGCATAATTTCAAATTTACCTCTCTCTCCTATCCTGGTCTTCTGCAGTTGTAAGGCAAAGGAAGCAAGATTTCAGGAGGTGCAGCTGGAACATCTCAGAGTGCTCCCCATAGAACCTTACGTCATTATCGCCCTTGCTAACTCCCCTCGCTCTGCTGCAGCCATCCTGAGCCCCATGAGTCTGGAACACACCAGACCTTTTTCTTTTTCAGAACTTTTGTTGTTCCCGGACCTTGCATGCCTCTTTCCCCAGATTAACCCCATCTGGGCTCCTGGTTTGCCTCATGTCAGTGGTTCCTCCTCAGCAAGGCTTCCCTGACCACAATATCAAAAATCACAACCTCCTTAACTCATATGTTCTAACCTTCAATGCTATTTTTCAACTTAGCATTTATTACTGCCTACCACACAAGATGTAAAATATGCCTTGCAAGCCCAGGAGTTTGAGGTTACAGTGAGCTATAATCATGTCACTGCATCCAGCCTGGGTGACTTTTATAATTGATGGCATCTTACAGTCAGCGAAAAATCCTATTTCTTTGTATAAGCTGACAGCCTACTAAACTTGTTTTATAGTTCACTAATGGGATATCAACTACATTTTGACAAACAATGGTTTAAGACAGGAATTGGAAAATTGGCCTTTCCCCTGTTTTGTACAGTCAGGAAGCCAAAAATGTTTTTTACATTTTTAAGGTATTGTTTTCTTACTTTTTTCTATTATTAAGATTACATTTTTTTCTTTTCTTTTCTTTTCTTTTTTTTTTTTTTTTTTTGAGACAGAGTCTTGCTCTGTCGCCCAGACTGTAGTGCAATGGCGCGATCTCTACTCACTGCAAGCTCTGCCTCCTGGGCCCACGCCATTCTCCTGCCTCAGCCTCCCGAGTAGCTGAGACCACAGGCGCCTGCCACCGTGCCCGGCTAATTTTTTGTATTTTTGGTAGAGACGGGGTTTCACCGTGTTAGCCAGGATGGTCTCAATCTCCTGACCTTATGATCCGCCCGCCTCAGCCTCCCCAAGTACTGGATTACAGGCGTGAGCCACCACGCCTGGCCAAACTTTTACATTTTTAAATCTGGGGGAATAAACAAGCAAAAGGAGGCGGGGCGTGGTGGCTCACACCTGTAATCCCAGCACTTTGGGAGGCCCAGGTGGGCACGAATCACTTCAGCTCGGGAGTTCCAGACCAGCCTGGCCCACATGGTGAAACCCCTTCTCTACTACAAATACAAAAATTAGCCAGGCATGGTAGCAGATGCCTGTAATCCCAGCTACTCAGCTACTCAGGAGGCTGAGGCAGGAGAATCTCTTGAACCTGGGAGGTGGAGGTTGCAGTGGCCAAGATCTCGCTACTGCACTCCAGCCTGGGTGACAGAGCGAGACTCTGTCTCAGAAAAAAAAAAAAAGAAAAAAGAAAAAGGAATATTTTGTGACGTGAAAATTATATAACATTCAAAATGTCAGTGTTCACCATAAAGTGCTGTGAAACACGGCCATGGTCATTTGTTTAGTGCTGTTGTCCATGGTTGCTTTCACACTTTTATGACAGAGTTGAGTACAGTAGTCCTCCCTTATTTTTGGGGCATATATTCCAAGACCCCCAAAGTGGATGCCTGAAACTGCAGATGGAACCAAATTCAATATATACTATGTTTATATATATATACACACACACATGTGATCAAGTTTAATTTATAAATAGGCACAGTAAGAGGTTAAGAATAAAAAAAATTATAACAATATACTGTAATAAAAGGTATGTGAGGCAAGGTGTGGTGGCTTATGCCTGTAAGCCTTTGGGAGGCTGAGGTGGGTGGATTACCTGAGGTCAGGAGTTTGAGACCAGCCTGGCCAATATGGTGAAACCCGTCTCTACTAAAAATACAACAGGCCGGGCACGGTGGCTCAAGCCTGTAATCCCAGCACTTTGGGAGGCTGAGACGGGCGGATCACGAGGTCAGGAGATTGAGACCATCCTGGCTAACACGGTGAAACCCCGTCTCTACTAAAAAATAAAAAAAAACTAGCCGGGCGAGGTGGCGGGCGCCTGTAGTCCCAGCTACTCGGGACTTGCAGTGAGCTTGCAGTGAGCTGAGATCCGGCCACTGCACTCCAGCCTGGGCGACAGAGCGAGACTCCGTCTCAAAAAAAATAAATAAATAAATAAATAATAAAATTACAACAATTAGCTGGGCGTAGTGGTGAGCTTCTGTAATCTCAGCTACTTGGGAGGCTGAGGCAGGAGAATCACTTGAACCCGGGAGGCAGGGGTTGCAGTGAGCTGAGATCATGCCACTGTACTCCAGCCTGGGCGGCAAGAGTGAAACTCCATCTCAAAAAAATTAATTAATTAAATTAAAGGTATGTGAATGCAGTCTCTCGCTGACAAAATATCTTTATGTACTGTAGATCTTGGCAACCTTAGCATATGATTGTGTTTTCTTTCTTTATTACATTAAAAACTTTCCCATTTTCACTTAAAGGAAGCACTTGACAGCTTCTCTCTGGCATATTTGAATTGCCAGCCTTGCTACCCTTGTGCTTTGGGGCCATTATTGAGTACCATAAGAGTTAATTGAACACAAGCACTGAGATACCACCAGGAGAGTCACTCTGGTAACTGTGATAGCTCCTAAGTGACTAAGGTACAGAAAGCGCAAACAGCATAGGGACTCGGGACAAAGGGAGGATTACCATCCCAGGGCAGGGCTGACTCAAGAGCTTATCACACTACTCAGAAGGGCTGGCGACTTAAAACTTATGAATTACTTAGTTCTGGAGTTTTCCAATTAATATTTTGGAACCGCAGGTAACTGAAAGCACGAAAAGCAAAACCCTGGATAAGAGAAGACTACTGTAATTGAAGCACAGAATCGCAATGCCTAAAATATTTACCATCTAGTCCTTCACAGAACAAGTTTGCCAAGTCTAGTTTTAGAGAGGCAAAATGAAAGATACCAAATTTCTCAGCTCACCAGTTCCTAAAGTTGCGTGTGCATCCAGATGATTCAGTGCAGCTCAGTATGTTCCACTCTGGGCTACGAGGGAAAGCGAAGCTAGAGCTTCCTTGTCTCCACCTCCCAGAGAAATTTCTCCAGAGACCAGCAGCACTGCTTCTGCAGGCGAACAATGCAGCTTGCTCTTCAAAGTCCTTTCTGAGGCCAGATCAGAAGGTCCCACTCCTTTTAAGCCCATTATAACCCAATCATTTTCCAGTCACATGTCTGAAGCAGTTTATCCTGATTGGATTTTCAGTTGTTGTCCAGCTTGATTGCCAAAACCTTTCCTCCAATTGCTACTCAAAGGAAAGAAGGAGGGTTGGGCTTGAGGGCTGCCTTCCAGGTTGACTCAGCCGGTGATGGGTGTCCTCCCTCCTCTGTTGTTCAGACTCCACCACCTTCTCTGCAGTGTGCCTGGGCCCTCAGCTACTGGGGGTCAGAAGAGATGGGGTGCGGAGTGGGAGGCAGTCCACATGTATGTTCCAACAGCGCTCAAACAGAGATGACGAAGTTAAAAGGCAGATGTCTTTCCAGTAGAAGCCCCAGGGGGCAGGGTGTGTCTCACTCCCACAGCCCTTGAAGACTAGGCTCCCATAGGAGTTTCCAGGTGTCCAAACAGGGTCCTCACTGAGTCTTCAACAGCTTTCTCTAAGCAGCATCCCACTCCCTTCTTAATCAGTTTCCAGGGCTCAAAGGTCTGTCCTGGTTCCCTCCCATCCCCTCTCACTTCCTTCCCTCCATCTCTCCCTCCCCCCTCCTGCTTCACTAGTCCCTCCTTGGAACCTTCTCAGTTGAATTTCAGGCCCTCCCTTTCACTGTCTTTACAGCCTTTGCAATACAGATTAGAAAGCAGGGCAGGGGGAGCCTCAAGAGTCCCTTGACAGGTAAGAAATATTTGTATTTCCACCCCATTCCAATGCAGTGCAATCAAGTCTCAAAATTAAACCAAAAATCAGTTGCAAATTAAAATGTTCTAAAGTAACATCTCCTGATAAAACTTTAAAAATACCTTTCTGGGCCAGGCGTGGTGACTCACGTCTGTAATCCCAGCACTTTTGGAGGCCGAGGCAGCAGACCACATGAGTCCAGTAGTTTGAGACCAGCCTGGCCAACTTGGTGAAAACCCGTCTCTATTCTTTATAAAGTAAAATACAAAAATTTCCTGGGCTTGGCAGTGTACGCCTGTAATCCCAGGTACTTGGGAGGCTGAAGCAGGATAATCGCTTGAACCCAGTAGGCGGAGCCCAAAGTGGTATAAAAGTGTGTGACACAGGGTCTTTATTCTTGTCTAGGGACTGGGGAAAGGCTGCTTGAGGGCATTGCAAGTAGCCAAGGGTGTGCCCCTGGAAAGCAAAGTGAAATGAGACCCGCTGCTGAGGTATACCTGTAGTCCCAGTTATTAAAGGGTGAAGTGGAAAGATCTTTGAGCCCAGGATCTCCAGACCAACCTCAGCAAAATATCAAGACCTCTGTTTCTACAAAAACAATTTTTTTTAATTAGCCAGGCACAGTAGCACGTGCCTGTAGTCCCAGCTACCCGGGAAGCTGAGATGGGAGGATTGCTTGAGCCAGGGAGATTGAGGTTGCAGTAAACTATGATTACATCACCATACATTAGCCTGGGTGGAAGAGAGAGACCTTGTCTCATTCATTCATTCATAAATAAATAAATAAGCAAGCAAAGTGAAATGAAGACTTAGACAGTAAAATTTAATTAATTTTAAGTAAAATTTAAAAATCTAAGCAAGCAAGACTTAGTAAAATTCTTCCGGGGCAGGGCGTGGTGGCTCACACCTGTAATGCCAGCGCTTAGGCGGAGGCTTGAGCCCAGGAGTTTGAGACTAGCGTGGGCAACCTGGCAAAACCATGTTTCCACAAGAGAATACAAACAATTAGCCTGGGTGACAGAGTGAAACCCTGTCTCAAAAAAAAAAGAAAAAAGAAAGGAAGAGAAAGAGAGAAAGAAAGAGAAGAAAAGAAAAGAAAGGAAAAGAAAAAGAAAGGAGGGGAGGGGAGGGGAGGAGAGGTGTATTCTGCAGAACTGATATTCACTCCTTCCTCTTTTCCAGAAGCAGAATCCTGCTAGGAAGATTCCAGGAAGCCTAGGCAGTGGTCAGGGGCCGGCTCAGGTATAAAGCAGGCCCTTCCCCTGAGACAGAAAGTTGTGGCAGTAGTGCTTGTGGGAGGTGAGAAAATTGAGAGGAGTGTCTAGAAATAGCTCGGAGTGGCATCTTATTTTCTTTTGCTCAGTTTTAAAAGTCCCAAATAAAACCTCATCTAGCTGTTCTAACCAAGCTATTCTAACCCACTACTCTAGTAAAAATAAAATCACATGGTCTGAATACAAATTTGCATTAGGATACATGCCTTTCCTATGAAATATTTATGTTTCCTTGTAAAATATATCCTCCTTTTCTGCAGAAAACTAACTGTAATGCATCTATAGGTCACAGAATGTGGTGAAACATCCTCATGGTTGGTTTTTTTTTTTAATTTTTATTTATTTATTTTTTGAGACGTAGTCTCATGCTTTGTTGCCCAGGCTGGAGTGCAGTGGCACAGTCACACAGTCTCGATGTCCTGGACCTGAGCGATCCTCCCACCTCAGCCTCCCAAGTAGCCAGGACAATAGGCAGATGCCACCATGTCTAAATAATTTAGTTGTATTTTTTAGTAGAGATGAGGTCTCACTATGTTGCCTGAACTGGTCTCAAGCTCCTGAGCTCAAGCGATCTTCCCACCTCGGCCTCCCAAAGTTCTGGGATTACAGGTGTGAACTACCCGCACCCTGTCCTGCACAGCTGATTCTTTTTTTTTGAGACTGCACTCTGTTCGCCAGGCTGGAGTACAGTGGCATGATCTCCACTCACTGCAACCTCCATCTCCCAGGTTCAAGCAATTCTCGTGCCTCAGCCTCCCAAGTAGCTGGGATTACAAGCGTGTGCCCAACAAGCCCGGCTAATGTTTGTATTTTTAGTAGAGACAGGGTTTCACCATATTGGCCAGGCTGGTCTTGAACTCCTGATCTCAGGTAATCTGCCCACCTCTGCCTCCCAAAGCATTGGGATTATAGGCGTGAGCCACCACGCCCAGCCGTAGCTGATTCTTTATCAGTCTGCCTTTGGGAAGTTTCCACTGGGAAACTCTTTCAGACCAGCCCCACTTTCCAAACAAAGAATTCCAGTGATGAGATTAAAGCTTGTCACAATATGTTTTTCAAATGACTGTTAGAAGCAGACCTTAAGATTAAAAAAGAAAAAGAAAAAAATGGCTGAAATATTGAATCCTTTATTGCTTTAAGGCACAGAATGGGAAATGGATGGCGCATCAGGAATGGATGCAGGTAGGGACAGACCATCACTCAGGCCACCTTGCTGTGTTTATGAAACAGAGTGCTGGAAGTTAAATTTAAGGGATACACAAAGAGGTGCCCAGTCAGATGAACTCAGAGTTGGAATTGCTGTTTGTGAGACAGTTACGTCAAAGGAAGAAAAGGAGGAGAGAAGAAAGGTGAATATCAGGAGAATTTTCCAGCCAGAAGAAAGACACAGAGGCACAGGCATTTCATGGGCTGGAACAAGAAGAGCTGTTCCAAGCCACAACAAGAAGTGTGGCTGGTTAAAGGACCAGCAGAGAGGAAAAATGAGGTCACTGATTTGGGTAGGGGACATAGCAGTTACGATATTGTTGGTCAAAGTCAAGATTTTGGGATTTATACTGAATGAGATGAGAGATTACAGGACATTTATTTGAAAAAGGAAGTTATATGCTATGTTTATATTTTAGTTTTCATCAAATTTGGAAAATCTGCCATTACATCTTCAATTTTTTTTTTTTTTTTTTGGTTACTTCCTCTATTATGGACTCAAGATAAGATGCTGCCATCCACCACTGTGACTGCCCCTGATGTGTTATGTTGAAGCCCTAACTCCTGTTGTTGTATTTGGAGATAGGGCCTTTAGAAGGTAATTAAGGTTAAATGAGGTCATAAGGGTGGGGTCCTAATCCCATAAAATTAGTGTCTGTATGAGAAGTGACACCAGGGAGCTGACTCTCTGTGAGCTGAGGAAGAGGCCCTGTGAGGACATAATCTAAAGCTGAGAAGAAGACCCTCATCAGAAACTGAATCAGCTGGAACCTTGATCTTGGACTTCCAGCCTTCAGAACTGAGAGAACGCATTTCTACTGTCTAAGCCACACAGTGTATGGTATTCTTTTAAATTCTATCTTGGCAGAGAAGTCTGTGTTATTTTATTATGGCAGCCCAGACTAATATTCCCTCTCTCTCCGCTTCCTCAGAGATTCCAATTACACATATTATTGAGCTCTTGAAATTGTCCCCACAGTTTACTGACCCTCTGTTCATTTTTTTTTTTTTTTTTTTTTTGTTTTCCATTTTGGGGAGTTTCTATTGCTATCCTCCAGTTTAATAATGTTTTCTTCTGCAATGTCTAATCCTCTGTTAATCTCATTTAGTGTATTCTTCAACTCAAGCATAGTTTTCATCTGTAGAAGTTCAATTTGAGATGTTTTTACATCTTCTGTGTCACTGCTTAACATTCTCCAGCTTTCCCCTAACATGTGGAATATCATTGTAATAACTGTTTCAATCTTCTTGTCTGCTAATGCACTAATTATATCATCTATGACATCATTGGAGCTAATTCAGTTGATTGATTTTTCTCCTTATTATGGATAGTATTTCCTGGCTTCTTTGCCTGCCTGGTAATTTTTGATTAGGTGCCAGGTTTGATCTTGCTGGACTTGAATATTTTTGTATTCCTTTAAATATGCTTGAACCTTCTTCTGGGATGCAGTTAAATTACTTCAAGCTCGTTTAATCCTTTAAGGCTTGCTTTTAAGTTTAGGTGGCCTGATTTTGCTCCATTACCAAGGCAATACCCTTCTGGGAATCTATGGTATATCTGCCTACAATATCTCTTTCAACTTGGTGTGGCAAATTCTCTTAGAGAATGAAAACAAGTGCATGAAAAGGATGAAATGAGCAGGGGAGCTCTTTGCAGCATGCCAGTGTTGCTAGATACACAATCCAACTTGACCCTTTAAGCTCTGGTAAATGTCCTAGCAGTTTCTTTAGTGCAGACATAAAGATGAAGTTTACACACAGGGACAGGGGGACCAGAGAATGGAGCAGCAGTCCCAACCAGGAAGGGTGGCAATGCCTTGGGAGCCCAAGACCAGGCCTTGGTTTAAGTTCAAACTGTTGGAAGTGAATAGAGCATCGTAAAGCAGTCCTTGAAAGAACCTGGACAGGTCAGTTGATGCCTCTAAACTTGGGGACTTCAGGGCTATGCTGGAAGGATCTGGGCCAGGTTCTTAAAGTCCACATGAAGGGTCCTGCCACGGTGGCTCATGACTGTAATCCCAACACTTTGGGAGGCCAAGCCAGGCGAATCATTTGAGATCAGGAGTTCGAGACCAGCCTGATTAACATGGTGAAACCCTGTCTCTAATAAAAACACAAAAAAGGCTGGGCGCGGTGGCTCAAGCCTGTAATCCCAGCACTTTGGGAGGCCGAGAGGGGCGGATCACGAGGTCAACAGATCGAGACCATCCTGGCTAACACGGTGAAACCCCGTCTCTACTAAAAAATACACAAATCTAGCTGGGCGAGGTGGCGGGCGCCTGTAGTCCCAGCTTCTCGGGAGGCTGAAGCAGGAGAATGGTGTAAACCCGGGAGGCGGAGCTTGCAGTGAGCTGAGATCCCGCCACTGCACTCCAGCCTGGGCGGCAGAGCCAGACTCTGTCTCAAAAAAAAAAAAAAAAAAAAAAAATTACCCAGGCGTGGTCATGCCAGCTACTCGGGAAGCTGAGGCAGGAGAATGGCTCAAACCCAGGAGGCAGAGACTGCAGTAAGCCAAGATCATGCCGTTGCCCTCCAGCCTGGGTGACCAAGCAAAACTCTGTCTCAAAAAAAAAAAAAAAAAAAAAAAAAAAATTCCACGTGGCCGGGCGCGGTGGCTCAAGCCTGTAATCCCAGCACTTTGGGAGACCGAGAGGGGTGGATCACGAGGTCAGGAGATCGAGACCATCCTGGCTAACACGGTAAAACCCCGACTCTACTAAAAAATACAAAAAACTAGCCGGGCGAAGTGGCGGGTGCCTGTAGTCCCAGCTACTCGGGAGGCTGAGGCAGGAGAATGGCGTGAACTCGGGAGGCGGAGCTTGCAGTGAGCCGAGATCGGGCCACCGCACTCCAGCCTGGGCGACAGAGCGAGACTCCGTCTCAAAAAAAAAAAAAATTCCATGTGAAGGATGTAGAGATGCCTAGCCTATGAGTGACAATATGTCTAATCTCCTACTTTAAGAATGACCATTTTCGAATTCTAACATTCCTTCAACATTTATTAATTCTTTAGTAAAGAAGAATGTAGATTCGTCTATCAGTGTGGCACCAGGAAGATTTACGTTATTTAAAAATGTTATAAACAGATACTGTCATTATTTTTATGATGCTTCAAATTTCAAGTGACAGTCCCTTTACCATGGTCCCCATATCTTTTTTTTTTTTTTCCTTTTTTGAGAGAGAGAGTCATGGTCATCCATTTATTTCACACCTGATTCTCATTACATCAGTCAGAGAGGAAGGAGTCATGCACCAGTGCATACAATTGTGCTGTTCTATTATCCTTCAGACAATATTGGGATCCAGGTTCTAATTATTTTTAAGTTCAGGATCTGGATCAGAGCCCAAAGAGGTTAACTGCTGCTGTTGGGGACTGGGGGCTGCTGAGAGAACAGCAGGAAACAGGCATGGAGCTGACCATGGAGGGTTCATGCTCCAGAACTCCCATCTGGGTACCTGAGGATCTTTCACGGATATCATGGACTGGGGTGTGACAGCACTTCCTCAAAGCAAACGGGGATGGCAAACATGGGGCTGGTACTTGGGAGTTGGAAAAACCACCATATTTGCACAGGGAGAAATTGAAAAACTGCTGTCCTTCCATCTGTATCCCAGAATCCTATGTAGAACCATGAGGGCAGGGCCAAGGTTGGTTCCTTGGCCTCTGTTTGTCCTCATGAGTGTCCAGTAGGAGTCCTGCAAACTTATCACCATCTGGAGTCAGTGCGGCCAACTCTTCTTTATGCCCCTCAGCTTGAGATGCTAGTCGCTTGCTTTAGACTATTCATGATTCTTCTTCCTCAACTCTTCACATTAAAGAAATTCCTGGCCAGGTATGGTGGCTCATGCCTGTAATCCCAGCACTTTGGGAGGCCAGAAGTTGGAGGCCAGCCTGGGCAACATGGCGAAACCCTGTCTCTACAAAAAAAAAATAGAAAAATTAGCTGAGGGTAGTGGTGGGTGCCTGTAGTCCCAGCTGCTTGGAAGGCTGAGATAGGAGGATCACCTGGAACCTAGGAGGCAGAGGTTGCAGTTTGCCGAGATAACACCACTGCACTCCAGTCTGGGTAACAGAGTAAGACTGTCTCAAAAAAAAAAAAAAAAAAAAAAAAAACCGGGCGCGGTGGCTCAAGCCTGTAATCCCAGCACTTTGGGAGGCCGAGACGGGCGGATCACGAGGTCAGGAGATGGAGACCATCCTGGCTAACACGGTGGAACCCCGTCTCTACTAAAAAATACAAAAAAATACGCCAGGTGAGGTGGCGGCCCGCCTGTAGTCCCGGCCTTACTAGGGAGGCCCTGAGGCAGGAGAATGGCGTAAACGCGGAGGCGGAGCTTGCAGTGAGCCGAGATCCCGGCCACCGCACTCCAGGCCTAGGCCGACAGAGCGAGACTCCCGTCTCAAAAAAAAAAAAAAAAGGAAAGTAATTCCCGTTCTTTGATGAAACTCTGGATCTCCTAGTCACTCCATGTTTTAATCAACTATTCTGAGGGTTTTTTAGTTCCTTGGTTTCATAATTTCAGTCTTAAGTCACACTTTCTCCGTTTTTATTCCTGAGTTTCCTCCTAAGGTTCTTTTCATTGCAGCCACAGGGACTAGTCCAGGGTCTGCAGAGAACTAGTACTTACTCTGCCCAAATGGAATCCAAGAGCATCAGAAGGGGCCCAAAGGTGGAAATGTGTTTCCGCTCTCTGCTTTTGGCAGTCTTGCTCTCCATGTCTTTTTGACATGCCTCCTGACATAGTTTGGGTGTTGTACTCATCAGGATGTAACCCCTGATGCTGAACATGAAGTCTGGTGAGAGCTGATTGGATCATGCAGGTGGATTTCTCATGAATGGTTTGGTACCATCCTGTTGGTACTGTCCTCAATGATAGTGAGTGGGTTCTCCCGATACCTAATTGTTTTAAAGTGTGTGGCACCTCCCGCCTCTCTCTTGCTCTGGCCATGGTATAGCTATTATGGAAAGCAGTATGGTGGTTCCTCAAAATATTGAAAATAGGGCTACCATATGATTCAGCAATTCCATTTCTGGGTGTATATCCGAAGAAAATGAAATCAATATGTTGAAGAGGTATCTTTACTCTCATGTACACTGCAACATTATTCACCACAGTCAAGATGTGGAATCAATGTGAGTGTTCATCAATGGATAGATGGAGAAAGATAATGTGGTATGTATACACAATAAAATACTATTCAGCCCTTTTTTTTTTTTTTTTTTTTGAAACAAGATAAAAGATCTTCCTCTGTCACTCAGGCTGGAGTGCAGTGGCATGACCATCATAACTCACTGCCGCCTTGAACTCTTGAATTCAAGCAATCCTCCCACCTCAGCCTCCCAAGTAACCAGGACCACAAGTGCATGCCACCAACACCTGGCTAATAAAAAAAAAAAAAAATTCTGTAGAGACAAGGTCTCACTTTGCTACCCAGGCTGGTTGCAAACTCCTGTACTCAAGTGATCCTCCCTTCTTGGCCTCCCAAAGTGCTAGGATGACAGGCAAAAGCCACCATGCTTTACCACTATTCAGCCTTAAAATCAAAGGAAGTTCTGTTATTTGCAACAACGTGGATAAACCTGGATGACATTATGTTAAGTAAAATAAGCCAGACATAGAGGGACCAATACACAGTGTCTCACTTATATGTGGAATCTAAAAAAGTTAAACTCACAGAAGCAGAGAGTAAAATGGTGGTTACTAGGGTCAGGATGGGTTGAGGATGGGGAAAATATATATGTAGTATATATAAAAATACAAAAGTTTCAATTAAACAGGAGGAATTATTAGTTTTGGAGACCTAATGTATAGTATTACAGCATGGTGACTATAATTAATAATAGTGTATAGTATATTTTAAAATTGCTAAGTGAGTAGATTTTGAATGTTCTCATCACAAAATTATAAGTATGAGGTGATTGCTATGTTAATTGGTTTGATTGATATGTTAATTGGCTTGATTTAATCATTACATAATGTGTACACATATATTTATCATGTTGTACATCATAAAATGTATACAAATTGTCATCTGTCAATCAAACTTTTAAAAACACATTTAAGATCTGGGCACTAAGTATGTTCAATTGTTATTGCTTCAGTAGACAGACCTAGAAAATACAGTGTACTCATATTTCCATTTAAATTTAGTGCCATGGCAGGAATTCTTACCTTCTTTCATTTTATTTTATTTTATTTTATTTATTTTTATTTTTTGAGACAGGGTCTCACTCTGTCGTCCAGGCTGGAGTGCAGTGGTGCAGTCTCAGCTCACTGAAAGCTCTGCCTCCCGGGTTCAAGTGATTCTCCTGCCTCAACCTCTCCAGTAGCTGGAATTACAGGCGCATACCACCATGTTCGGCTAATTTTTTGTATTTTCAGTAGAGATGGCGTTTCACCATGTTGGCCAAGCTTGTCTTGAACTCCTGACCTCAAGTGATCTGCCCATCTCTGCCACCCAAAGTGCTAGGATTACAGGTGTGAGCCCCTGTGCCCAGCCTCTTCTTTCATTTAATATTTTTATATATACTATACTCAAGTGATCCTACTGCCTTGGCCTCTGATATGGTTTGGCTGTGTCCCCACCCAAATCTCATTTTGAATTGTAGCTCCCATAATTCCCACATGTTGTAGGAGGGACCCAGTGGGAGATTGCTACAGTGGCTACAGGCCCCATGCAATTCTGAAACCCAGCAGAGCAGTTGTTAAATCTTAAAGCCCCAAAATAATCTCCTTTGACTCCATGTCCCACATCCAGGACACACTGATGCAAAGGGTGGGCTCCCAAGGCCCTAGGCAGCTCCACCCCTGTGACTTTGCAGGGTTCAGCCCCACCCTTGTGGCTATGCAGGGTGCAGCCCCTGCTGCTACTCTCATGGGCTGGCATTGAGTGCCTGAGGCTTTTCCAGGTACAGGGTGCAAGCTATGGGTGGATCCACTACAGCTTCATTAGGTAGTGTCCCAGTAGGGACTCTGTGTGTTGGCTCCAACCCCATATTTCCCCTCCACACTGCCCCAGTAGAGGTTCTTTGTGAGGCTAACATTTATTTTGTTCGTTTGTTTTTTGAGAGAGGGTCTTCCTCTGTCTTCCAGGCTGGAGTGCAGTGGCATAATCATGGCTCAGTGCAGCCTTGAACTTCTGGGCTCAATACATCATCCCGCCTTCCACAGTGCTGGGTTTACAGGCGTGAGACACTACACCCAGCCAAAACACGCGCACACTCTTATGTCAACCTAGTAACGGAGAGAAGCTCTTTAAAAGAAAATGATGTGTATTTAGCAATAGAGCATTGCAATGAAAATATGTATTTTTTCATTTTTGTGCATTTGGGGAGGTGCATTTGTGTGCATTTGGGGAGGTAAAGGAAGACAAAGGTTTTTAAAGGAGAGATAAGAAGGATTACATAATTGTTTTGAGAGAATTATCCTTGACTACAAAGATCAAGAGTAAGGGTGATGCTAGTCCAAGGTTGGATAGGCAGTTGCTGGGCAGATGCCCTTATGGAAGTATTTTTTGCTTCAGGTTGCGATGGCCTTTGTACGAGGTTGTTTCTGTAGAGTCTTTTGTCATTGTTTTGTTATCAGCTATGCAAGCGTGAAAACCCTCTCTTCACGGCCTTCCCGGGCTCTGTTTGTCAAGTTTTGCTTTGCTGTTGTTGTTGTTTTAACATTAGTGGCTCCGTTTTGAGTCTGACAACTTTCACACTTCTAAGTTAGAGTTTAGAAAATATTCTGCTACTTTTTTTTTCTAAAAATGTATTTTAACTTCTTTCTTTTTTTTTTTTTTCTGAGCTAGGGTTTCACTCTTGTTGCCCAGGCTGGAGTGCAGTGGCACGATCTGGGCTCACGGCAACCTCCGCCTCCCAGGTTCAAGCGATTCTCTTGCCTCAGCCTCGCTAGTAGCTGGGATTACAGGCATGTGCCACCATGCCCAGCTGATTTTGTATTTTTAGTAGAGACAGGGTTTCTCCATGTTGGTCAGGCTGGTCTCAAACTCCTGACCTTAGGTAATCCTCCCACTTCAACCTCCCAAAGTGCTGGGATTATAGGCGTTAGTCACCGCGCCTGGCCCTTTTTTTTTTTAATGAGACGAAGTCTCACTCTGGCACAGGCTAGAGTGCAGTGACGCGATCTCAGCTCACCGCAAACTCCACCTCCCGGGTTCAGGCAGTGATTCTCCTGCCTCAACCTCCCGAGTAGGTGGGATTACAGGTGCCCGCCAGCATGCCTGGCTAATTTTTGGATTTTTAATAGAGACAGGGTTTGCCATGTTGGCCAGGCTGGTCTGGAACTCCCGACCTCAGGTGATCCACTCGCGTTGGGCCCCCAAAGTGCTGCGATTGTAGGGGTGAGCCACCGTGTCTAGCTTTTCTTCTTTCTTTTTTTTGAGGCGGAGTCTCACTCTGTCGCCCAGGCTGGAGTGCAGTGACACAATCTTGGTTCACTGCAAGCTCTGCCTCCCAGGTTCGAGCCATTCTCCTGCCTCAGCCTCCCGAGTAGCTACAGGCGCCCGCCACCACGCCTGGCTAATTTTTTGTGTTTTCAGTAGAGATGGGGTTTCACCATGTTAGCCAGGATGGTCTCGATCTCCTGACCTCGTGATCCACCCGCCTCGGCCTCCCAAAGTGCTGGGATTACAGGAGTGAGCTACCGTGCCTGGCCTATTTTTTCTTTTTATACTGGATTTTAATAACTAAGAACAGAATTCTTAAAGTCAAAAGTTTATAAGGGCCGAGCATCAAACACATTTGCAGCATAGGGTAAAAGAGAAATGAGCCCTTGGAAAATAGAATCATGCAGGAGTCTTTCAAGGATATTAATGCTACTACTCAATTTTATCTGATTTCTGTTTGATGGCAATGCTGATGTTGCTGATCTATTTTCTAGCAACACTAGAGATTTAAACTTTTATGTTGTCTCTCATTTTAAAATGTAAAAAGTATTTTTTTTTTTAAGTTTTAAAGCATAGTGAAGCCAAATAAAGCACATCTGTGTGTTGATTTGAACTGTGAATTGCCTGTACCCCAATCTGGCTTATTGAGATGTGTATTTTACACTTCACTCGTTTCTGAACTTAAGGCGAGTGGCACATGCAGAACCTAAGGCGAGGGGCACATGCAGAGTGATGTGGTCCCTAACAACCCACAGAAGTGTCTCTAGTGATTGCAGCAGCTTAATCTAAGAGTTATCCCAACAGTCATCTTCATCCCAAATATTTTAGTATAGTATTTTAGTATAGACATCCCTCACTCTCTGAAGGGGATTGAATACCAGCATGCTCGGATACTCAAATCTCTTATATAAAATGGCCTAGGATTTGCATATAACCGACACACATCCTCCCATATACTTTATTTTTCTCTATTCATTTATTTTTGGAGACAGAGTCTCTCTCTGTCACCCAGGCTGGACTGTAACGGTGTAATCTCAGCTCACTGCAACCTCCGCCTCCCAGGTTCAAGCAATTCTCCTGCCTCAGCCTCCCAAGTAGCTGGAATTACAGGCGTGAGCCACCATGCCCTGCCACCCTCCCGTATACTTTAGATCATCTCTAGATTACTTATAATACTTAAGACAATGTATTATAGTTGCTGTTGTTTTGAGACAGAGTCTCACTCTGTCACCCATGCAGGAGTGCAGTGGCTTGATCATAGCTCACTCCAGCCTTGACCTCTTGAGCTCAAGTGATCCTCCCACCTCAGCCTCCTGAGTATCTAGGACTATAACATGAGCCACCATGCCCTGCCACCCTCCCGTATACTTTAGATCATCTCTAGATTACTTATAATACTTAAGACAATGTATTATAGTTGCTGTTGTTTTGAGACAGAGTCTCACTCTGTCACCCATGCAGGAGTGCAGTGGCTTGATCATAGCTCACTCCAGCCTTGACCTCTTGAGCTCAAGTGATCCTCCCACCTCAGCCTCCTGAGTATCTAGGACTATAACATGAGCCACCATGCCCTGCCACCCTCCCGTATACTTTAGATCATCTCTAGATTACTTATAATACTTAAGACAATGTATTATAGTTGCTGTTGTTTTGAGACAGAGTCTCACTCTGTCACCCATGCAGGAGTGCAGTGGCTTGATCATAGCTCACTCCAGCCTTGACCTCTTGAGCCCAAGTGATCCTCCCACCTCAGCCTCCTGAGTATCTAGGACTAGAACATGAGCCACCATGCCCTGCTAGCCTTTTTTTTTTTTTTTTTTTTTTTCTCTTTTTTGGAAGAGATGAGTTCTCACTGTGTTGTCCAGGCTGGTCTTGAACTCCCAGGCTCAAGCAATCCTCTGGCCTCAGCCTCCCAAAGTGCTGGGATTACAGGTGCTAGCCACTGAGCCTGGCAATACCTATAACAATGTAAATGCTATGTAAATAGTTGTCATATTGTATTTGTTTTAAAATTTGTATTATTTTTAATTGTTGAATTGTTGTTATTATTTTTTGAAATATTTTCAATCCACAGTTGGTTGAATCCTCAGATGAGGAACTCATGAGGTGTGGAGGACTGGCTGTATATTATTTAGCAAGGCACCTAATCTAAGACTCTTAAGCCTGTGGTTCTCATCCTGCTACACATTCAAATTGCCCAACCCTAACCCAGATCAGTTAGCTTAAAACTTAGAGTAGTCCCTTTTCAGATCCTGAAAGGATCCATGTGCCCTCCACCTGAGAAAACGCTAGTGATGAGGGTTGAGGGGAAGTACATTTTTCTACCTCCCACTTCACAGGAGAAGGCTTTTCTTTCACCGTTTTCAGATTATTTTTTATTTATTTATATTTTATTTTTCAAGACAGAGTCTTACTCTATCGCCATGCAGTGGCATGATCACAGCTCACTGCAGCCTCAATCTTCCAGGGCTCCCCAGTAGCTGGGACCTGCAGGCATGTGCCACCATGCCCGGCTAATTTTTGTATCTTTTGTAGATTGTATCTTTTGGAATTTCACCATGTTACCTGGGCTGGTCTCCAACTCCTGGGCTCAAGCAATCCTCCTGCCTTGGCCTCCCAAAGTGTGTGTGTGTGAGTGAGTGTGTGTGTGTGCATGTATGTGTTTTGAGATGGAGTTTCGCTCTGTCGCCCAGGCTGGAGTGCAGTGGTGCGATCTCGGCTCACTGCCAACTCTGCCTCCCGGGTTCACGCCATTCTCCTGCCTCAGCCTCTCAAGTAGCTGGGACTACAGGTGCCTGCTACCACGCCCGACTAATTTTTTTTGTATTTTTAGTAGAGACGGGGTTTCACTGTGTTAGCCAGGATGGTCTCAATCTCTTGACCTCGTGATCCACCCGCCTCGGCCTCCCAAGGTGCTGGGATTACAGACGTGAGCCACCGCTCCCAGCCATGTTTTGTTTTTTTTTAAGACAGGCTCTTGCTCTATTGCCAGGCTCTAGGGTGCAATGACAGCTCACTGTAGCCTCAACCTCCTGGGCTCAAGCCATCCTCCCACCTCAGGGTCCCAAGTAGTGGGAATCACAGATGTGAGCCACCACACCTGGCTTTTCATTTGATTCTTAACCCAGACAAATTAAATCAATATTTCCAGAGGTGGGACCCGGGAGTATGTATTATGAAAGCTCCCAAATGTCTAATGAGCAGCCTGGCTGGAAAACCACTGCCCTTGATGGCCCTGGCCCCTGCTCAGCTGTCACCAAGTAAAGCACCCAGTGTGAATGAAGCCCTCTCCATCACTCTCTATGACGGGCTGAATTGTGCTCCCCTCAATTCCTGTGTTGAAATGCTAACCCGTGGTACCTCAGAATGCAACCATATTTGGAGATAAGGCCTTTAAATAGGTCATGAGGCCATTATGGTTGGCTCTGATTCCATCTGACAATACCTTTATAAGAGGAGGAAGCATGGAGACACAAGCTTACACCAGGGATGCGAACACATAAAGGAAAGGTCAGCTGCAAGCAAGAGAGAGAAGGCCTTGCCAGAAACCAAACCTGTCGACACCTTGATGTCTGGCTTCCAGCCTCCAGAGTGGTGAGAAAATTGACATCTGTTGCTTAAGCTGCCCAGTCTGTATGTTATGGCAGCAATATCAAACTAATATACTCTGCAAAATGAGAGCCACTTCATGCATAGGTAGGGGGTGTGCAGGGATAGCTCAGTTCCCAGGTGCTTCCTGGACACAAACAAATGCCCTTAGAGGGGGTTTCTTTTTCTTTTTCTTTTTTCTTTTTTTGGAGTTGGGGTATTGCTGTGTTGCCTGGCTGTAGTGCCATGGTGTGATCACAGTTCACTGCAGCCTCAATCTCTGAGCTCAAACAATCCTCCCACCTCAGCCTCCCAAGTAGCTGGGACTGTAGAAACGTGCCACTATGCCTGGCAACATTTTTTTTCTTTCTTTCTTTCTTTTTTTTTTTTTTTAATTTCAGAGATGAGAGTCTCACTCTTTTGCTTCGGCTGGTCCCAAACTCCTGGCATCAACTGATCTTCCTGTCTCTGCCTCTGAAAGTACTGGGATTATAGGCGTGAGGTCCCCACAGCTGTCCAAGGGTTTTTTTTATTATATCAATCTACCCTGATTTTCCAGGGAACAGCCTTCTCCCACTTTGGGCTATTTCCTAGAGACCAGTGCTGGTAGGGACTCCCTTTCAATTCTCTTTCTGGCCCCGACTCCCTTGATTTCTTTCCTAAACTGTGAAGAACAAAACCTTGAGGACAGAGAGAGATAAATTTTTACACTGTTTCAAAAGCTAGGGGAATATCTGTGTTCTATCTGTCTGATATAGGTAAGAAAATAATAAAAACAAATGATAACTGTATATTAGAATGGTCTGAAAGCTAATGGCCTAATATAAAAAAGACCTTACAGTGTGAAGTTATGAAGAAGCAGAGGGTGTAAGTTCAGTGTGGTCTACAGATGCTGGGCAGGTCTGCTGGGGTGAGATGGCTACTTACCCAAGGTGGTTTCCATGGAGAAGGACAAGATGCTTTCTGCAGACTGAGTGGAGAGAAGACAAACTTTTCAGGTACGCTTTGGGCCTGTTGCCAGTAATGTGAGTAGAGGGAGAATTTAAAAAGGGGAGTCTATTGCTACTCAGTTTTCTCCACTTCTAGAATGTCCACACTATGAACCTTGGACATGTGGGCTCCCTGAAGCCAGGGAGAAGAATGTCTAGTTCTGACTTTACGAAAGCCAAAATTGGGAGCGGGTCTTGGAGCCACCTCTTACTAGTCAATATGGGGATACTCCCAGACAGCAGGCTGGGCTCAGGAAACTACCTGCTCTCTTCCTTCTTCCTCGAGGAGTCCCATGTGTACCCACCGTTTACCTCCAACTTGTAAGTGAGAACATGCAGTATTTGGTTTTCTGTGTCTAAGTTGGTTCACTTAGGATATGGCCTCCAGCTCTATCCATGTTGCTACAAAGGACATGAATTTATTCTTTTTTGTGGCTGCATAGGACATTCTTAGGTGACAAATTATGGTGACCCAGTTTATCCCCAGTTCCTTCTGTCAAGAAAAAAAAGGGATGGTCAGAGGGAGCCTCCAACTTTAATGGGTACTGCAAGGAAGAAGACTGGAGAACCGGTGACAGAAATGTCCTCTGATGGGTCAAGTGATTTAGCTGAGTCTTACCACTGCAAGGTTCACCACTGCAAGACTGGAGGAGACTGAGGCTTTGGGTAAATGCTCAGTCATTACCAGGTGGATTAAGGAAAAAACTCCAAGTAACAGTAATGAATCATCGCAGTAGAGGAGAAAATCTCCAAGTTATATCTAACACTGAAATCCTGAAATTGAATGTACCGCTTCAGTGATTAGAAATGCATTTCTATCAGCTATTGAATAAATACCTTATTTCGTAGAAGTTTTTATTAATTTAAAAACAAGGCTGCAGCAAACCACCATGGCACGTGTATACCTATGTAACAAACCAGCACATTCTGCACATGTATCCCGGAACCTAACATATAATAATAATAATAATAATAATAGAAAACAAGGCCAGGCACGGTGGCTCACACCTGCAATCCAAGTAATTTAGGAGGCTGAGGCGGGTAGATTGCCTGAGCTCAGGAGTTCGAAACCAGCCTGGGCGACATGGTAAAATCCCACGTCTACAAAAAATAGAAAAACTAGCCAGGTGTGGTGGCATGTGCCTGTGGTCCCAGCTACTCAGGAGGCTGAGGTGGGAGGATTGCTTGAGCCTGGGAGGCAGAGGTTTCAGTGAGCCTAGACCACACCATAGCACTCCAACCTGGGTGACAGAGTGAGACCCACCCTCAAAAAAAATTTTTTTTAAAGTAATAATAATAATAAAAACAAAACTAACTAAAACACTCAGGAGAGATTAGTGGTCTAAACGCATATTTTTACAATGTGTTGAGGGTTATTCCATTGTTTCTTAAAACTACCTTTGGGAGCACCTCCCCAAACTTAGTTTGGAAGTGTGTTTTCTGGGTTGCAATAAATAAGCAAACAAAACACTGCCTTTTAATTAAAAGTAATACTTAAATAGAGCTAAAAATAAAATCAAATACACAAATTTTTTTTTTTTTTTTT
>NW_016809579.1:1343447-1355459 GCF_001698545.2 Rhinopithecus bieti | reverse complement strand
TTTTTTTACGTGGAGTCTTGCTCTGTTGTCTACCCAGGCTGGAGTGCAATGGTGCAACCTCCGCCTCCTGGGTTCAAGTGATTCTCTCACCTCTGCCGCCCGAGTAGCTGAGTGAGACTACAGTCATGCACCACCACGCCCAGCTCATTTTTGTGTTTTTAGTAGAGACAGAGTTTCACAGTGTTGGCCAGGTTGGTCTTGAACTCCTGACTTCAAGTGATCCCCTGCCTCAGCCTCCAGAGGCGCTGGGATTGCAGATGTGAGCCACTGCACCCTGCCAAAATTCATCCATTAATTGTAAAGTAAATATCCCTTCTGCCCCAGGTCACGGTTCCCAAAATAAATGGCTGTTTAGAATTTCTGATGTGTCCTTCAATATACATTCTCTGCATCTACATAGACTCATCTTCCCCTACCATTTTGTTTTTTTTTTTGTTTGTTTGTTTTTGAGACAGTCTCACTCTGTCGCCCAGGTTGGAGTGCAGTGGCATGATTTCGGCTCACTGCAAACTCCGCTTCCTGGGCTCACCATTCTCCTGCCTCACCCTCCGGAGTAGCTGTGACTACAGGCGCCTGCCACAACGCCTGACTAATTTTTTTTGTATTTTCAGTAGAGACAGGGTTTCACCGTGTTAGCCAGGATGGTCTTGATCTCCTGACCTCGTGATCCGCCCACCTCGGCCTCCCAAAGTGCTGGGATTACAGGCGTGAGCCACTGTGCCTGGCCCATCTTCCCCTGCCTATTTATGTAAATGGGTGTTTATTATTTACATACTCTGTATTAAAATTGTGGTTTATTAACATAATTTTACTGACTTATTTTAATTTGAATGGAGATAAATTTATAAAGGGGACTGATGATTATAATTTTATGTTTAAAATGTTCAAAAGCAAACAGTAATGCATCTTATCTTCTGAGTAGGATGTGGGTTGATACTGCAAAGGCAAGCATGAGATGTTTCATTAACATAAAGCCTTGAGTGCCCCAAACCCAAAAGTCAAAGCAACTTATCAATAAATGCCAAAGGATACTATTCTGACATATCTGTATGCTATGGTGTGAATGCAAACCCCAAATCTCATGTGTCGGAAACTTAATTTCAAATGTGGGACTATTGAAAGGTGGGGCCTTTAAGAGGTGATTGAATCATGAGGGCTCTGCCTTCACGAATGAATAAATCCATTCATGGATTAATGGGTTAATGGGTTATCATGGGAGGGGAACTGGTGGCTTTATAAGAAGAGAAGAGAGACCTGAGCCAACATGCTCAGCCTCCTTCATGAGATGCTGTCTGCGGCATCAGGATGCTGCAGAGCCCCCCAACCAGGTAAGAAGGCTCTTACCAGATGTGCCCCCTCCACTTTGGGCTTCCCAGCCTTCATAACTGTGAGAAACTCATTTTCTTTATAAACTGCCCAGTTTCAGATATGTTGTTGTAAGCAACAGAAATGGACTAAAACACTGTGTTATCTAATTATGCGATTCTTGTTTTATTATTTATTTATTTAGCCTCTTGTCAGAAACCTTTTTTTTTTTCTTTTGAGATGAAGTCTCACTCTGTCACCCAGACTGGAATGCAGTGGTGCTCTCACGGCTCATTGCTGCCTCGACCTCCCTGGCTCAAACGATCCTCCCACCTTAGCTTTTCAAGTAGCTGGGACTACTACAGGTCCACACGCCACCATGACTGGCTACTACTTTTTTTTTTTTTTTTTTTTATGTTGCCCAGGCTGGTCTCAAACTCCTGGCCTCAAAAGATCCTCCTGCCTCAGCCTCTCAAAGTACTGGCATTGAAGGTGTGAGCCACCACACCCAGCCCACCAAGAATTTTTTGAGACACGTACCTGAGTGATTAAGAGTTTAGGATTGGCTGGGCACGGTGGCTCACACCTATAATCCCAGCACTTTGGGAGGCCAAGGCGGGCAGATTACCTGAGGTCAGGGGTTCGAGACCAGCCTGAACAACATGGAGAAACCCGTTCTCTACTAAAAATACAAAATTAGCCAGGCGTGGTGGTGCATGCCTGTAATCCCAGCTACTTGGGAAGTCTGAGGCAGGAGAATCGCTTGAACCCGGGAGGCGAACATTGCGGTAAGCCGAGATGGTGCCATTGCACTCCAGCCTGGGCAACAGGCAACAAGAGTGAAACTCCATCTCAAAAAAAAAAAAAAAAAAAAAAAGAGTTTAGGATCTATATTCACTCTGCCTGGGTCCAAATCCTGGATGTTATTAACTGTGTGACTTTGGGCAAGTTTATTAACATCTCCATTTTTTAAAAATCTGTAATAGGAATATAATAATAATAAATGCACACTCTCTCAGGATTTAATTAAATGGAATAAAATATATAGAACTCCTAGAACAGTGCCAGGAGTTTGAGGCCAGCCTGGGCAACATAGTGAGACCCCATCTTTACAAAAAATACATTTAAAAAATGAGGTGGGAATGGTGGTGCACACCTGTGGACCCAGCTACTTGATAGACTGAGATGGGAGGATTGCTTGAGCCCAGGAGGTCAAAGCTGCAGCAGTGCAGTGATTGTGTCCCAGTAATCCCAGCACTTTGGGAGGACAAGGGAGGAGGATTCCTTGGGGCCAGGAGTTCAAGACCAGCTTGGGCAACATAACGAGACCCCATCTGAACAACAACAAAAATTCTCATGCACTTAGCATTTGCCAGATATAATGCCAATTTCTAGGGCACAAAGGCAAATGGTAACTACCTCCCTGGATTGTTGTAAAATAATGCATGCAAAACATTTTGTGCCCCCAATGATCCCTTCCTCATGGTGTCCCCACACTTTTATTTTGTACTTTCACAATGAGCAGGGCACCACCAGGATACTGGGAAATAATGACGTGTGATTTCCAAGACTAGGTCATACAAAACATTTTGCCTTGCTCTGTTGAATCACTTGCTCTGGTGGAAAACAGACAACTGCTATGTCATAGCATTCAAGCGGCCCTATGGAGAGGTCCATGTGGTAAGGAACTGAGGCTTCCTTCCAACAGCCAAGTGAAAGAGCCATCTTGGAAGAGGATCCTCCAGCTCTCAACAAGTTTGCCAAGCCAACATTTTGAGCATAACCTCATGAGAGTCTCTGAGCCAGAACCACACATCTAAGCTGCAGTAACTTTGACGTAATAATGATTTATTGTTGTTAAGCCACTAAGTTTGGGAATAATTTGTTGTGTAGTAATAGATAGCTAATACAGTTGTGCTTATTATGTTTGGTACTTATTACTGTCACTACCACATCAGTGCATTGTTGTATTAAACTGTTTTGTTTCCCCGCTGAATTATGCTGGGCTCACAGGGGGAAAAGTGCCCACCAGAGTTTTTTCTTTTTTATGTAATCAAGTTTTTAAAATTCTATTCTATTCTATTTTATTTTTTTAAGTTCCAGGGTACATGTGCAGGATGTGCACGTTTGTTACGTAAGTAAACGTGTGCCATGATGGTTTGCTGTAACTATCAACCCCTCACCTAAGTATTAAGCCCAATATGCATTAGCTCTTTTTCCTAATGCTCTACCCTCTTCCTTCCCTCCCCCAAAAGGCCCCATTGTGTGTTGTTCCCCTCCCTGTGTCCATGTGTTCTCATTGTTAAGCTTTCCACCTGTAAGTGAGAAAACGCAGTGTCTGGTTTTCTGTTCCTGAGTTAGTTTGCTGAGGATAATGGCTTCCAGCTTATCCACCACATCCCTGCAAAGGACATTATCTCATTCTTTTTATGGATTCATAGTATTCCATGGTATGTATGTACCATATTTTCTTTTTTTTTTTTTTTTTTTTTTTTTTTTTTTTTTTTTTGAGACGGACTCTCATTCTGTCACCCAGCTAGAGTACAGTGGCACGATCTCTGCTCACTGCAACCTCCGCCTCCCAGGTTCAAGCGATTCTCCTGCCTCGGCTTCCTGAGTAGCTGAGATTACAGGCGCGTACCACCACACCTAGCTAGTTTTCTGTATTTTTAGTAGAGACGGGGTTTCACCGTATTAGCCAGGATGGTCTCAATCTCCTGACCTCAGGTGATCCACCCGCCCGCCTCAGCCTCCCAAAGTGCTGGGATGAGCCACTGCGCCCGGCCAGTACCACATTTTCTTTAACCAGCCTATCATTAATGGAAATTTGGGTTGATTCCATGTCTTTGCTGTTGTGAATAGTGCTGCAATGAACATACACAAAATTACCTGAATGATTCCAGTAAACATCATGTATTCGTTTGCCAGTTACCATAATAAAATACCACAGATTGGGTGGTTTAACCAACAGAAATTTATTTTCCCACAATTCTGGAGGCTGGAAATCCATGATCAAGGTGTTGGCAGGGTTGGTTTCTTCTGAGACCTTGGCTTGCAAGATGGCCACCTTCTTGCTATATCCTCACAAGATCATTCCTCTGTGCACGTTTGTGTCCTAATGTTTTCTTCTTATAAGGACACCGGTCATTTTAGATTAGGGCTCATTCGTATGATGTCATTTTCACCTTAACTGCCTCTTTAAAAGCTCTATCTGGAAATAAAGTCACATTCTGAGGTTACTGGGGGTTAGAATTTCAACAAATGAATTTTGGGAGGACTTGCCAGCATCACTTGTGGAGCATTGAACTGGAGAAACTGCCCTAATTTCTCATTTGAAGGTCTAAACACCTCTTTTATCAAAATCAACCAGATTCTATTAAGAAGGCCGAATGTGCATCTGGCTCAATCAACAGGATTCTGTCTGCTTCAAATGCTTGATTTTTTTTTCATTCTCAGAGAATGAAAACAATGTTGAAATACTGAGTATGTTCTATACAGAGTCTTCATGTCACAATGAATAAGAAAAGTACTTTTTTTTTGAGACAGGATCTTGTTTTGTAGCTCAGTCTGCAGTTTTTGGAGTGCACTGGCATGACATAACTCGCTGTAGCTTCCATTTCTTGGGGTCAAGTAATCCTCCCACCTCAGCCTCCTGAGTAGCTGGGACTACAGGCATGTGCTACCACTCCAGGCTAATTATTTTATTGTATTTTTAGTAGAGATGGGGTCTTGCTATGTTGCCCAGGCTGGAATCAAACTCCTGGGCTTAAGCAATCTTCCTGCCTCAGCCTTCCAAAGTGTTGGGATTATAGGCACAAGCCACTGCACCCAGTCAAGAAAATACTTTCTAATACTGAATGCAGCTAAAGAATGCATGGTAAACCATTATTGTCCATTCAGGATCACTACCATCCAAGTGGGACACTCAATCTTTGAGATTCTGAGTGGTGCTATAATATTTGTTGCCTTGGTATCTGAGTGAGCACTTAGTCTAACAATTATCTGGAGGGGTATATTAGGGTTCTCCAGAAAGATAGAACCAATAGAATGGATGAATAGATAGATGGATAGATAGATAGAAAGATAGATTGATAGATAGATATGTGAGGGGATTTTGTTAGGGGAAATGTCTCATGCAATTATGAAGGCTGAGAAGTTCCACAGCAGGCCATCTGCAAGCTGGAGACCCTGGGATGCTGACAGCATGGCTTACTCCAAGTCCAAAAGCCTCAGAACTAGTGGTGTAATTCTCAGTCCAATGCTGAAGGCCTGAGAAGCTAGGGAGTGAGGGCACACTGCTAGTGCAAGTGGTGGAGTCCAAAGACCAGAGAGCCTTGAGTTGCGACATCTAAGTACAGGACAGGAAGAGTGTATCTCAGCTCCAAGAGGTAGAGCAACACATTCACCTTTCCTCTGTTTTTGTTATCTTCAGTCCTGGCCTTTGGATGGTACCCACTCCCATGGAGGGCAGATCTTCCCCACCTAGTCCACTCACACTCATGTGTTAATCTCTTCTGGAAACACTTATAGACACACCCAAAGATAATACTTTACCAGGTTTTTAGGTATTCTTTAATCCAGTCAAGATGATACCTAAAATTAACCATCACAAGGGTATATTCAATCTGAATGGCCAAAATTATCTGATAGAGCCTTCACATACTTGTACTCAACAGATGTACTCTCGGGATTAAATGAGTTTATGCTCAAGAAATGATATTAGCCAGGCACAGGGGTACATGCCATTGTCCTAGCTACCCTGGAGGCTAGGGCAGGAGGAGTATTGCTTGAGCCTGGCAGCTTGAGGCTGCAGTGAGCTGCGATGGTGCCACTGCAATCCAGCCTGGGTGACTGGGCAAGACTCCACCGCAAAGAGAGAGAGGCAGAGAGAGAGAGAGAAGAAATGGTATCTGTTATTTTACATTAAAAGTTCTGGAATAGGGGAGTGCTATGGTCTGAACGTATCCCTCCAAAGTTCATGTTGGAACTTATGACCCAATGTGACAGTATTAAGAGGTGGGGCTTTTACAAAATGACTAGGCTATTAGAGACCCACCCTTATGATGAATGAATGAATGTCCTTATCAAAGAGATTCCATTTCCACCATGCTGAGGGCAGAAAACAAACAAACAAACAAACAAACACAAACGAGGTTCCACACAGCACTCATCCTTTTTGCCCTTCCACCCTTCTGCCATGTGAGGACAAAGCAACAAGCCTCCATTTCGGAAGCAGAGAGCAGCCCTCACCAAATCTGAATCTGTTGGTGCCTTGATATTGAACTTCCTAGCCTCTAGAACTGAGAGAAATGTTTCTGCTCTTTTTTTTTTTTTTTGAGACAAAGTCTCGCTCTTTTTGCCCAGGCTGGAGTGCGATGGTGTGATGTTGGCTCACTGCAAACTCCGCCTCCTGTGTTCAAGGGACTGTCCTGCCTCAGCCTCCCGAGTAGCTGGGATTACATGCGCGTGCCACCATGCCTGGGCAATTTTTGTACTTTTAGCAGAGATGGGACCTCACCACGTTGGCCAGGCTGGTCTCAAACTCAGGCAATTCGCCCGCCTCAGCCTCCCAAAGTGCTGGGGTTGCAGCCGGGAGCCACTGCGCCTGGCTGAAATGTTTCTGTTCCTTGTAAATTACCCAGTCTCATGTATTTTGTTATAGCAGCACAAACAAATTAAGTAAGCTATAATATCAGGCTGTCTTCTAATTCCCTATGCTCTGCTGCACAAATTGTATTTCCAGAAGTTCCCAAAGGAAGGTCTCAGGAAATGAAATGGATATGAGCTAACCTCACGTCAGGGGGTCAGTCTATGGAGGATCATAATCATACTACATGGTCCACCTTTGCTATAATCTATTCTTTTTTTTTTTTTTTTTTTTTTTGAGACAGAGTTGCTCTGTTGCCCAGGCTGGAATGCAATGGTGCGATCTTGGCTCACTGCAACCTCCGCCTCCTGGGTTCAAGAGATTATCTTGTCTCAGCCTCCTGAGTAGCTTGGATTACAGGCACCTGCCACCACACCCGGCTAATTTTTGTATTTTTAGTATAGACGGGGTTTCACCATGTTGGTCAGGCTGGTCTCAATCTCCTGACCTCAAGCAATCCACCTTCCTCGGCCTCGCAAAGTGCTGGGATTACAGGCATGAGCCACCGCGCCCAATCTTATAGTCTATTCTTAAGGCCCTCATATATTCCCAAGTACTAGAAGGGAGGCAGCCACATTATCTTATGTTCTAGGTATCCTCAGCATCGAATACAGGAGCTAGCCCACATAAAATGGGGTTTTCTCAAGATGGGATTTCACTCTGTCACCCAGGTTGGAGTGTAGTGGTACGATCTTGGCTCACTGCAACCTCTGCCTCCCAGGCTCAAAAGATCCTTCCACCTCAGACTCCTGAGTAGCTGGGACCACAGGCACACACCACCATGCCTGGCTAGTTTTTTGGATTTTTGGTAGAGACTGGGTTTCGCCCTGTTGCCCAGGCTGGTCTTGAACTCCTGAGTTCAGGCAATTTACCTGCCTTGGCCTCCCAAAGTGTTGGGATTACAGGCATGAGCCACTGCACCCAGCTGTTTTCCGGCTTTTATTGAGACAGAGTCTCACTCTGTTGCCCAGGCTGGAATGCAATGGCACAATCTCGGGTCACTGCAGCCTCTGCCTCCTGAGTTCAAGCGATTTTTTCTGTCTCAGCCTCTAGAGTAGCTGGGATTACAGGTGCCCGCCACCACACCCGGCTACTTTTTGTATGTTTAGTGGAGATGGGGTTTCGCCATGTTGGCCAAACTGGTCTCCAACTCTTGACCTCAGGTGATCCCCACACCTTAGCCTCCCAAAGTGCTGGGATTATAGGCATGAGCCACCGAGCCTGGCTTTGTTTTCTCTGCGTGTGGTTTTTTTTTTTTTTTTCAGAGATAGGGTCTTACTCTGTCGCCTAGGCTGGAGTACAGTGGCACAATCAGCTCACTGCAGCCTTGAACTCCTGGGCCCAAGAATTCTTCCCACCACAGTCTTCTGAGTAGCCAGGACTATAGATGAGCACTGGTTAAATTTTTAAATTTTTTGTAGAGACAGAGTCTTGTTATGTAGTACAGGCGGGTCTCAAACTCCTAGCCTCAAGTGGTCCTCCAGCCTCAGCCTCCCAAAATTTGGGAATTATAGGCATGAGCCACTGCATCTGACCATATAAAATGTTAATAAACTGACCAGGCGCGGTGGCTCATGCCTGTAATCCTGGTACTTTGGGAGGCTGAGGCAGGCAGATCACCTGAGGTCAGGAGTTTGAGACCAGCCTGGCCAATGTGGTGAAACCCCATCTCTACTAAAAATACAAAAATTAGCCGGGTGTGGTGGCACGTGCGTGTAATTCCAGCTACTCGGGAGGCTGAGGCAGGAGAATTGCTTGAACCTGGGAGGCAGAGGTTGTAGTCAGCCGAGATCACGGCACTGCACTCCAGCCTGGGCGACAGAGTGAGACTCGGTCTCAAAAAAAAAAAAAAAAGTTAGTAAACCTTTGTTTATCTGGCTAACGGCTAATAAGCCTGTATATATTTGTTATTGTGTAAATGACCAAACCAGCACACCTTCCTACCCTGACCCATCTTTCTATTTCCCGTGGGTTATTATCCACCCTGTAGACAGGAACCTAACTGCATAGCCTGGGCTCCTTACTCCATGAGCAGGAAGATTTGACAGGCAATAACAATGACATGTATATCAGATTTCGTCTCTGTCTTGATGCATTTTGGTCCTGTTAAGGAATTGAGTGGAAACACTTCTCTATTCCTCAGCTAAAACATTGGTGGAGCTGACCTAGGAGAAAGAAAGAAGCAAGTGGAGCTTATGGGTCTTCACCCAGGAGTAAAATGATAAAAATATAGAGCCATCTCTTCAAACCATCAAATAGCCCATTGACTAGAATAAAGCTGTGCATTTACTTGTTGGGACCACGGAAGTGGGAGCCTCCAGAGGTCTGACAGATGCAGGATCCACTGGGCGCTGGCACATCACAGCCACCCACCTCTGGCACCTTCATAATTATCACAGGGGTGACAAGCTGCTTTTCCACATTCTGCAGTTTACTTCCAGACAGACTAAAGGATCTATGTCTCTGTCTCACATTTCTCTGGATTGGAAGGAGATTCATTGAAGAAAACGTCCAATAATATTCCGAGGGCAACAGCTTTGTTCTCCAGCCTGCTGAAGTCTTGCCTCTTCATGTTCTATTAAATTTTGCTTGTGTCTAAAAGTAGGTCACCTAACCTTTTTTTCTTCCTCTTTCTCTTCTTGAGATAATCTCTCTGTAGCCACGCAGCCCTCTTAGGTGCCTGGACCAACACCTTTCTGCAGTAACCCAAGGGTTGACGACTCCTCACGCTGATGTTCTGCTGTCTCCAGTGCAGCTCATGAATCCAAATCCAAATTCAGCTCAGCCTGTAAGACCTCCCTTTGCTTGGCCAATTTCTCTTCAGTTTCAAGACACAAGATGGCCAGTTAGATATGAAATTTTACAGATGATGAAAATGTGTCTTTGCCAGGCATGGTGGCTCATGCCTGTGATCCAAGCACTTTAGAAGGCCAAGGCAGGTGGATCACCTGAGCTCAGGAGTTTGACACCTGCCTGAGCAACAAAATGAGAACCCGTCTCTATAAAAATTTAAAAAGCAAAGAAAATATATGTCTAACAATGACTTTATGTCAGATGCAGAATCTGGGCTATTTCGCTCAGAACCCCGTTGGATACGTCCCGTTAGTAATAGTGGTAAGAGCAGGATTAATCTAGTTTCCTCATACTGATCTGAATTTTGGGTCAAGTCAGCCGTCCTTTCTGGCATTTAGAAATTGTTGGGTTTTCCCTGACTCTGTTTCCTAAGACGGTTATCCTTTCTGCCCAAGCCTCAGGCCTTCTTTCTGTCTCTTTTCTGCTTCTGGATGATTCCCTGGGAGTGCACTTGACCTCATTCTATTTCTTTTGTATTTAGATTCTTCCCTCTCAAATCCATATTGCCCAGATGCCATAAGTCCAGTCTGCCTGTCTGCCAAAGAGATGGGGTGTCTCTAACATGAATGTCAATACCCAGAAACCTACTGTGTATACCATACTCCCCCTGCTTACTTCCTAACGGCCTACCATCTGGACACCCCTTCCTTGGGCCTTCATATACATGACTTCCCTACCTTAGGTAGCCACCACCTCCCCTTTTCCCTTGCATGGCTACTCTTACCAAAGAGATGAGGTCTCTCTTCAGCCAAACTCGACTTATAAAAAACTCATCAATTAGTACCACGCCACCATGCCACTTCAAATACTTTGTTTGGAGACGGACTTTTGCAGTAGCACAATCATAGCTCACTGCAACCTCTGCCTCCCAGATTCTGGTGATTTTCCTGCCTCAACCTCCCCAGTAGCTGGGATTATAGGCGTGTACCACCATACCCAGCTAATTTTTGTGTTTTTTGGTAGCAACAATGTTTCACCATGTTGGCCAAGCTGGTCTCAAACTCCTGGCCTCAAGTGATCCTGCTGCCTCAGCCTCCCAAAATGCTGGGATTACAAGCATGAGCCATTTATTTTTCTTTTTTTGAGACAGGAGCTCACTCTGTTACCCAGGCTGGAGTGTAGTAGCATGATCGAAACTCACTGCAACCTTGAACTCCTGGATTCAAGTGATCCTCATGCCTCAGCCTCCTGAATAGCTGGGACTATGGGTGTACGCCGACATGCTCAGCTCATTCAAAAATTTTTTCATAGAGATAGGCGGTCTTGCTATGCTGCCCAGCCTGGTCTCAAACTCCCGGACTCAATTGATCCTCTTGCCTTGGCTTCCCAAAATGCTAGGATTACAGGTGTGAGTTACTGTGCCTGGCCTTTGATTTTTAGACAGGGTCTTGCTCTGTTGCCAAGGCTGGAGTGCACTGGTGTGATCACAGCTCACTGCAGCCTTGTCCTGAGTTTAAGTGATCCTCCTTCTTCAGTCTCCCAAGTTACTAGGACTACAGGTGTGTGCCACCACACCCAGCTACTTTATGAATATTTTGATTCCAAAGTCTGAAAAAAGTTTTCCAGATTCATCTCTCAAATGAGATCTCCAGGTCAAATAATGTCCCTATTGTCAGGCATCCTGCTTCAGAAGCAAGATGCAGCATTTTTCTTTCTTTACTTGCAGCAGGCAGCTAATAAACATTATCCTGTGCTGGACCATCCATGTTCTATGCATTCTAATGTGTGCTTTACATAAAAAATTAGCCCAAGTGAACCTCACTGTGACATTACAAGGTACGTATTATTAATCTCTTTTTTTTTTTTTTTTTTGAGGTGGGGTCTCACTCTGTTGCCAAGGCTGGAGTACAATGGCTCATGCCTGTAATCCCAGCATTTTGGGAGGCTGAGTTGGGAATATCCCTTGAACCCAGGAGTTCGAGACCAGTCGAGACAACATAGGAAGATCCCCATCTCTAGAAAAAATAAAACATAGCCATGCATGGTGGCATGTGCCTGTGGTCCCAGCTACTTGGGAGGCTGAGAAAGGAGGATCACTTGAGCCTGGGAGGTTGAGGCTGCAGTGAGCCGTGATCATGCCACTACACTCCAGCCTGGGTGACAGAGTGGGACCCTACCTCTAAAAAGAGAGAAAGAGGGAGAGCTTTTAAAATATGGCAAAATGTGCCCACAAGCTGATGGGCCTATTTCTTTTTTTTTTTTTTTTT
>NW_016809579.1:1330366-1343306 GCF_001698545.2 Rhinopithecus bieti | reverse complement strand
TTTTTTGAGGTGGGGTCTCACTCTGTTGCCAAGGCTGGAGTACAATGGCTCATGCCTGTAATCCCAGCATTTTGGGAGGCTGAGTTGGGAATATCCCTTGAACCCAGGAGTTCGAGACCAGTCGAGACAACATAGGAAGATCCCCATCTCTAGAAAAAATAAAAACATAGCCATGCATGGTGGCATGTGCCTGTGGTCCCAGCTACTTGGGAGGCTGAGAAAGGAGGATCACTTGAGCCTGGGAGGTTGAGGCTGCAGTGAGCCGTGATCATGCCACTACACTCCAGCCTGGGTGACAGAGTGGGACCCTACCTCTAAAAGAGAGAAAGAGGGAGAGCTTTTAAAATATGGCAAAATGTGCCCACAAGCTGATGGGCCTTTTTTTTTTTTTTTTTTTTTTGAGACGGAGTCTCGCTCTGTCTCCCGGGCTGGAGTGCAGTGGCCGGATCTCAGCTCACTGCAAGCTCCGCCTCCCGGGTTCACGCCATTCTCCTGCCTCAGCCTCCCGAGTAGCTGGGACTCACAGGCGCCCACCACCTCGCCCGGCTAGTTTTTTGTATTTTTTTAGTAGAGACGGGGTTTCACCGGGTTAGCCAGGATGGTCTCGATCTCCTGACCTCGTGATCCGCCCGTCTCGGCCTCCCAAAGTGCTGGGATTACAGGCTTGAGCCACCGCGCCCGGCCTGATGGGCCTATTTCTTTCTTTTTTTTAAATAGAGACGGAGTCTTGCTCTGTTGCCCAGGCTGGAGTAGAATGGTGTGATCTTGGCTCACTGCAACCTCTGCCTCCCGGGTTGAAGCGATTTTCCTGTCTCAGCCACCTGAGTAGTTGGAAATACAGGCACCTGCCACCACACCCGGCTAATTTTTGTATTTTTAGTAGAGACGGGGTTTCACCACGTTGGCCAGGCTGGTCTCAAACTCCTAACCTCAGGTGATCCACCTGCCTTGGCTTCCCAAAGTGCTGGAATTACAGGTGTGAGCCACTGCGCCCAACCAATTTGTTTCTTATAAAGCTTAGGGTAGGAGGCTTGAAGATGGGAACAGAAGAAAAAAGGTTGAAGGGCCCAGCTGATGTGTGTCGCAAGTTAGGAAATTGTTGACGGTCTGCAATGCCAGCAGCATCATGGGTGCTTATCACCAAGACAGAGACCTCAGAACAGGCAGGACTGGCTGTGCTGGCACTCACAGCTACATGCAGATGGAGCCTGACCCTTGGCCTTGGTTTGTGACCTTATTCCCAGGTGCTTCTTTGGAAAGCTGTACAGTGAGGGAGGTGACGCAGCCTAAGGGCAGGACATACTAGCATGGGAGCAGTGGCGGGCAAGTGGGCTGACTGCCCAGGTATTGTAGAGTCCACCTGCACAGTATGACATCTCCCATCCTTTTGGATAGATTATTCTATAGGGTGGCCTCCACCTACTCCCAACTCCCAAATCTGACATTCATTCCTCTACTTCCCCCTAAGTGCTCCCTAGCACCTGCCCTGAGTTTGTTCACTATTGGAACCCCAAATCCAGGGCATCTCACTGGCTGAGATTCAGCTTACTACCTCATTGATGGGGAGACTCTTACGTTGAAGAAGTAATTTTCTGATAGGACCACAAGATGAACTTATTTTTAACGTGGGTACAAATACTAAATAAATATGGTCTTAGTGTTTTGCCAAAAGGAATTTAGATATTTTAAACGGGTCACAATTAAATTCAAAAAGGGGCTGGACCTGATGGGATGGGTTGGTGAGGCCCAGAGGCTCCACCTCAAGTGCAGTACTGGACATCCCCTCCCAGTACTGGGGGTCTGACTTGTACATAGTCAAGCCCAATACTGGCACAGCCACAGGCTGGGGATGGAGGCTTATGAGTGCACTGGAAAACAGGGAGGACTGAGTCCAGGGTCTCAGGGGGTTTAGTAGTGAGGGCTCCTGTGAAGAACCCTTCACTCAGTGGTGTTCATTATTGGCCCCTTCCTTAATATGTTCCAGCCCTGAGGATGCACCTTGCATGCTCTGACCCTTTGAATACCAAAGAAATAAGCAAGGAGATAACTGATGCCTCAAAGAGATTAACGGTGCCATGACATCTGGGGGCCGGGACCTTGTCCAGCCTAAAGGTTTAAGTACCATGGATGAGCAGTGTCTTAACCAGCAACTGGAGATTTCCTGAGGTTTAACGGGGAAAGGAGATTCATATACTAGAAGACACCAGGTGCGTCACATTGCTTCTCTTTATTTTCAACAGTTTCTTTACAACAGTTTCTTTATAACAGTCTAAATAGGGATTAACTTCTACATGTACTTCCCAAGCCAGAATCCCCCTTTAGAAATTCAGATTCTAACTGTATAGGATGCATCTCCCAAAAGATCCCGTTAACTCAAGTCAACATCTGCCTACCCCCAACTTCTCCTTTTTTTCCTCACTCACACTGAACATTTGTCTGAAACTGTGGCTGCTTTGTTGCTTCAAGATGCATGCACATCCTGGACTTCAGTGTCCAAGTATGCAGAATGAAGCATTTGGTATGTGCACCCAGCTAGTTAGGCATAAAACAGGGGCACAGGATGGGCTCTGGGTCATAGAAGGTTCTGTCCCCACAGTGAGGACAGGGATTGGCACTAAGCCAGACCATGCTGGGCCGCCCCAATTCGCACAGCAACTCCTTGAGCCTGGCGTGCAGATAGGCAAGTCTCCCCAGGTGGAGGGTACCACGGACATCCTCATAACTCTCCAGAGGAACAGGATACAGCACATGGGTCAGATTGCTCAGCCCAATGAGGTGATGCAGGAGGTTCTCCAGGACAGATATGGAGATGGGATTCCCGCAGAAGCTTAAGGTCGTAAGCTGGGTGCAGTGGCTCAGGGAAGGCAGGAGGACAAGGAGCTGATCATCCATGATCCCACACTCATCAAAGTCCAGGTCCTGGAGGGTGGCAGAGGCTCTCTCCAGCAGAGCTTGGAGGGGCTCGGGACTTACATCGGTCAGCATGACCCCACTTAGACTCAGGACACTCAGCTGACCGACGTTGGGGCTCTGGGACAGATGCATCACATCGCCTTCCGAAAGCCGGCAGTTAGTTACTGAGAGGGTTTCCAAGGGATTCATCACGTGCCTGCAAACAGACAAAGCAGTTAGTGCTGGGGAATGGTGGTAGTGGGGTGGGCAGACTGGAAAGAGGCCCGTTTCACCAAAACCCAAAGTCTTCCAGATGATGGTTAACCCCCCAGGATGCCATGCTGTAAAGGAGCATTCAAGGGAGTATAAGTTCAGGTGCAGTCCTTTCTCCATCATTTGCTGCACAAGTGGGTCAAGTAAACCAAGATCTCAAACACTCCCTTGGCTGATCTGTGAGGCAAGGTCCAACACAGACCTCTCAGGTGGTGTGAGCATGAACTGAATTGAGAGAGCCTGATTTGATGTCTCAAGCAAGGAAGGGCATCAGTGAATTTTAGTATTTGAAGATACAACCGAAAATACTTTTTCAACTCAGGCTTCCTCCGCCACAGCCTAGGCCCCAGTCACCTGTATCTCTGTGCCTGATGAAGTTACTGGGTACTAGTCATAGAGGACAAACTTGGGCAGGGTCAGCAACATCCAAAGGGGGTTCCCAGGCTGCAGGGCTACCTTAGATCACATCATCAGCAAACCACCTATCAATTTTTGCAATTCCTCACTCTTGTTCCTTCTCCCACATCTCCAGAACAATCCATTTCCCACCTATTACCTTAACTGGAGTTCTAAATCACACTTTACAGACAGGAAATTTGAGTCGGGTTTAGAGGGAACAGCTCATGTTGAGAAGCTGGTGAGTACACAGCTTACAATTTCAAATCTCACCTTTGACGGGCTTTCCCTTCTTCAATGCCCTCCTTGCTTATTTTTGGTCATCTTAGGCATCATTTCCTAAGGAAGAATGCCTAAAGGCACCCTTGCCAGACCCCAAGCTCCCATTACAGAGTTTTCTAACAAGGAGTCACTGTTAATAGCATCTATCCTAATGTGTATCTCTAACCCTAATGAGTAGTAGTTACGTGATATCATGCTTGGGGACAGAGTGGTGAACAAGACATGTTAACTGGTAGTGACTTGCTCACTCTTGCATTATCAGTGGCTGGCACATACAAGATGTCCTTTATTGTTTACTACAGTAAAGAAGGGCTTGCTCTGGTCTGCAGAGAAACCTCACCATCCCTTACCTGAGCAACTGATCCAGGCGGCCTCTAAGGAAAAATAAAGAGTCCACATAAACAGCCTGGAGGCACTGCAGACTGAGGAACTGAGAGGTGAACTGCGCGATATACTGCTCTTCCTTCTCCGGGGAAATGGAGGAAGATGCATGGATGTGGGAGAGGAGGAGTCTACGCAGATTAATCATCTGGCCCAGGTAAGGAGAAAATTTTGCCAAGGTGGGTAGCTTCCAGGTACAAGTCACTTCCAAATCTTCAATAGAGTCCAGCTGTACCATTTTCAGGATCATCTTGATATTCTGCATGGGCATTGCAAAAATCTTCAGCTTCTTACAGCACAGGTGTAGTACATTTTTCTGTCGCTTCACTTTCTCCATGAGGTAAGAGAACAACTCATCACAGGCACCTTCCTTGAGGGACAGGTCTACAAGCACCTCTATTGGAGTGAAGGGCTGCTCTGCCTCTGTGCTCAAACCATCTACTTTTCGCTTCTTTCTCATGGGCTGAGCTGCTTCTGGCTCTGGAAATGAGTAGAGACTGGCCCTGTTTCCAGACCATACAGTCCAGAAGTCCTGATGAGAGTTCTTCCGTAAATCCAGCACTTCGAGTTTCCACCTTCTGTGGGGAAAAACAGGTTAATAGCTGAGATGCTTTAAAATCAACTCAAGGGCCGGGCGCGGTGGCTCAAGCCTGTAATCCCAGCACTTTGGGAGGCCGAGACGGGCGGATCACAAGGTCAGGAGATCGAGACCATCCTGGCTAACACAGTGAAACCCTGTCTCTACTAAAGAATACAAAAAATTAGCCGGGCGACGAGGCGGGCGCCTGTAGTCCCAGCTACTTGGGAGGCGGAGGCAGGAGAATGGCGTAAACCTGGGAGGCGGAGCTTGCAGTGAGCTGAGATCCGGCCACCGCACTCCAGCCTGGGCGACAGAACCAGACTCCGTCTCAAAAAAAAAAAAAAAAAATCAACTCAAGATAAGACCATGAGTCTCATAATGTGGGTAAGAACCAACCAGACATCTGCCTTAGATCTGCACTTTTACTCCATACATCAGAAAGGCATCAGTTGCTCCCTTTCCCACTAGGATCCTGGGATCCTCCCTGGTCCCCACTTCCTGCCCCACCAGGAGGAAGCAGGTGCATGTTCCTTCAGACACCTGCATTTTAATGAGTGCCCCATGTCCAGAAGCCCATTCCAAGAGTGACCCCTGCAGTGGCCCCCAAGGCCTCCCTGAACTTCCTTGCTGGCACCATCAGAGCCTCTGGTCCAGCCTTAGGTGCTCCACGCTCCCTGACCCCAGCTGCATCCTGCTCAGGTTCCCAGGGCCCCACATGACGCTGCTAGATCACCCTTACCTGGGGCGAACCTCCTGGGCAAGCAGCACATCAAGTCCATCAAGCACAGCCTTAAAGGTCTCCAGGTGAAGCTGTTGTCCCTTCATCAGCACTCCCAGAGGGAGGCAGGTGAAGGGCCAGGCCTGCACCATTGCCTTCAGGGTCTGGCTGTGTCTCCCGTCAAAGGCTGCTGTGAAGAGTGGCGGGAAGAGCTCCCTGGGCAGCAACTCCAGGGCGGCGATGGCCAGGGCCTCATCCTTCAGCAGGCTCTGCCCCGCCAGCTCCACAAGTCTCCGTGGGCTTGTCCACACGCTCATGCTGATGTATCGGCTCTGAATGGAACCCTGAGGAAACATACAGGGAACAAAGCATCCCTTTCAGCCCAAGCATAAGCAACTCTATCTTTTCCTCGCCCTTCTGAGGGACCAAGTCAGGGCCAAAGTCACTGTGCTAGCAACAGCAGAGGAGTTCTCAGTTTATCCCGATTCCATTCTGCACTCGGTGGCCACAAAGACACAGCTCTGCTGGCATCAGGATGAGCATCTCATCAAGTGTAGAGGAGGAAACAGGATGGCCACTGGCCCCATCCTGTATCTACCCACTACTCTATTTAATTCTAGTCCCCCTGGGAAGTGAGAACTAAGGAGCCTGAGTGCTGAGCCTACTCATTCCGGGAAAAAGCTTCTGATGATCACTCAAAGACAATTCAAACGGGAGTGTCACGTAGCCCAGGACAGCATCCTTCTCTGCTCCAACAAGTAAGCCAGATGGGAAAGATTAGGGACACACACAATGCACAGTGGGTGCCATTATATTTCACTAAAAAATTTTAAATGAGAAACTACAGAAGCAGCAGCCCAACAGTATTACACCGCAATTGGAAGTAAAATTAAAACAAAATAAAAAACATTCTGAGACATGTATTTTAAGTGTGTCTCTTTTACGTATATTAAGAGTTACTACTTTGACACGGAAATCAAGGGAGCAAACAATTCACAGTAGAACAAAACCTGGTTCTTTTTCCCCAAAACATTAGTTTTAAAATGGAGAAATAAAAATTGTGTATATTTATGGTGCACAATATGATGCTTTGAAGTATGTATACATTGTAGAATGGGTACCTTAAGCTAATTAACATATGTATAATCTCACTTATGTGTGGTGAGAACACTTAAAATGTACTCTTAGCAATTTTCATGTATACAATACATTATTAACTACGGTTACCATCTTGTATACTAGATGTTTTGAAAAAACCTCCACCCTCCAGCACAGTGGCTCATGTCTGTAATCCCAGCACTTTGGGAGGCCAAGGTGGGATAACGGCTTGAGCCCAGGAGTTCAAGACCAGCCTGGGCAACACAACAAGACCTCATCTCTATTTAAAAAAAAAAAAAGAAAAGAAAAGAAAAAAGAAAATGTCTTTAATTCCAAAGCATCTGACAAAAAAAGAAAAAAGAAAAAAAAAAGAAAAAAATCTATGGAATATTTTTTAACCTTTTAGTTAAAAAAAACCTTTACTAGTAAATCTCTAAAGATTTAAAGAATCATAAATGATGCAAATTATAATTTCTTGCCACATACTATTTAAATTGTAATAAAGTAAAATTCCAACTAATTAGATAGCTTTTATTTTCCAAAAAAGCTGTTTAAGAAATTATTTTTTAACATATACAAAATGACAGAAATCAAAATGTTTGGGATTCAATATAAATAATAAATGTTCCAGGTAATGGCTATACTAATTACCATAATTTGATTACACACTATATATGCATCAACTAAAATTTCACATGTACCCTACAAATACATANGACAAAAAAAAGAAAAAAGAAAAAAAAAAGAAAAAAATCTATGGAATATTTTTTAACCTTTTAGTTAAAAAAAACCCTTACTAGTAAATCACTAAAGATTTAAAGAATCATAAATGATGCAAATTATAATTTCTTGCCACATACTATTTAAATTGTAATAAAGTAAAATTCCAACTAATTAGATAGCTTTTATTTTCCAAAAAAGCTGTTTAAGAAATTATTTTTTAACATATACAAAATGACAGAAATCAAAATGTTTGGGATTCAATATAAATAATAAATGTTCCAGGTAATGGCTATACTAATTACCATAATTTGATTACACACTATATATGCATCAACTAAAATTTCACATGTACCCTACAAATACATACGATTATTGTGTATCCATTAAGAAATAATCCAATAACCAAAGAAAAATGTTTGGGATTAAGGCAAAACTACATTTAGAGGCAAAAGCAAAGCTTGTTCCTTTGTAAGAAAAGAAAAAGGAAAATCATCTAGGCAGCATTGGCCCTCATGGCCCGTGGAGACCCTGGGCTGACAGTGGGAAGGCGGCAGTGGCCATAGCCTGAGGTTCCCGACTCACCAGACCCAGGTGTGGTGCAGAAGCCATCTGCCCAGACCTCTGAGAGGACCACAACATTGACTTCAAGGCCTCTGGGTCCCTCCTCTAGCCCCTCAGAAGCTATTATATGCCTTTCTGGGCATCCTTCCCCTTTCAACTCCACGCTGCCAATGGGAGAGCCAAATCTAATTACATTCCTGGATTTCCAGCCAGTGAATCCTGGTGGGGTTTTTTACTTACTTCAGGTTCAACTGATTGAATGGGATGTCCATTTATAAAACGGAAAGAAAAAGTGAACAAAACCACCCAGAAAGTGTAACTGTTGGGGGCATTTTTGGCCACATCAAAATTACCCAAATACTCCAGTTAAGATAGCTTTATGAAGAGCATCATGTCATTACCCCTCCCCACTCCCAAACAATCCCCAAGTATCAAATTGTCACTTATACGTCAGGTTCCCTAACACAGCAAATCACATGCCTATTCAGGGAGAAAGGGAGGTACAACAGAGAGGTGGCTGGTCTTCCAGACTTTGAAGGTCAAGGCTGTCCTGAAGGAAGCTGGGTCAAAATTACACTACGATTAGGAGTTAGTCAGACGTAAGGCTGGGCATTTGTAATGGGACTGAGTGGATTACCACAAAGACAGATATTCTTTTGGGGGGTGGAATTGAAAGACTTTGGCCTGGATGGAGTAGAGAAATTAAAAAGGGGAATGGCTAAGGAAGACAAAAGATAGTTCCAGTAAAGCCAAGGTAATCACTGGGACAGCGAGGCAGTTCAATTTTCCTCCCTCCCTAGAGGGAAAGGGTGTTTTCTGCCAGAAAGTCAGGATCCTCTCGGCAAACAGCCTTGACAAGATTAAACCTAGGAATGTGGGCTGGAGAGGTGGGATGGAGGGTAATATTGGTGACCAAACCTAGGACAGCAACGTTTTCAAGTCTGAAAGACCCTGTGGTTTCTTAGGAATCTTGGAGCCAGGGAGAGAAATAAACAAGGGCCAAAAGCACACATCCCTGCCATTAAGGAAGTTCTCAGAAGACCTTCTCTTTATAGTTAGGTGTCCTCTTCCACACCGGGGCTGTTCACAAGCAGCAGGTCAGGCCTTTACCCCAAACATAATCTCCAATGGCCAGTCCCTTCCTAAGTATTACTGTTTCCACACTTCAAGGAAACAGCTGACTCCTTCTTGACCCTAAGCTTCTCAGGTACAGAGATTCTGGTCAGCGAGATGCAATCAGGCCTATCAATTAAGACTCAATTTTTCCCTCTTTCCATGCTAGGCACTGTGCACAAATACATTTTCTCTCACAAAAATTGAAGTTACATTTGGCGTTTAAGGATCTGCTTAGGGATGATTCCTATCCTGGGCCTGATCACCCATTGCTGCTTTTGAAGTTTCGGAACCTCTCCACCCAAAGAATTCTCCAGGCCATTCTCTGCCTCATGCACTATGACGTCCCCACAATTCTTATATTCTACTGGCAAGTGTCCAGCTGGAATGTCTTGGGGCCTAGCTTGCTTTGCTCTGGCCTGCGTAAGGAGGCTGTAATTCGTTGAAGGGTGTTTTCCATTTCCGTTCTCTCCCTGGAGACTACTTTCTCCTACTTTTCACCCTCAACACCAAATGGCCTTTGTGAAAATTGGGTTAAACTACAATTGGTTCTACATTTCCTTTAATTCCCAGCCAATCATCTTTACTCATCAGCCGCGGAGGACTGAGATTAGTAATAAAGGTCATTGTCAATGTCCCTAATTATCAAGCACCTACTGGGCACAGCAAAGGCGGCAGCAGTTCTCACTCATTACCTCAAATAGCCTTCACAGAAAATCTAAAATTCACCATCATTTTCATTTTTAGTCTTGTAAGTCCTTGACTCTTTCTGGGGAAGAACCTGCTTAGCTCCAGACAGGCAGGAATTGGTAGCCCTTGTGTGAGGAGTTTAGACAGATCTTCATTTCCCTCCCTATCAAACAATCTAAGTGTTAGAAAGGGCTGGTAAGCTTCACATAAACCATGGAAAAACAGGAAAACTGAGTTAAGTCCAACAGTTAGGGAAGTTTCTATGGGATCCCCGCTTCCAGGAGATCCAAGGGAGGAGGAGGGACTGTGATGAAGTGTGAGTTGTGCAATCTCTGAGCTGTGCAATCTCCCTGTGAGGCAGTGACACTCCTCCGTCCAGCTTCACATCGCCAGTTTGCCAGTGGCACTGGAGGAAGCAGCACCAGGAGCACGTTTGCACAAAGGTGCTGTCCTTCCTCCCAGTGTAAGGGAGGAGTGAAAAGACGGGCCCAGCATGACTCCTAGGGTCCGGGCACGAATTGGGGAGGTATTTCTGCATGTCCTGTCTACTGGTTCTTATGGTCCTTGTGGGCTGCACAGGCCAGAGTGGCCTCTGAGCTCATCATAGGGGTGGTCTGCACCCTCCTCTCTAGTCACAGAATTCCAATGAGGACCCCCAAAGTATCTGCACTAGGTCCTTCAGGTCTTTTTTTTGGAGTGCAATGGCACAATCTTGGCTCACTGCAATCTCCGCCTCTTGGGTTCAAACAATTCTCCTGCCTCAGCCTCCTGAGCAGCTGGGATTACAGGCATGCACCCCCACGCATGGCTATTTTTTTGTATTTTTAGTAGAGACGGGGTTTTGCCACATTGGCCAGGCTGGTCTCAAACTCCTGACCTTCAGGTGATCTACCTGCCTAGGCCTCCCAAAGTGTTGAGATTACAGGCGTGAGCCACCATGCCCAGCCTCTTTTTCTACTCTCTAGAGACAGGGTCTTGCTATGTTTCCCAGGCTGGTCTTGACCTCCTGAGCTCAAGTGATCCACCCGTTTCAGCCTCCCAAAGCGCTGGGATTACAGGCGTGTGGATACTAACAGCACCCAATACAGGCGAGCGGATACCAACAGCACCCGAGCACGACCCCACAGTCCAATGCACAGGGTCATCCTTGAGCCTTTGGTTCCAGTACGAGTCTCCAGGTTTCAAGTCAGGTTGCATGTCCTCCCTGACCTCCCCAGGAGGCACCCAACAATCTTCTTGTTCACTTCCCAGGACGAACACTTACCCCTAATGGCCCAAGCCCGTGGGGTGGTGAGATCAAAGCCTCCCTGAGCTCATGCTCTCTGACACCACTCGGAAGTGTGGGCTATGGCATCTGATTACCCCGTGCAAAGGTTCTGAATCTAATCGTGGCTTTGACAATAAGGTCCCCAATACATTAGGATTTGTTTTTTTTTTTGAGAAGGAATTTCACTCCAGTCGCCCAAGCTAGAGTGCACTGGTGCCATCCTGGCTCACTGCAACCTCCACCTCCTGGGTTCAAGCGATTCTCCTGCTCCTGTCGCAGCCTCCCAACTAGCTGGGAGTACAGGTGTGGGCCTCCACGCCTGGCTAATTTTTTTCTATTTTTAGTAGAGACAGAATTTCACCATTTTGGCCAGGCTAGTCTCAAACTCCTGACCTCAGGTGATCCGCCCACCTCGGCCTCCCATAGTACTGGGATTACAGGCATGAGCCACCATGCCAGGCCTAGGGTTTTTTTTTTTTTTAAGAGAGGGAGTCTAGCTCTGTCGCCCAGGCTGGAGTGCAGTGCCATGATCTTGGCTCACTCCAACCTTCGCCTCCTGGGTTCAAACGATTCTCCTGCCTCAGCCTCTTGAGCAGCTGGGACTACAGGCGCATTCCACCACGCCCGGCTAATTTTTTGTACTTTAGTAGAGACAGGGTTTCACTGTGCTAGCCAGGAATGGTCTCAATCTCCTGATCTCGTGATCTGCCTGTCTCGGCCTCCCAAAGTGCTGGGATTACAGGCACGAGCCACCAGGGTTGATTCTTAGACAAAGACAGCAAGGAGGAGTGAAATGCTCTTTTGGGGAAATGACCGGAAACAATAAAAGCGGCTCCTGCCTCTTCCTCTACTGTGAGGGACCTCAGGATGCAGCTCCCATCTGGCTCGAGGGACAAGGACAGAGGGAACAGGGCTTCTCTGAGCACCTCAGACAGCTCAGGGGACCTTCTTACCTGCAAACGTCTTTGTTCCATTTTGAAGTGATTTAGGCTGGCCTCAGGACCTCCAACGTTTGGATTTCTAGGTCTCAGTCACTTGTTTCCACGCACGTCTGAGAGTAATAATCAAAATGCTCCAAAAGGAAGGACACATGTATAATATTTAGGAAGCAATGGTCTCCTATAAAAACCTCCGCAAATACTGCTGAGGAACGTGACAACTGGCGACTCAATCTCGCCCTTTCATTGCAAATCTCTAGCTCCAAACCTGAGCACCAGTGTCTCCTGGGCTGAACCAGGGGGCACAAGGAACAACAGACCATGTGGTCGGTCACAAGTGACCCCTGTGGTCAAGGACCCTGACTACCGTCCTCTAGCCACATTTCTGCCTCTGTTCCCGCCTTCCTAGGATGCCTACGCCCCTACCTGGGCCGTCCCCAACCCCCAGCACCTTCAGAGGGGCCGAGTCCCAGAGCGTCCACCGCATTACAAATGCGCACCCGCCCTGAGGAGCTCCAAACACGAGCACCGCCAATTCGGTTCAAGGTTTCGTGACAGCCACAACTCCTCAACTGTGGCCAATTTTCCGGGGCATGTGGCCCGGGGTGACCCAAATGGCGCACTTTATTTTCTTTGGTCTTCAACCCATTTCTGGAGAGAAAACGGGGACCCGGGACAGGGGTGGTGCCGGGGCACAAGCCCAAGGTCACCCTGTGCGGAAGCGGAGGAATCACAGCTTGAACTTACGTTTTTCCTCAGAGTGCACCACGCCGCGAAGTCGCTGGAAAGAAAGAACGAGACGATGGCGCGCAGCAAGCGCCCTAGCGGCTGTGGGGGGGCAAGCAGCCTGGCCTGACCAATCCCTGTCTCTCAGTCCTTCCAGGGCAAAATCTCACGAGATCCAGCGAGGTCGCCCATTTTCAAGGACTAGGAGGAGGAGGAGCAGTGGGGGGAGGGGCAGAAAAGAAGGGAGCAGAAGGAGGGAAAAAGAGAAGACAGGATTGGGGAAATGGGGTGGGGAAGGAGGG
>NW_016809579.1:1256338-1329483 GCF_001698545.2 Rhinopithecus bieti | reverse complement strand
GGGTGAATAGGTGACGCCTGCGGCCCTTCCCACCCGACAGTAGGGTGGGGCAGGGTGGAAAAGGGGTGCGGTGGGCGAATGGAGAGGCAGTGGGGAGGTGGGGGACTGGCTGGGAGTGTGGGATGCGGTATTCTGGGATAACGGAGACGGCCAAGTCTGGACTCTGTCCTGGGCCTGTGCTTCTGGCGACCTCCCTTTTCCTCAGTTGGATGCGGGGTGCAGGGGCTGGTTCCAGGGTCCCCTGAGCTCAGGTCCTCGCCCCACCCCGCCCCGCTTGTCTAGAAAAGACGCCCCTGCCCTTGGCTGGGCAAATCTCTGGATTTACCTACTTCTGTAACCCCCTGGGCTGAAGAGACCCACTGCCCCGGGATTCTGTGAACTTACTGTCTGTCTGGAGTGCACGTTCCTCCCTGTTCCCGGGAGTCAGTTTTCCGCAACTTTCTGAGGCCCGCGCATGCTCCCCTCAACTCCCCGTGTTTCCGCTCTCCACGGAAATCCACACATTCACGCCCCTCCCCTCCCGAGAGTCTGCAGAGGACTCAGCCCTGCTTTCCCTACATCCAGGGCTGCTCCTTTTGTCGCCAGTCGCCAATACAGACCTGTTGACGGGTCACGCCTGGGAAGCGGGTGGGGTGTCCCGGAGGGGTGTGGAGGCGGCAGGCCCAGCTTTTGACTGCCGGGTAGCTGTGCCCTGAAGCCTCGCCGGAATCTCGCCTCTGGGACCAGCAGGGGGCACTGGAGTCAACAGGGACTGTTTGCAAAACCCACTTCCTCCCAGGCCCTCTAGGGGGACGGTCAAGCTTCTGCAGAGATGGGGAGGATCCGTTCCTGGTGAGGGGAGAGGGAGGGGCTAGGAGTCAAGCGGAAGGACCCCCCTGTTCAAGGCCATTCAAGGGACAGAACAGGCGAGGAATCTCTTTGGGTCTTTTGAATTGTTTTCTCGGTCAGGCCTGGAAAGTACTCAGCCTCCACAAACTGTGTTTTCCTGAAAGGGGTCGGGGGAACCCCAAATCTCCTGCCACAGGCTATGACGGCCATGGTGGCTAAGAGCAATAGGCAGTGTGGTGAGGCTGGCCGTCTTTTCGTGTCTCTGTCCTGCCGTTCCCCGAGGTATCGCCATGCCAGTGAACAGAGCTGCAGGTTCCCAGCTGCACTGATGAATGCACGAACAAAACGTAGGTCCATACAAAGGAAGTCATTACATTGATCCAGATTCGACCTGGGATTGTCGCATAAAACAGGGCTGATAAAAACCTTCGTGTTTTCTTTCACCTTGGAAATACTCAGCCTCCCCCTCTCTGCTTGAGGCATTCAGCAAAGGTTTGTCCTTGAGTGGCTGTGGATGTTCAAGGACTTATGATTTCTGACTTTATACATAGGGTGAAAACAAAAAACAAAACAAAAAAACCATTGTTTTAAAGTGGCCGTTGTAACTAATTACCTCAAGAAAGCAAACAGACTGGTACTGAAAGTTACACAGGCAGGCGGCTCCCTGGGAGGGTTGCCCAGGACTCCTTTTCTGAGACCTAAGCAGGGAGCAGCCAGAGGAGATTGAAGGGATGGAGTTCAGGGCATGGGAACAGGCTGCACACATCTTCACAGAGTAAGGTGTTTGTCTGGTTTGAGAAGGGAAAGAAACTGGGGCAGAGGGCTGATGAGAAGGCAGCAGATGGATAGTGCGAGATTGAAAAGGGGATCCATTTGAAGACCGGTCACCATTATTTATTTTTATCTTCTGATTGCTGTTGCTCTACTGAGATCCATGCATGGAGAACAAGTTGGGGAGTGGAGCAAATGTCAGGGAGGGGAGAGAAGTGAGTGAGTATGACCTCGATCCAGCCTCATAGGACAGAGTGTGGCCATGGAAGTCCACAGAGGAGGACAGATAGGGAGGAATCATGGCATAGCCAGGTTGCAGAGCAAGAGGGAGAGAGGAGAGAGGATTGTGGAGGATACCTGCAGAGTGCTGACTGTCAGTCAAGGCTGGTTCTTTCTTTTATGGCAATAGGTGTGTGAAAGTTGCTAAAATACACTCGCTTTTTGTTGACCCAAAGTAAAACCCTGAGGGTATGAAAGGGAAGGGCTCATGCTTACAAGGCTGAGATAAAAGCTGTTTCAGGAAACCGGACATGGTGGCTCAACCCTGTAATCCCAGCACTTTGGGAGGCCAAGGTTGGAGGATCCCCTGAGGTCAGGAATTCAAGACTAGCCTGAGTGATATAGCAAGACCCCATCTATATTTTTAAAAAGGGATGGCTGTCTCAGGACTTTCTGAAATAGCCCTGCAAGATATTCCAGTTTTAAGACCACAACAATTCGGATAAGATGCTTTTGAAAGAACATCTGCCCAGGAACAGCATCTCCACCAATGAACTGATGCCACCTGTGGTTTTGAGTCTCCATAACCAGTGAACTGTTTCCAAGCAACTTACTTAAACCTCTTTTTTTTGCCAATACAACCTTCCCTTTGCCCTCCCCTCTTCAGATGCATATGCGGCTTGCTGTAGCTGTGCATCTTAGGTTATAATGCTTTTTTCTTGTTTTGTAAATTTATTTTTATTTTTGTATTTATTTATTTTTTGAGACAGGATCTTGCTTTGTCACCCAGGCTGGAGTGTAGTACATAATCGTAGTTCACCACTGCCTCCAACTCTTGGGCTCAGACAATCCTCCCACCTCAGCCTCCTGAGTAGCTAAGACAGCAGGCAAGTGCCACTATGCCCAGCTAATTTATGTATTTACTTTATTAAAAATTTTTTTTTTTTTTTGTAGAGAGAGTCTCACTGTGTTGCCCAGGCTGGTCTTGAACTCCAGGCCTCGAGTGTTCCTCCCACTTCGACCTCCCAAAGTGCTGGGATTACAGGCATGAGCCACGGTGCCCAGCCTATAATTCTGTATTCTGATTCCTGAATAAATTCAACAAATTTGGAGGTGTTTTTTGTCTGATGGTTCCTTTTGGTAACAGTCGGAATGGGAGAGGAACAGTGTGAGGGCAAACAGGTGCTTTGCTGAGCTCTGGGTAGTTTTTTTGGATAAGACACACAAAATACAATAAGATGTCTGTAATGTTTGATTTTTTTCCAGGTTTCTTGAGGTATAATTGACAAATAAAAAGTGTGTGGATTCGAGGTGTACAATTCATATACATTGATCCACATATACCTTGTTTGATGATTAATCAAATTAGTTAACACATCTTTCACCACAGTAGTCAACGTGTGTGTGTGCGTGTGTGTGTACACTTAAGATATGCTCTCTTAGCAAATTTCAATTAATAATACGGCATTATTAACTATAGTTACTATGCTGTGTATTAGAGCCTCAGGACTTACCATCTTATAACTAAAATTTTGTAGCCTTTGACCACCATCTCTCATTCCTCCCACCCACAGCCCCTGGGAACTACCATTGTACTCTGCCTCTATGTGTTCCACTTTTTGTGTTTACTTTTTCCCTTTCCTTTAATTTTTTTTTGCATTTATTGTATTACCAAACAATGTCAAAAGAGTTCCACTTTTTAGATTCCACATATTATTAGCTCATACAGTATTTGTCTTTCTGCATCTGGCTTATTTCACTTAGCATAATTTCCTCCAGGTTCATTTGTATTGTTGCAAATGGCAAGATTCCCTTCTATTTAATGATTGATGATGTCTGTCTGCAATATTTGAAAATAATGCAGATCATATGAATGATTGCCTAATGTAATTCTTTTTTTTTTTTTTTTTTTTTTTTTTTTTTTTTTTTTTTTGAGACGGAGTCTCGCTCTGTCACCCAGGCTGGAGTGCAGTGACCGGATCCCAGCTCACTGCAAGCTCCACCTCCCGGGTTTACGCCATTCTCCTGCCTCAGCCTCCTGAGTAGCTGGGACTACAGGCGCCCGCCACGATGCCCGGCTAATTTTTTGTATGTTTTTTAGTAGAGACGGGGTTTCACCATGTTAGCCAGGATGGTCTCGATCTCCTGACCTTGTGATCCGCCCGTCTCAGCCTCCCAAAGTGCTGGGATTACAGGCTTGAGCCACCGCGCCCGGCCTTGTCTAATGTAATTCTATTCCTGTAAAATCGTGTATGACCATAACATTCACTCATTCATTGCTTCACGTTCTTTACAGTCATATGCCGTATTCCTGGGGCTCTACTAGGCCTGGAATGGGGAGTAGGAGTTACAAGGTTCCTGGGATATCAGTGATTCGTATTTGTGAACGTCTTAGATAAGTGGGTTAACATGTACGGAAAATGGTTACTAAAATGATAACACTTTATTATAAAATACTTTTCTATATTCTCTTGAACTTTTTTTTTTTTATCATTTATTTGTCTGCTTCAGTTGCCATAACAAAATATCACAGACTGGATGGATTAAACAACAGAAATTTATTTCTCACAGTTCTGGAGGCGGGGAAGTCCAAGATCAAGGTGCCAGCAAGGTAGGCGTCATTCTGAGGCATCTTCTCTTAGCTTATAAGCTGAGGCCATTTGGCGTTGTGCTCACGTGACCCCTTTGTGCGCATGTGTGGAGAGACAGTGTAGGTGTTTCTTCTTATAAGGATGCTGATAGTATCTGATGAGAACCCAACCCTTGTGACTTCACTTAATCTTAATTACTTCCTTAGAGGCCCCATCTCCACATATAGCCACAATGGGGGTTAGGGCTTCAACATACGAATTTGTGGCGGGGGGATGTGCACATTCAGTTCATAAACATATCATAATTTTTTTTTCCTTGACTGGCAATGAAAATAGAGGTATCTTCATTTTGGAAAGTGAGAGTCAACCTGTGCTGAATTAAAGTAATGACAAGAGATACTTTAAAAGACTGCAATGAGGGAAGCATGGGAGGGGTATGCATTTGACAGTCTGTTCTGCTCTGCTCCTGGAACTGAAAGAGGCTGAGTCAGGACTAACCTTTGCACGGGTGACATAGAGAACTGAGAGAGAAAATATGTATTTTCTATGACCACCTAAAATAAACCTGGAGTTGAAGGGGCCAGAAGTCTCAACCTAACCATTCTGGGAATAAAAATCATAGAGACCTTGCTGATTAATGGAAACACTTTGCCTTTCGATTTTCTAAGCAGGCGAATGCAAGGAGTTTGTGAACTTTACTGCTGTTTTAGTTTTCTTCAGGTGAAGACACTGACCGAAAAGACAAACCACGGGTCCAAGACAGAGTGGTCAAGTCAAGAAGAAACTCAGGCTGTGTAGTCCTGGTGCAAGGCTCCAGCGTGGGGCCACTCTGGCTGGCTGTGCTCCCATGACACTTAGTGCACACTGGCCTCCTGACTTAATAACATGTGCCTGAAATGGCCCCTGATTCCCAATCTGTTGCAGGATTCAGCAGATGCACAAGAGGCCACAGTGGAAGGTCTTGGAGAGAATTCAGAATGGCTTGCCTATGTTCCCATCACCATGTGTCCTAATGGGAGAATCACCACTTTGGAAAATTCTTTTGGAGGCCAGGCATGGTGGCTCATGCCTGTAATCTCAGTGCTTTGGGAGGCTAAGGCAGGCAGATCACCTGAGGTCAGGAGTTCGAGACTAGCCTGGGCAACATAGTGAAACCCCATCTCTAATAAGAATACAAAAATTAGCCTGGTGTGGTGGTACACACCTGTAGTCCCAGCTACCTGGGAGACTGAGGCAAGAGAATTGCTTGAACCTGGAAGGCAGAGGTTGCAGTGAGCCAAGACTGCACCACTGTACTCCAGCTTGGGCAACAGAGTGAGACTCTGTCTCAAAAAAAAAAAAAAAGAGAAAAATTCTTTTGTGGGTAGCTGTGAATGAGCTCAGAGGGAAAGGCAGGAGCCTTCAGGTAAGGAGCAGCATGATTCCACCCCCAGATTCAGGCCTCCTGGGTGTACAAAGGGCAGGAGGATCCTCCCCAGGTATGTGAGAGGAAGGGAAGATGAGGCGTTTGGGTCAGGGAACACACTAGAAATCCAGATGCTCACTGATGGATGGTGCTTGGCATCTCTGTGTTCTACCAATCCAGCCTCAAAGCAACTTTGGAAGAGGATTTATGCCCTCCACACCCTTCCAGCCTGGGCCAGGGCATCTGCACACTCCCCTGGGTGTAGGCCTCCAGGGCTTGGAGCAAAGGAAGAGCTAAGAATTGTCAGTGCTCAGGAGGCAGATTTTCAGGGAGGATGCTCTTGCATCTTAGGACATGGGAGGAGTTAAGAGAGCCTTGAGTGTCCTGTCCCAATGCTGGGGTCTCAGAAGGCAGCTCTGGGGCATCTCCACCATGGTCTGACTTCTGCTGCCTCAAACTTTTCACCCTCAGGGCAAGAGTCCTCAAGGAAGAGCACCTGGGCACCTGGGTTGACTCTTCCTCTCTCCTCTGCTGGTTCACCTGGGGTCATGCTCTGACCTAATCCCCGTCTGTATTTCTTTCTTCTCTCAGGGGCCTGACCTCAGCCTCGACTTAGCCTCCCTCAGTGTCTGAGACTTTGGGATAAACAGTCACCATCTTCTGCACTGGAAACAGCAGTGACCTTGAGGGTTCTAACCATATCTATTGGTACCTACAATCCCCAGGAACTGCCCCCACACTCCTGATTTATTATGTCCAGTCTCAACCCTTAGGGCTTGATTTTCAGTCTCTAGGTCTGGCAACACAGTTTTCCTGGCCATCTTTGTCCTCTAGACTGAAGATGGGCCTGACAGTCACTGTTTGTTCTGGGACAGCCATAGCATTTTACCCAGATGTGTTCCAAGTCCGTGGGGAACAGAGACCAAATCTGCCATGAGTGACCAGTGTCACGGGGCTTCACACCAGTCAGGCAGTCAGATGGTGGTGTTTGCTTTCATTTCTGCTCATAATCCCAAGGGTGTGGACACTTCAGGAATGGGACCCTATGCAACTCTCATTGCTCTTTATAATGATGTGGGAAAGAGAAACCATCTCCCAAGGTACTTGGCTTTGCAAAAATGAAAATAAAAACTCCCTCTTTCCTCTGTGCAGTAAATGACCTTTGAATGCAGACTTGGTCTCCCTCTTCAGTGGCAAGGTTGGAGGAAGAACAACAGCTTCTTATTGCACTTAGACAGCTCAGGGGCCACCTCATCTGAAGATGTCCATCAGTGTGAGCCCAGGTATTCCTGTACTCGATGATTGAGGTCTCGCTCTTTACCTCATCTCCACCTGTCTGACCAAAGTGACCAAGATGATTCAGGTTTTAGTTTTCTCTTGCTGTGTAACAAATTTCCATAAACCTAGCACCTTAAAAGAACGCCCATTTATGATCTCCCAGCTTTCCTGGATCAGAAGTGTGGGATCAGCTTAGCTGAGCCGTCTGTTCAGGGTCTTCCCAACCTGAAATCGGGGCATTGGCTTGGCTACATTTTCATCTGGAGGCTCAACTGGGGAAGAATCTGTTTCCAAACTTATTGGCAGAACTCACTTCCTTGCTGCTATATGACTGAAGCCAGGGTTTTCGGGGGCTATTTGCCGTCAGTGCCGTTAGTTCCTAGAGCTCCTAGAAGTCACTCGTAGCTCATTTACCATTTCATGTAACCTAATGAAAAGAGAGATATTTCATCACCTTTGCCGTATTTATTGGTTAGAAGCCAGTCACAGGTTCTTCTTGAATTCAAGTGAAGAGATTATGCAAGGATATGACTTATTTGGGGTAACCATAGGGTATATCCTCAGTAATTGTGTGCAGTGAGGACTAGGGGAGGAGATTCTAATTATACAGAGAAGACTTGTGCTTTCTGTTCAGAAGTTAAGAAGACATCCTTTACTTTTTAAGACACTGTTATTTTATTCATTGATTTTTAGTGGTGTTCTAGAAAGTAGATTTTCCAAGCGTAAACCACAATAATAAAATGACAGAGCTGATGACAGTTCAGATGCTATTAGATGGGTATGCAGATCTGGGTTTAGAGCCAAGGGATAGAGTAGTGTCTTTTGGTCTCCACTGTGGAGAGGCCCCTTGGGAAAACCTACCACCCCTATTTCTTCTCACTCCCTGCCTGGCCCCATGGTCTCTGGTTGGTCTGGCCTATCCTACTAAAAATACACTTCAGTAATGATACCTGTCTTGTGTTTCTCTACACTCTTTGTCTATTTGCAGTGGACAGCATACTGCATGCTGATATCAAAAATTATTCCAGCAAATTCAAAAATACGACAGTAAAAAGAAAAGACAGTTTTACAATGGAAGAGACAGAAATGAATGTTTGCACTTATAGTTGATTTAGCTGTTAAATCTAAGAGAACCAACTGAGAATGAGTACAGAGAGAAAGAGGTGGTTGCTGCATACTAACCATTACTAGTGTGAGATACCAGGGGAGCTAGGATGGCCTCCTCCTCCTCTTCCTCCTCCTCCTCCTCCTCCTTCTCCTGCCTCTCCTCTTTTTTCTTTTTTTGGTAAATATCTTTCCTAGATCAGTGGTTCTCAAACCTTTTGGTCTTATGACCTAATCATCTTCCAGAGGCCCTACCTCCAAATACCATTACATTAGGGGTTAGGTTTCAACATATGAATTTTGGGGGGACACGAATATTCAGTCTAGAATACTATTTTAAGAAAAGGAGGACAGAGAGGTCACATGATAGTGGCTTTTAAAAATTAGACGTGGACAGCTCTTGTTTTTGGAATATGTCAGTGTACTGTTGTGCAAAGCATCCTGGGAACAACACCTCAGAATGTTTCCTGTCTGTGCCTCAGTAAAACTTGAAGGCTGGTAGGGAAACCTGAGTCATGGCCTTCAGTGACATCCAGGTGCTAATTCCTGGGACCTGTGAATACTGCCTGTCTTCGTCCATTTTGCATTGCTGTAAAGGAATAACTGAGGCTGGGTAATTTATAAAGAAAGGTTTATTTGGCTCAGGGTTCTGCAGACTGTACAAGAAGCATGGTGTCCACATCTACTTCTGGTAAGGACCTCAGAAAGCTTTCAATTTGGTGGAAGGGGGAGGAGGCATCACATGGCAAGAGGCAGGACAAGAGGGAGAGGAGAGGTGCCAATTTCTTTAAACAACCATCTCTCTCATAGACGAACTCTCTGATCTCCACAGGGAGGGCACCAAGCTATTCATGAGGGATTTACCCCATGACCCCAAAACTTCCCACCTTCTTTTCTTTTCTCAACCTCTGGGAGCACAGAACACAACATAGGATTTGGAGGGGACAAATATCCAAGCTATATCGTTACCTTATATGACAAAAGGGGTTTTGAAGATGTAATTAAGGATCTTGAGGGAGACATTATAGTGGATTATCCAATGGGCCCTAAATGTAATCACAGGTGTCCTTTTAAGAGGGAAGCAGGGCTGGGCGTGGTGGCTCAAGCCTGTAATCCCAGCACTTTGGGAGGCCGAGACGGGTGGATCACGAGGTCAGGAGATCGAGACCATCCTGGCTAACACAGTGAAACCCTGTCTCTACTAAAAAATGCAAAAAAAAAAAAAAAAAAAAAAAAAAAAAAAAAAACTAGCTGGGCAAGGTGGCGGGAGCCTGTAGTCCCAGCTACTCGGGAGGCTGAGGCAGGAGAATGGCGTGAACCCGGGAGGCGGAGCTTGCAGTGAGCCGAGATCCGGCCACTGCACTCCAGCCTGGGTGACACAGCGAGACTCTGTCTCAAAAAAAAAAGAGGGAAGCAGAAGGAGATTTGAGGACAGAAAAGAAGGAGACCTGAACAGCTGTTGGATGATGCAGTTACAAGCCAAGGAATGCCAACAGTATCTAGCAGCTGGAAGAGTCAAGGAAACAGATTCTCCCCTGGGACCTCCAGAAGGAACCAGTCCTGCTGATAATTTTGTTTCAGTTCTGTAAGCCTTCTTTTAGACTTTAGATTCTCAGAACTGTAAGAAAACTAATTGCTGTTATTCTAAGCCCCTAAGTTTTTGACAACTTGTTACAGCAACAATGGGAATCTAATATAGCTAAGGTACCATACATTTTGACATCTTCTCTACATATGGTACCTTTCTGATTTGTACTGTGCAAGGATTCCTTGCCCTCTAACTGGTAAACCTTAGTATACAGGAAATTATTTTTGTACATGATGTAAACTGATTACATAGGAGAAACCATCCGTTTACTTCCTTTAGGAAGTACCTGGCACCTTCTAGCGCTTTCCCTTGTGGACCACAGATGATGGAGGCTGGGCCCTAATCCAGCACACACCTCCAGTCTGGTGGGCTTCTGGTCCAGTTATGTACCTACAGGTATTTTATTGATGTTATTCTTCCTGTGATGACACGCTGATTTCAAAGCATGCCTAAAACAAAAGACATGGGGTCTTTGAAGTCCCTTCCCCCAAATATCTGAGGCTTTTCCCCAATTGAGCAGCAGTTCACATGCTTGTAATTTTTAAATGTGTTAGGCATTTTATTGGAAATGCTTTATGTGCTTCACACTCCACAGGACTTTACTCCCAGCTCATTGATTGAAGAAAGTGAGATCTGCCATTTGCTGATGGGCCAATGTCAAGGCCAATGTCCCAGATCACCTGTCAGGACAAAAGTGTGATGCAGCCAGAAGTCAGCCCTCACCTGCAAATGCTGTCCTGAACTTGCCTACTCTGGAGGGATCTGCTCACCAGGCAGATTCCAGGTGATGCCCAAAGCACTCTCTAATAAAATTCTGTGTGCTCATCTCCGCCTTAACATCTGTTTCCAGGAGACCCAGCTTGTGACCATTGTTTCCAGGAAGATTACCAATTGTCTCTATTTGCCCTGGACCGAAGGTTTTCCCAGGACATAGATCTTTCAGTGCTAAAGCCAGGACAGTCCTGAGTTATCCTAGGACCAGGAATGTCTGAGAAAGGAGACACTGAGAGATGGGATTCTGGAGCAATGGAGACCCCAATATGCGGGAGTCAGAGGTAGGGGCGTGGGGGTAGATATGCGTATAGCCCCTACCATGGTGGAACAATGCAGTGTGTAAACTTTTTACTAGTGGTGAATAGGGATGATTTACCTATAGGAGGAAATGAAAAAGCAGGGCCATGAGTCAGACATTTGAGAGATATCGAGGGAACCTGCCCCCGATGGTTAATGTGGGTTCCTTTCTATTCCCTAAGCATCTTGGCTGGTTTGAGAAATAAAGGGAAAGAGTACAAGAGAGAGAAATTTAAAGTTGGGTTTCCGGGGGAGACATCACATGTTGGTAGGTTCCATGATGCTCCCTGAGCCGTAAAACCAGCACGTTTTTATTAGCGATTTTCAAAATGGGAGGGAGTGCACAAATAGGGTGTGGGTCACAGAGATCACATACTTCACAAGATGATAAAACATCACAAAGCAAGTGGAGGCAGGGTGAGATCACAAGACCACAGGATGGGGCAAAATTAAAATTGCTAATGAAGTTTCGGGCACTCATTGTCATTGATAACATCTTATCAGGAGACAGCGTTTGAGAGCAGACATCCTGTCTGACCAAAATTTGTTAGGTGGGAATTTTCTTGTCCTATTAAACCTGGGAGTGCTACAGGAAACTGGGGCTTATTTCATCCCTTTGGCTTCGACCGTAAAAGGCGGCCGCCTCAAGGGGGCCATCTGTAGACCTACCCTCAGGGTGCATTCTCTTTCTCAGGGATGTTCCTTGCTGAGAAAAATTCAGCGATATTTCTCCTATTTGCCTTTGAAAGAAGAAAAATATGGCTCTGTTCTGTCCGGCTCACTGGCAATCAGACTCCAAAGTCTTATCTCCCTTGTTCCCTGAAGATTGCTGTTATCCTGTTCTTTTTTCAAGGTGCCCAGATTTCATATTGTTCAAACACATGTTTGAACAATATGAAATTTGTGCAGTTAACACAATCATCACAGGGTCCTGAGGCGACATACATCCTCCTCAGTTTACGAAGATGACGGGATTAAGAGATTAAAGTAAAGACAGGCATAGGAAATCACAAGGGTGTTGATTGGGGAAGTGATAAGTGTCCATTAAATCTTCACAATTTATGTTCAGAGATTGCAGTAAAGACAGACGTAAGAAATTATAGAAGTATTAATTTGAGGAACTAATAAATGTCCATGAAATCTTCACAATTTGTGTTCTTCTGCCATGGCTTCAGGCGAGTCCCTCTGTTCGGGGTCCCTGACTTCCTGCAACAGAGAGATGTGAAGAAAACAGAATATTTTTTTTTTTTTTTTGAGATGGAGTCTTGCTCTGTAGCCCGGGCTGGAGTGCAGTGGCTGGATCTCAGCTCACTGCAAGCTCCGCCTCCCAGGTTTACGCCATTCTCCTGCCTCAGCCTCCCGAGTAACTGGAACTACAGGCGCCCACCACATAGCCTGGCTAGTTTTTTTGTATTTTTTTTAGTAGAGCCAGGGTTTCACCGTGTTAGCCAGGATGGTCTCGATCTCCTGACCTCGTGATCCACCCGTCTCGGCCTCCCAAAGTGCTGGGATTACAGGCTTGAGCCACCGTGCCCGGCCAGAAAACAGCATATTAAAGGAACCAATTCCACAGCTTCCTCTGTTAGAACAGTGTGGTAGCACTGACACTAAGTGTGATTGATGATTTGCAAAAGATAAAGGGCTGGAATGATTAATTAGCAATGAAAAACTAGAAGTTGTGGGGAAACAAGGCTCCAGCTCCATCCTCTTATGGTACCAGCTGGGCTCAAGAATTAATTGACATAAAACAGATTCGCAGGAGAAAAAGCATAAGAATTTACTTAATACAAGTTTCACATGGCACAGGAGCCCTCACAAGGAAATGAAGACCCAAAGAAGCAGTTAGAGTCAGTTATGTATATAATGAATTGGTCAAAGAATAGTCAGTTGTGAAGAAGCAACTAAAATATGTGAGAAAAAAAAGCTCCAGAATCTGGTGTATCTGGATAGGACTCCACTCTGATGACAGGTTTCTTGGGCCAAGGTTCCTTTGAGCCCCATCCAACTTCATCCCAGCTGCTGAGAAGAAAAAATCTTTTTGAGGCTTCTGGAATTTTCCCAGTCCACACTGATTTTGCTTAAAAGATAAAAGTTATTATAATAAGGTCTGTTCAGAAGTATCTCAGTTTTGATTTCTCATCCTTGAGGATAAGAATGTTGCTTTTCCTTCTAGCATAGGGAGGGACAGCGTTTTTCACATGGGACTTTTGTCTTCTGCTTTTAAGAAACAGAAAAGAGGGCAGAATGATCTTTTTGCAATTGGTGTTTTCAAGTGCCTTTTACTTAAATAGTCAATTTGCTAGACTGGTGTATTTTTAATTCCATCAGAGTGCAAGCCAAAAGCTTCCTGTTGGGCTGAAAAAAAAGCTTCCTTTTGGGCTGAAAAGCTTTTGGCTTGCACTCTTTCTCTGGGCATGAGCCTTCCCTACCCTCTCTTCTGCTTGGACAGAGGGCAGGGGAGACTGAGGCCCAGGGCTTAATCCTAAGTATAACAGACAATCAGGACCCTGACAGGGTAACACTGGGGTACTGAGTCACAGGATGAGGCCATCTGGAGTTATGTATATGAAAATCTTGATGTCCTTGAATTTTCTAAGCCTGCAGAAGTGGCCCTCCCTTACTCATTGAAGCCCATGTCTCCCTTCCTTTTGCTTGAAGATGACGCTGAGGCCTCTGACCTGTGAGATTATATTCACCAGCATAAGTGTCCCCCGAAATATGCCACCTTCTCCCATTAAGACCAATGGACCAATAACCAGAATTGAGTCACCAAGAAACCTGACAAGGAATGTGATAGACTTGCTGCAGAATTAAGGAGCTCCAGAACCAGCCAACACGTGCATTGGGCTTCAGGCAAGTGTGTACAGGGCTGGATTCTGAGGGTGCAAGATCAAAGTGCAAAACCTAAGATTCGACTGGGGAGGGTTTATCTGCTGGAAGCACTCTCCTGGGACGCAGGCTTTACCCTCCTAGCAAAGACATTGAGGCATTCTGCAAGCCTGCTGCAAGGATGGCCCTTAGAAGGACAGAAAAAGCAATGGTCCATACCAAGCAAGGTCATAATGCCAGACTTGCTGTGGCAGATGGTGGGAGAGGAATCAAAAGGTCCTGGGAGGCCAGGTGTGGTGGCTCACACCTGTAATCCTGGCACCTTGGGAGGCCACCATGGGAGAATGGCTTGAGAGTAGGAGTTTAAGACCAGCCTGGGCAATATAGTGAGACCCTGTCTGTACAAAAGATTAAAAAATATTAGTCAGGCATGGTGGCACATTCCTGTAGTCCCAGCTACTAGGGAGTCTGAGGTAGGAGGATTGCTTCAGCCTGGGGAGTTTAAGACTGCAGCGAGCTGTTCCAGCCTGGGCAACACAGTGAGACTGTGAAAAAAAAAAAAAAAGAAGGGGAGAGAGAGAAAGAGAGAAGGAAGGAAAGAAATAAGGAAAGAGAAAGGAAGGAAGGAGGGAAGGAAGGAAGGAAGGAAGGAAGGAAGGAAGGAAGGAAGGAAGGAAGGAATGAAGGAAAGGAAAGGAAAGGAAGGAAGGAGAGAGAAGGGTTCTGAGAGTGCTTAGCTGGAAAGGCAATACCAGGTACTCATGGACACCTCCCCAGGTGAGGGAATTCTCAGGAGGGCCTGGGGGCTGCAGTCTGTAACTGATTGATAAGCGGTGCACTGGTGAGAGAAACCTAGCATCCTTGAGAAACTCAGTGGGTAGTTCTTCTCTAGACCAGGCCAGTAGGGGAGGCTGGTAAGGGAGTTGATAGCAATAGGGATGGAAGGACCATGCCATCATAGTGTCACATTGTCAGGGCTTAAGCATAGGAGGCAGGTGTGTGGCAAAAGATGAAGTGGCAGCCAAGGCCCCTGACATTGAATGATGGAGTCAGTCAGTATATCATGGCACCTCTCACGGCAAGATGCACGAGCCACCAAGAAAGGGATGGCTTCTAATCTTTTTAGCTTATTATTTATTTATTTATTTTTTGTCGAGATGAGGGTCTCACTAGGCTATCCAGGGTGGTCTTGAACTCCTGGCCTCAAGTGATCCTCCTGCCTCAGCCTCCCAAATTGCTGGGATTACAGGTGTGAACCATAGCCTCTGGCCTAGCTTTTAATCTATATTTCAGAGGGAAGTAAGGAAGAGGGCCAAACCCCATTAACAAGTTTCTGAAAGAGTCCAACTTGCAATGTCCAGTCATTCCAGAGTAGGATTTTTACCCCAAGGATTAATTCCCTGTAGTTGCTGTGATAAATGAACAAACCATAAACTGAGTGGCTAAAAACAAAGACCTCTGAATGATTATACCTAATATCTTTGGAGGAGCCATTCAATCTACTATACATTGCTTCCAAGTCTTTGTAGAATACAAAAATCATGCATCATCCCATGGGCGGAAGACCTCACTCTAGGTTAGTGAACTACTCTGATTTGTGACTCCAAAGATGGACACTGGTGACAGCAAAAGGAGGACCCAGAATCTCATGTATTCAAACAGAACTCCACTCTCATGAGAGGTCCTTGGATCTAGACCCTTGGGTCAAGCTTCCTCTGAGCGTTGTCCCACTTTTTCCCACTTGCTGAGAAGGAAGATTCTTTATGTGGGCCCCGGAATAGCCCCAGCTCAGGCTTATCTCTTTCTCTTCCCTCCTGATGTTTTATTTCAAACATCTTGAGACTCTAAAAGGGTTTCTTTGTCTCATTTCTCTCCTCCAGTCCTACTACCAGGGTTGTCTTCAATTTATATCCAATATTTCTCTGACCTGGAACTGAGACCTACCTCCCAAGCAGCGACCTGTGGACTGGGGTCCCTGGGGCAAGCGAGTGGCCTTTAGCCTGGAGAACCTGAGTCAGCAGGCATGGCAGGTGACACATTCCATTCTGGGTGGAGGAACCAGGGAGGGAGCACTGCATAGATCACAAGGGTAAATGAGGGAGGGAGAAGGAGCAAACTTAGATTTGGGAGGGAAAGGGGGAAGGGTGCAGAGGAAGCAGAACACGGATGACTGGGCCTCCTTCAGTTGTTCTTGTGACTAGACCCTTCTATCTAAGCCACCAGGGGACAGCGAGGGTATGAGTTTGAGGACTCTAATAGTCCCAAGGTACTACTGGGGTTTATCCTACTTGTGGGAGGTCCCAAGAGCTTTGTTTTCTACAGGGACTCCAAAGGGGATGAACTTACAAGTCTTTTGTCTCCACTCAGTGCCTTCTCTGAACAGGTCAATAAACATCCCCAGGCCTCAGTCTCAGGCCACTGTAGGGGCTGAGGACAGTGAGACGGATGTGTGAGCATCCACCCTTCAGAGAGGTTGAATAGGAATGAGAGGTCCCCAGCCCCGCCTTTGGTCCTTGTGAAGGGAGATGTTGGGTATTTCCCAGGTAGGCTGGAATCCTCTCCTCACCCTCCCCACTCAGAGCGGGGATGAGTAAGTCCTCTGCTTTCTCCACAACCACAACTGTGTTTTTCAGGGAGGGATAAAGTGGGAAAGATCAGATCCCATGGCTCTTCCTCCTCTAAGTCATGGGATGACTGCAGAGAGTGAGCAAGAGGGTAAAAACACAGCACTGATTGTGACGTTTGCTAGAGGAACAGATCATTGCATCAAAACCTATTTCTAGCAAAGTTGTGGTGCATGCCTTTAATCCCAGCTACTAAGGAGGCTGAGGCTGGAGGATTGCTTGAGGCTGGGAGTTCAAGACCAGCGTGGGTAGCATAGTGAGAGCTCATCTCTAAGAAACAAAACAAAAAACCACATTTATCTAATTGTCTAATTGGGATCCACTATCAGACCTTTCTGGGAATCTTTTTTTCTAACATGTCTAAATGTGGCTTGGAGACTCTTTGGGTGAGGCTAATAGCTTAGCCTCCCTACTTAAGTTGTCTCCATTCATTCATTCATTCAACAAGCAGGTGTTATTGAGTCGATTGTTGGGTACATTTGTGTGTCCTCAGTAGGATCTAGGCATGCAAAAAATGAAGATATGATAATTCCAGTCAGAGGAAGAGCCTGTGCAAAGGCCCTGAGGTAGAGAGAACCTTGATAATTGAAAGAACAGAAAGAAATCCAGTGGAACTGGGGAAAGAGAGGAAGGAGATGAGAGGGGAGTTATAGGCAGCCAACAGATCATGTGCAGACAGATCACTTGAAAGCAGAGGCAAATGGCTGGATGTTTTCGTAAGTGAAAAGAGACTTTATTCAAAGATTTTCCATCATTTTTACATGAAGTGATTGATGTGTTAAATGAATGAAATTTAGCATTCATGTTGCGTGAAATTTATGGAAGAAAAATTGAAGTAGGCAGAGCGTTTTATGGCCTTTGTCTGGGCACAAGAGAGTGAAGCTTGTCCCAGGTAGAGTCATGGAGAGTGATTGGGAGATTCACCATTAGAGTTGGCAGGTTGGCTCTTGGATTGAATCTGGAACATGAAGGAAAGAAAGAGTTGTTGACTCCTGGAAGTTTGACTTGGTCAACAGCGTGGCTACTACTTTCTTTTATTGAGACAGAGACAGATGGGAGAGCAACAGGTTTGAGGGAAAAACATAAAGTGCTTTGTTTGGACTCATGAGGATTTTTTGGAGAAGACAGACAAGATGCAAGTAACAAGATGATGATGTCTGTAACATTTGGGTACAAAATGCAATTCATAAGCCTGAATGTATAATGTGATCCTATTTATGTAAAATCATATATGTTTAGTTACCTTAATTCAATTTATACATCACTAATTGTTTCCAGTAATATAAACCAAAGGTCTACTATATGCCAAATAATCTTTTATGGCTAGAGATAGAAAAATGAACAAAACTTACTATGTGTTCATCCTTATGGAAGATATATAATTCATATTTGTAAACATCACATTTAAGTACGGCAAGAAATCTAGAGGGATGGTTCCCAAAATGAAACAATAGTTTCATAGGTTTGTGAGAATTTAGGTGATATTTCTACTCAACTTTTATGTACACTTAAAATTTTTCCTATGATCAATCAAAAAAATTTTTTGGAGGCAGATTAGCAAGCTATTTATTTTGGAAAAGCAAGAGTTAATCTGAATTGGAGGGATGCTGAGAGTTCTAGAACTTCATAGAGAGAAAGAAAACTAAGTTGTGGGGTGGAGGTTACAACCTATCTTTTTTTCTTTTCTTTTCTTTCTTTTTTTTTTTGAGACAGGGTCTCCCTCTCTCACTGAGACTGAAGTGCAGTGGTATGATCTTGACTCACTGCAACCTCTGCCTCCCTGGTAGCTGGGACCACCACAGGCATGCACTACCATGCCCAGCTAATTTTTAAAAAATTTTGGTAGAGACAGAGTTTTGCCATGTTGCCCAGGCTGGTCTCAGACTCCTGGACTCAAGAGATCCGCCCACCTCGGCCTCCCAAAGTGCTGGGATTACAGACGTGAGCCACTGCGCCAGGCCGCTTATCACTTTAATGTCTAATGAGAGGCCCCTGGAGCTGGAACCCTTAGCCCCAGCCTGATCCCTGACCCTTCTCCCATGTCCTCAAATTCAGGAACTCACCTCTGGCTGTCCACTCAGTTGTTCTCAAGTCTGACTGTACTCTTTGTCCTTCATGAACTAGTCTTTCTTCCAAACCATTTTGATGAACTGATCAGTTTCTCCTCATCCCATTTTTCTCATTCAGCCTTCCTCTTGGGGTTGGTTTTATTTGCCATCTAACAATATTTCTGTAACCCTGAGCCTCTACAGCTGCCTCAGGTGCACTAACGCTGTGACCAGGCTGCCCTGGGACAAGCTAAGAGGTTCTGCCGGGGAGGGTCTGGGCCCCCTGGTGTGGCAGAAGGTGCATGCCATCCTGGAGGAAGCCAGAGGACCAAGGGCCAGGAGCCTGGGGGGGATTAGAAGGGACCAGGAGGCCTGGTCCTGAGCTGGGAGGGGAAGGAGTGTGAAGGGGCAGGAGCAGGACAGGGATTTCCAGCTCCACTCAGCTGCCTTCCTGGGGCTTGGGCTCCTCTATCTGAGGCCACCAGGGGGCGGCGAGGGCCTGGATTTGGGGAAGCGAATGGCTGTGGTTTAACCAGGGAGTGTATGGAGTTCCATGGACTGCTTCCTCCTGAGACCCTTCTAAGGGAGAAGCTGGGAGTGGAGCGTCCAAAATATGTTGCGTCCCAATATGTTAGTTTCTAGAAAGGCTAATAAATGGCCTCAGCCCCCAGCCTCAGAGCACTGCATAGGAAGGGGACAGAGATATTTGAGGGTCATTCTAACTGAAGGAACCTAGAAGGTACCGAATGGGAATAAACAGTTCCCAGCTCTGCCTTTGGTCCCTGGGAAACAGAGCGCCTGGATCACTCCACAGTGGTCATCTGGGATCTGGTGGAGATCTCTTCCTTGGTTCTGTTCCCTGAGTCTTATTCTATTTTGGATCAGATCCATGCACGTGCAGCTCAGAGTTGAGCCGAAGATTTCATAAGGAATTTACAGGGTTTTTTTCCCTCAAACTTATTTCTCTCCAGTCTGCCCATTATTTATGGTTCCCCGGACCTTCCCTTTTGGTCTTCTGGTGAAAAAACTGTGACTTTAGTTACCCTGCACTGCTGCGCACTTCCTGCAACTGAGTCTGTGTCCAATCAAACACCAAGAGGACAGAGAATAACAAAGGTAAGGGGATTAAGTGCAACTTTCTTGGAAATCAGTTCCGAAGATGAGGAAAGAAAGTCCCCACAGTCTCCACTGTCCCAGCTGTCACCACGAAGAATTTCCTGGAGGCTGGATCTTGTAGAATGGAGAGAAGAACAAACACAAGAAAAGGGAAATGCGGACATTTCAAATTTGCCCTGAGCACTAGGGGTCTCCTTTCTCATCTACAAGCCAGAACAGTGGAGCTTCTTCTGGAACTTTTGTGGCCGCACACTGGTACCCCTTCCAGGTGTCAGGCTGCCCTGAGTGCAGGCCAGGGGACACTGGGGGAAAATGGGAAGCTCTCTGCTTGTTTGATGTTACTAAAAGTGCTGGTATCTCCCCTAGTCTGCCTCCAATGATTGGGTTTTCCAAGTAATCAAATTGATGCTCCAAGGATTCTGTCCCAGGTTTTATAGCTGGGTTTGGAGAAAAGGTGGTATATGCCACTGCATCCTAAATGGAACCTGAAAACAATAATAATATTTTAAACATGAAAATTAAATCAATCTTGAATCACAGGCCATGGAAAACATCAAAAGATGAAAGAGTTTTAAAAATGACTTGAAGAAAGAAACAGGGAGAAATGTTTTCACAATGGTTCTATGTTTATTCTATTTATCTTTTTAAATTTAAATTTAAAATAGAGATGAGGTCTCACTATGCGAGGCCAGGCTGGTCTCAAAGTCCTGGGCTTAAGCAATCCACCCACCTCAGTCCCCCAAGGTGAAGGATTACAGTCATGAGCCACCACACCCAGCCTCTGTGTTTCTTATGTGCTCCTTGATTAAGAAAAGTTGTTTTTTGTTTTCTTGAGACAGAGTTTCACTCTTGTTGCCCAGGCTGCAGTGTAATGGTGCAATCTTGGCTCACTGCAACCTCCGCCTCTCAGGTTCAAGCGATTCTTCTGCCTCAGCCTCCCAAGTAGCTGGGATTACAGGTGTGCACCACCACGCCTGGCTAATTTTTTGTATTTAGTAGAGATGGGATTTCACCATGTTGGTCAGGCTGGTCTGGAACTCTTGACCTCAGGTGATCCACCTGCCTCAGCCTCCCAGAGTGCTGGGATTACAGGGGTGAGCCACAATGCCTGGCCTAAAAGTTGGTTTTATTGTGGCTTGTGGATATAGTGAGATGGAAGAAAACCTAGAAAGCAAAAAGAACACTTCTTTGTAATATGAGGAAAAAAATCAAAGATAAAGTTGAATGAAATATATATATACAGTTTTTTACAGTCTTGCTGTCCTTCTCTGTCACCTAGGCTGGAGTGCAGTGGCCTAATCTTGGCTCACTGCAACCTCTGCCTCCTGGGTTCAAGTGATTCTCCTGCCTCAGGCTCCCGAGTAGCTGGGATTATAGGCACACACCACCATGCCTGGCTAATTTTTGTATTTTTAGTATAGTTGGAGTTTTGCCATGTTGGCCAGGCCGGTCTTGAACTCCTGGCCTCAAGCGATCCTCCTACCTCCATCTCCCAAACTGCTGGGATAACAGGAGTGAGCTACCACGCCTGGTCTGAAATCTTTAGATAAGTATGAAGTCTATAATAAAATAAGTGGTTTTACTAGGCTAGAAATGACCCATTTTAGAAGCTTTCATTCTCCACCTCACACTCATCTCTCTACAGATCCCCTGCATGGGCAGTGGGTGGACCCTGTGGTCTTCAATTCTCAGGCTGAGAACCAGAGGCTGAAAAGGACAAGTCACCTGCTCATGAGTGGGAAGGGCAGGATTGGGAGCATCGGACTGTGGCCCCGGCCATTGCTCCTTGTTTCCTCCACAGGGCCCCTCCCACGTGTGTCCCTGAATGCTCCATGACCTAGAATGACTGATGTGCTCAAGGGATTTGATGCTGCAGATGCTTCGGCATGAAGGGTGGGGGTGGGGATGGGAAAAGGCTGCAGCTGAAGAGATGGGAGACCAACAACACAGAGCAGTGGTTTCCATGGACTGAGCAGCCCCGTTTCCTCACAGTGTAGAGAGGCTGGAGGTGCGTGCCAAGCAGAGGGCACCATGGAGTGGCCCAGGCAGGTAGGGTCACAGAGACACAGACACCGCACAGCAGAGACACTGAAGGCCAGGAGCTCACTCAGATGAGGGACTTCAGCAGATCTTTCTCTCTTGAGGAAATCAGGTGCAAAGGAATCAAGTTCCTACCATCAGAATAGAAAACAAGTTTTAATCTCCTCAGCTGAGCCCTGCTGTCCGGGGAAGCAGAAGTCCCTGAGCCCAGGCCCAGGTGAGGGTGGGGTGAGGAGAGGAGCTGAGATTTGCAAGGAGGCCCCGCCCTGCTCTGAGGCAGAGGGGTAAGACAGGGCTGGTGGCAGGCCCAGTGCTGGGGTCTCAGGAGGCAGCGCTCTCAGGACATCTCCACCATGGCCTGGGCTCTGCTCCTCCTCACCCTCCTCATTCAGAGCACAGGTGACACCTCCATGGAAGGGGCCTTGGGGACCTCTGGGCTGATCCTTGGTCTTCTGCTCCTCAGACTCATCTGGGCCCAGCACTGACTCAGCAGAGTGTATTTCTCCCTCTTTCCAGGGTCCTGGGCCCAGTCTGTTCTGACTCAGCCTCACTCAGTGTCCGGGTCTCCTGGACAATCGGTCACCATCTCCTGCACTGGAACCAGTAGTGACGTTGTCTCCTGACAAGCAGAGACCTTGTCTCCTGGTGCCAGCAGCACCCAGGCACAGCCCCCAGACTCGTGATTTACCATGTCAGTAATTGGCCCTCAACGGCCCCTGATCACTTCTCTGGCTCCAAGTCTGGCAACATGGCCCCCATGACCATCTCTGGGCTCCAGGCTGAGAGCAAGGCTGATTATTACTGCAGCTCATATGCAGGCTGCAACACTTTACACAGTGGTGCGAGTTCATGGGTAATGAGATGGAAACCTGCCCTGGGCTCTCAGGCTTTCTCTCGCTATGAAGGTGCTTCCTTACTCTGTGCAGAAGGGGGCTTCATGCAACATGGCCTTGAGAATTTAGTCCACTCTCAGCCCCTCTCCCTTCCCACAGTGAAATGCAAAAGAAACATGCTCTCTGGTTAATTGTCTAGGGACAACGGCAGCTTCTTCTTTTTCTGTGTGATATGGTTCCGGATGGCGACTCTTTCCAATTTTTCAATGGCAGGGACAGAGCAACAGGAACTGGCTGCTCAGTACCATTTCTGCAGTTTTCAATGAAACCCTCACATTGAATTCCTCCATCTCCCTCACTGTGCTGACTGGCCTGGGTCAGTGCTCCAGAAATAACGTCTTACTCAACTCTATATCCACCACACTCTAATAAGGATGGCTGTCTTTGCAGGGTTATTTATACCTCTGCAGGTCTCTTCCTAAAGCAACAGCAACTGAGAGAAGAGCCGAAGATGTTGGGAGACTGAGCACAAAAGTAAAGGATTTTATTGATTTGTTTTCTTTTTTTAATTTTGTATTTATTTATTTGTTTATTTATTTATGTATTTTGATACAGAGTTTTGTTCTTGTTGCCCAGGTTGGAGTGCAGTGGTGCAATCTCAGCTCACTGCAACCTCTGCCTCCCGGGTTTGAGCGATTCTCCTGCCTCAGCCTCCTGAGTAGCTGGGATTACAGACATGTGCCACCATGCCCGGCTAATCTAGAGATGGGGTTTCACCATGCTGGCCAGGCTGGTCTTGAACTCCTGACCTCAGGTGATGCACCCACCTCGGCCTCCCAAAGTGCTGGGATTACAGACATGAGATACCATGCCCAGCCTTGTTTTTATTTTTTAGGTTCCTTTGTCTTTGACCCAATATCTAGCTATGGGGGCTTAGCCAGGGCACATTTGAATGATTGTCTCTGTTCTCTGTGAGAATGGCCCCTCCTAGCAGATCACTGAACCTCTGTCCTGGAAACAGCCCTGAACATAGACTGTCTTCCTGTTAGGATGGGCTCTTTCCTAAATGATCCACAGGGAAGCTTATTTGATGGATGAGTCTCCTGCTCCTCAAAGACTCTATGGGTAGTTTATTTTCAAGGTGAGCCAAATCTGTTTCTAGCTGGAATCCCATTTAATCTCATAACCATGAGAATTAATTTTTTAAACCTGCAGGGTGTTCTCTAGCCATTTTTTATTTTCTTTGATTTTGTGAGCCACTTTTAAATTATAATCATCATTAAACCTTAAAACATATAAACTTCAATTAAGCAGATTATATATTTTATTTTATTTTTTGAGACAGAGTCGTGCTCTGTTGCCCAGGCTGGAGTGCAGTGTCACGATCTCGGCACACTGCAACCTCTGACTCCCGGGTTCAAGTGATTTTCATGCCTCAGCCTGCCGAGTAGCTGAGATTACAGGCATGTGCCATCACGCCTAGCTAATTTTTGCATTTTTAGTAGACTGGGTTTCACCATGTTGATCAGGCTGGTCTCGAACTCCTGACTTCGTGATCCACCCGCCTCGGCCTCCCAAAGTGCTAGGATTACAGGCGTGAGCCATCGAGACCGACCACATATTTTTAAAAAGTACATTGGTTATTATCCAAGTACCTTTGGGCTGCTATAACACAATACCTTAAACTGGTGGCTTATAAAAACAGAAATGTATTTCTTACACTCGTGGAGGCTGCGAAGTGTTAAGATCAATGTGCTGGCAGATTTGGTGTCTAATGACTGTCTACTTCCTCATAAAGGCCATTTTCTCATTGTGTCCTTGGAACTGAGGACAAAGCAGCTTCTGGTAAAGATCAGATGTCTGTTACTTGCAGGAAAATCTCTCTTCACAGTGATCTGGGCTACTGGCTCCAATACACCCACCCGGATGGATTTCTGAGCTGGTCATTGACCATTACCATTTTAATATTATCTCAAATTATAGACATTATCTCAATATTGTTTAATATAATATAGCACATAAATGTTTAAAGCATGCATACTGAAACAAGGGTCTTATATTCAAAACTATCATTTCCCCAATCACCCATCTCCTTGTCCACCAAGCCCCAATGCCGCCACTTAGCTCATTGCTCCTTTGGCTTCACTTTCTGGTGCTTTTGCAAGTATCTGTCGTGTGTTACAAACAAGAACACCAAATAGTCCCCTAAGAACATTCACCTCCATAGAATCCCTATCCTGTTTCCTGAGTGGACGTTTCCATTTTTAATCTGGCAAAGACCAATCAGCCCTGATTCGTGTTTTTAACCCATATCCATCTCTTTCTAGAAAAACACACTAGGTTAAGCATCTCTCTGTGGGTGGGGGAGCCTCATGAAGGCACACAGCTCTGAGCTGAGGTGGCCTCAATGTGCACGATGGAGCAAGACAAAGAAAAGTCCCATGTCCTGTGTGATAGACAGACAGGAACTGATGTGCGGTCTCCAGAGCTGATGCCCTTAGTCTAATCCTGACTCTGGTCCTCTTCTTTCAGATCCTTGAACACTAGAATTCCTGTTCTGCATTCTATCAGGTCATTCTTAAATCTAGTGAGCTGTATCTCCTTCATGCAATATTTTCTTTCAGTATTACTTTCAGCTTTATTGCTATATAATTGGCAAATAAAAGTTCTATATATTTATGGTATACAACTTGATATATTGACACATATATTTGTTGTGAAATTATTGCAATAATTGTGTGAAATCACAATCAAGGTAATTCGCATAAAATAACCTTACATAATTATCATCTTAATTCTTTTTTTTTCTTTGGTGAGAACACTTACAATCTACCAAATTAACAAATTTAAAGTAAATAATACAATATTGTTAACCATAGTCACATTGCTGTATATTAACTATCTAGAACTTATTCGTCTTGTATAACTGTACTCTTTTGTACCCTTTGATAAACATCTCCCCATTTGTCTTTTCCCTCCGTAGTCCTGACACCCACTGTTTTACTCTCTGGTTCTATGAGTTTGAATATTTTAGATTCCACATGCAAATAAGATCATGCAGTATTTATCTTTCTGTTTCTGGCTTATATCAGTTAACATAATGTCTTCCAGCTTCATTCACGTTGTTGCAAAGGACAGGATTTCCTTTATTTTTTAAAACCTGACAACATTTGTGTGTGTGTGTGTGTGTGTGTGCATCACATTTTCTTTATCCATTCATCATCAGAAATTTTGGTTGTTTCCATGTGTTGGCTATATAACAGATATCTATCCAAGATTCTGATTTCATTTTCTTTCGAGATATATCCACAATTGGTATTGCTGCGTTATATGGTGGTTCTGTTTTAATTTTTTGAGGAATCCCAATACATGTTCTACAATGGCTGTATTAGTTTACATTCCCTCCAATAGTGTACAAGAGTTTCTTTTGTCCACATCCTTGCCAACATGTGTTATTTTTTATCTTTTTGCCATATTGCAGGTGCCGCCAACACACCTGGATAATTTTTTATATTTTGGTAGAGACGGGGTTTCACCATGTTGGCCAGGCTGGTTTCGAACTCCTGAACTCAAGTGATCCACCTGTCTCGGCCTCTCAAAGTGCCGGGATTACAGGTGTGAGCCACTACGCCTAGCCTATTTTTTCTATTTCTGTAAAGAATGACATTTGGGTATTGATAGGTCTAGTATTGAATCTGGAGATCACTTTGGGTAGTATGAACATTTTAAGAATATTAGCTCTTCCAATTTATAAACATGAGATGTCTTGATATTTATCTGTATCTTCTTTAACATTCTTCATCAGTATTTTATAATTTCCAATGTAAAAGTATTTCACCTCCTTCGTTAAGTTTATTCCTAAGTACTTATTCCTTTTGTAAATGTGATTGCTTTCTTAATTTTATTTTCATTTATTTATTGTCTGTGTGTAGAAACATCATTGATTTTTGTATGTTGATTTTTTATCCTTCAAATTTACTTAATTCATTTATTAGTTTTAACAGACGTTTTGTTATTGTGGAGTCTTTAGGTTTTCTACACATATGTTTATGTCATCTGCACACAGAGAATAGGATTTTAATTCTTCTTTTCCAATTTGGATGCAGTTCGTTTCTTTTTCTTGTCTAATTGCTTTGGTTAGGGATTCCAGTGCAATGTTGAGTAAAAGTGGAGAGGGGACATCTTGCCTTGCATGGGATCTTAGGGGAAAAGCTTCTGTTTTTTTTTTCCCCCATTGATTATGACGTTAGTTGTGGGCTTTTCACATATGGTTTTATTGTGTTATGGTAAGTTTCTTCTATACTTATTTTATTTTATTTTATATTTTACAATTTATTTTATAATAGAGATGAATATTGCTATGTTGCCCAGGCAGGTCTTGAATTCCTGGGCTCAAGCGATCCTCCTGTCTCAGCCTCTCAAAATACTGGGATTATAGGCATGAGCCACTGTGCCTAGCCTATACCTATTTTGTTGAGAGTTCTTTTCTTTTCCTTTTTTCCCCTATTCATTTCTTTTCTTTTCTTTTCCTTTAATTTCTCTTCCTCCTCCTCCTCTTCCTCTTCTTTTTCCTTTCCTCCTCCTCCTCCTTCTTCTTTCTTCTTCTTCTCTTCCTTCTCCTTCTCCTTCTTCTCCTCCTCCTTCTTCATCTTCATTTAAAATCATGAATGGATGTTGAATTTGGTCACATGCCTTTTGTACATCTGTGGACATAATCATATGTGTGTGTGTGTGTGTGTGAATCTTTCAGCCTGTGGATGTGCTGTACCATCCTTGCACATGCAGAATCATCCTTGTATCCAGGGGCAAACCCCACCTGTTCCTGATGTATGATCTTCTTAACATGCTGTTGAATTTGGTTTGCTAGTATTTTACTAAGAATTTTTCATTTAGTATCTGTTAATGTTTATCAGAGGTAGACTGGCTTGTAGTTTCTTTTCTTTTCTGGTGTTGTCTTTGCTTTGCTTTGCTTTGCTTTGGTATCAGGGTGATGCTGACCTCATAAAACAATTTTGAAAATGTTCCCTTTTCTATTTTTTGGAAGACTTGAAGAAGAATTCATATTAAATCATCTTTGAGTGTTTGGTAGAACATTCAGCTATGAAGCCATCTGGTCCTGGGCTTTTCTTTTTTGAGAGATTTTTGATTATTGAGTCAATCTCCTTCTTTGTTATTGGTATGTTCAGGCTTTCTATTTTTTCTTGATTTGGGTTTTTTTTTAGGTTGAATGTTTCTAGGAATTTATTTATTTATGTCTTTTAATTTATGTAGCTTGTTGGTGTATAATTATTCAAAATATTCCCTTCTGATCTTATTTATCTGAGACATGGTCTTTCTCTGTCATCTAGGCTAGATTGCAGAGGCTTGATCATAACTCACTGCAGCTTCAACCTCCCAGGCTCAAGTAATCCTCCCACCTCAGCTTTATGAGTAGCTGGGACTACAGGCATGCACTACCATGCCTGGATAATTCCTTCCTTCCCTCCCTCCCTCCCCTCCCTCCCTTCCCCTCCCTCCCTTCCTCCCTTCCCTTCCTTCCTCCTCCCTCCTCCCTTCCTTCCCTTTTTTCCCTCCCCTCCCTCCCTTCCTTCCTCTTCTTTTTCTTCTTTTCCTTTCTTCTTCCCTTTCTTTTCTTTCTTTTTTCTTTTCTTTTTTCCTTTTCTTTTCTTTTTTCTTTTCTTTTCTTTCTTTGGTAGGAACGGGATTCTCACTGTGTTTGCTTTCAGGCTGGTCTTGGAATTCCCTGAGGCTCAAAGGTCCATTCTGCTTTGTCTCCCCAAGCGTTGGATTCAGGGTGGTCAGCTTTTTTATTTTCTGGACCACATCTGTTGTAATAGCTCCTTTTTTTCATTTCGGATTTATTTATTTTGAGTTTCTTTTCTCTCCTTTTTTTTCATAAGTGTAAGCTAAGGATTTTGTTCAAAACTTTGTTTAATGTTCCCAAACACCAAGCTCCTGTTTTATTTTTTTCTATTTTGTTTTTTCTTTTATCTGTCTGATTTTTAAATTTCTGCTGTTATCTTTTAATTATTTCATTTTTTTTTTCTTGCTATTTGGGGCTTTAGTTTGTTCTCCTTCTTTTAGTTTCATCTGAGTTTATACTTTTAGGGTTGCTAATTTGAGATCTTTTCTCTTTTTTAAATGTTTTTGGCTTATTCTCATAAACTTCCCCCCTTAGTTCTTACCTGCTTTTAACGGATCCTACTAGGGGTTTGGTGGTGGCTGTGTTTTTAATTTTTTCCATTTGTCCTGGAAGATATTTTTTAAAAATTTCCCCTTTGGGTTTTTCCTTTTTTTGACCAATGGTTGTTTTTCAACATGTGGGTGTTCTGATTTTGGGGGCTATTTGGGGAATTTTCCCTTTTTTTTTTTGTTATTAAATCTTTCTAAGGTTCATTTTATTGTTGTAAAAAAAAAATATTTTTTGGGATGGATTTTATTTCCTTTAAGTTTCTTTGAGGGAACTTTGTTTCTGTGACCAACGTGTTGGCTCTTTCTGGGGAGCATATTTTTACCCGTGCATTGGTAGAAGGGGGACTATTGGGAAGGGAAGTCGAGTGAGTCTTTTCCTCCCCACACCCCATTTTTCTCAACCTAGTGCTTTATACTGAGGTTAATTTCATTTTACAATCTAAACGTTTTCCTCGGCCCTGGAGGCTAAGACACCTTCAATGCCACCTCTGGAACAAAGGGCTATTTCATGGCACAAGGCAAAAACGGTCCTGAAGGAAACGAGTATTCTTAGAGAACTTTTAGGTTTATGGCAGGGAACCAATTCCATCCATGGTGAAAAAGTTCAGGAGGGGGGAAAAAGGGGGTTTTCAGGAATTAAGGGCATGGGATCGGGGGGCCTGGTCTGAGGGCTGGGGGGAAAAAGGGGCCAGGGGTTATGGGTGGGAAACAAAAGAGGCAGTTTTTCTGTTTTTCCTCCGGGGGCACCTTAGGAAACTTGTGTTCCCGTTACCTTGAGATTTGAACCATCTGGAGGGGCCCCCACCCAAGAGGGGCAGGCAGGGGGGGACTTAGGGTTGGGGGATGATGATTTCGATTTAACAGGGTTCTATTCCTCCCTTTAAAAAGTTCCCTGAATTCTGCTGGGGCGCGGGGCGTGGGGCTTTTCCCACGGCCTGCTATCCCAAGCATTTTGGGGGGAGCCCAAAAGGGGCGGGGCGGATCACAATCAGGAGATCGAGGACCATCCTGGCCAACAATGGGGAACGGCCGTCTCTACTAAAAACACAAAAATTAGCTTGGGCATTGGTGGGCTTGTGCCTGTAATCCTAGCTACTAGGAGCCTGAGGCGGAGAACCACTTGAACAAGGGTTGGAGGTTGTAGTGAGCCGAGATTGTGCCACTGGTGCTCCAGCCTGGCTTGGCGGACAGAGCAAGACTCCACTCTAAAAAAAAAAAAAAAAAAGAGTCCCTGAATCTAAAAAAAAAAAATAAAAAAAAAAGGAATGTGGATTTTAATGGTTAACTATGAACAGCCAGCTGCTCATTCATAAAAGCCATTAAAGTTACAAAAAAAAAAAAAAAGAAATCTCAGGAGCTATTTACCCTTGAATATCTCTAAAGGTACTGGGAAGCAGTGCTCCAAATCTGTTGTGGCCCAGTGAATTCCTTTTTAGAAGCACCATTAATGGTCCTAGTTCAACATGTCAGCCCCCAGCTTTAAACCACTGCAGGGGCAGGGGATGCAGCAGTGCTTAGAACCCACCCTCGCTGAGAGGGCCAAGATGGTTGGGCAGGGGATGAGGAAATGAGAAGTCCCATCACTGTCTGAAGTCTCTGGGAGGAGGAGTGATTGAACTTTCCCGTCCAGCCTGGGAGCCTGTCCTCACATCCATCCTTCACAGCACAAAGAAGAAGTCCTGATTTCCTCAGCCTGAAGCTCCTGCAATAGCGAGGGTTCGGATACCTCTGGACTGGCCTGATGTACTGGGCACTCTCATGGGTTCAGTCTCGGGAAATGCATGCCTAGGTTGGATTAATCACCTCGGCTGAGTCTCACAGAGAAGCAGAAGTCTCTGAGCCCAGGCCCAGGTGAGGGTGGGGTGGGGAGAGGAGCTTAGGACGCAGATTTGCACAGAGGCCCCACCCTCCTCTGGGGCAGCGGGGATAAGAGAGAGCTGGGGGCAGGCCCAGTGCTGGGGTCTCAGGAGGCAGCACTCTCAGTCTCCACCATGGCCTGGATTCTACTCCTCCTCACTCTCCTCACTCAGGGCACAGGTGACACCTCCAGAGAAGTGGCCTCAGGGACCTCTGGGCTGATGCTTGCTCTTATGCTCCTGCTCCTCAAGGTCACCAGTCCCAGCACTGACCCAGTAGAGTGTATTTCTCCTTCTTTCCAGGGTCCTGGGCCCAGTCTGCCCTGACTGAGCCTCCTTTTGTGTCCCGGGCTCCTGGACGGTTAGTCACCATCTCCTGCACTGGAACCAGCAGTGACGTCGGGGTACCAACAGCGTCTCGGCACTACCTCCAGGCTCCTGATTTACAGTGTCAGTGCTCGGCCCTCAGGGATCTCTGACCACTTCTCAGGCTCCAAGTCTGGCAACATGGCTTCCCTGACCATCTCTGGGCTCAAGTCCGAGGATGAGGCTAATTATCACTGCAGCTTATATTCAAGCAGTTACACTTTGCACAGTGGTCCAAGTTCCTGGGAACTGAGACCAAAACCTGCCCTGGGCTCTCAGGCTCCGTCTTTGCTCTGAAGATGCTTCCTCACCCTGTGCAAGGGGCTCCCTGCAACAGGGCCTTGAGAATTCACTTCTCTGTCAGCTCCTCTCCTTTTCCATCATGAATTCCCAAAAGAAACCTCCTCTCTTGTTTACTCTCTGGGATATGACAGCTTCCTCTTTACTCATATAATGGATGTCCTCTCTGAATTGGAAACTACTTCCAGCTCTTTGACAGGAAATACATACTGGCAGGGAAATGCCTGCCTAGTGCAGTCCTCATACTTCTCCGGATGATCCTCCCTTGATTATTTATTTTTATTTTTGTATGCACTAAAGTCTGTCAGTGTAAATCCTTGCATTAAATGCCTCTACTTCCCACATTGTGCAGCACAGCCTGGATTCAGAAATGACATTGTCCTCTTCTATGATAAAGGACCACTGCGCTATGAACACCCAACTCTAGTGAAGATAGCCCACCTTGCTGGGTTATTCATGTACATCTTTTGTGGAAGCAGCAACCACTGTGTAAAGCTCTGAAGATGTTTTAAAGCAATGAAAACAAAGAGGAAGGTGTGTGTGTGTGTGTGTGTGTGTAGGGTCCATCCTCTTTGCCCTAATACGTCAGGTTGCTGAGCTAGAGAGTATTTGAGTGACAGACTTGGTGCCCTCTCAGGATCCCCTTCCTCTCATATCACTGAGCCCCTGTCCTGGAAACACTCAACAGGTGGAGGATCTCCCCATTGTATGGAGGTTTCCAAATGGCTCCAAAGGGAAGAGTTGAGCTGAACACACCCACCCTTCCTCATGGGCATCAAATATATCTAATTTCTCTGGGGAAATCAATAAATTTCAGGCTGGAATCCTGATTAATCGACAGACTGTGAGAATTAAAGATTTAAAAAAGATTCAGACATATCCAGAGTCCGGTATTTAAATTCTCTGGAATTTTGTGAGCCAATTTTTAAACATAGTCATTAGTATAGTTTAGAGTTCATGAACCTCAATTAAATAGATTCTATTAAACACAAAGTGCTTTAGTTGTCTATTGTTGCATAAAAATTCCTCCTAAAATTAACATATTCTTAATGAGAACACATATGCATTAATCTGTTTTCACACTGCTATAAAGAAATACCTTATTTATAAAAGAAAGAGGCTTAACTGGCTCACAGTTCCACATGGCTGGGGAGGCCTCAGGAAACTTACAATCACGGTGGAAGGCAAAGGGGAAGCAAGAACTTTATTCAAGGTGGCAGGTGAGAAGAGCTGGGGAGGGTGAACTTCCAAATACTTTTTTTTTTTTTTTGAGATGGAGTCTCACTCTGTTGCCCAGGCTACAGTGCAGTGGCGTGATCTCGGCTGACTGCAGCTTCTGCTCCTAGGTGCAAGTGATCCTCCCACCTCAGCCTCTGAGTAGCTGGGATTACAGGCATGCGTCAACAAGACCGATTAATTTTTATATTTTTAGTAGAGATGGGGTTTCACCATGTTGGCCAGGCTGGTCTCGAACTCCTGACCTCAAGTGATCTGTGCACCTAGGCCTCCCAAAATGCTGGGATTACAGGTGCAAGCCATTGTGCCTGGCCCCAAACACTTTTAAAACCATCAGCTCTCACGATAACTCCCTAACCAGTACGAGAACAGCAAGGGGGAAACTGCCCCCATGATCCAATCCCTTCCTTCCCTCAACATGTAGGGATTACAGATCCCTCCTTCAATACATGAGGATTAGAATTTGAGATGAGATTTGGGTAGAGACACAGAGTCAAACCCTATCAACGTATTTGTGATCTTGTGGTTTTGCTGCATAAGGAATTTGAGAGCTGCGTAGTTTGGTGGTTCTGATTCCGGGCTCCTCATGAGCCCCTTGCATTGAGGGGCTGCATTCAGAGGCCAGAGCATGTGGCTAGGCCCAGCCTCAGGGGGCTTCCACTGTCCCTAATCTCTTCGGCAGATGTAGATGAGTTCAGGGAAAAGGGGAGCTCCCCACAGCGGGTAGAATCCCAGTGTCAGAGGGAAGGCACCATGGAGCAGAGGGCCCAGCACAGGGCCCTGGGGGTGCACTCAGACCTACCTGGAGGGATGGTGGGAAGGGGTATTCGCAGCAGGGACGGATAAAGGGCCTCTGTCCAGGGTCCTGAGCTGTCTTGGCAGCTCAGTCACATTGGTTCTCAGGCAAATCGGAGGTAAACCCTATCCTGAGTTTTACCACTGAAAATGGGTACAATTTGAACTAGGAGTGTTTTCAAACTTTTTCTTTCCATATTGACTTCTTAATAACTGTGATTTAATTTTTTTAAACCCCAGCCTAGTTTAGCTGCATAGCTTCCAAATGTCTTACTAGTGTGAAACTGAGCAATTAACTACTTTTATCAGGACATTTTATTTTGGTTACATGTTTATACATGTGCTATGTTGGTGTGCTGCACCCGTTAACTCGGTATATCTCCTAATACTCTCCCTCCCGCCTCCCCAACCCCATGACAGGTTCCAGTGTGTGATGTGCCCCTTCCTGTGTCCAAGTGTTCTCATTGTTCGGTTCCCACCTATGAGTGAGAACATGCGATGTTTGGTTTTCTGTTCTTGCAACAGTTTGCTCAGCATGATGGTTTCCAGCTTCATGCATTTCCCTACAAAGGACATAAACTCATAACTTTTAAATGGCTGCATAGTATTCCATGGTGTATATGTGCCACATTTTCTTNGAGTGTTTTCAAACTTTTTCTTTCCATATTGACTTCTTAATAACTGTGATTTAATTTTTTTAAACCCCAGCCTAGTTTAGCTGCATAGCTTCCAAATGTCTTACTAGTGTGAAACTGAGCAATTAACTACTTTTATCAGGACATTTTATTTTGGTTACATGTTTATACATGTGCTATGTTGGTGTGCTGCACCCGTTAACTCGGTATATCTCCTAATACTCTCCCTCCCGCCTCCCCCAACCCCATGACAGGTTCCAGTGTGTGATGTGCCCCTTCCTGTGTCCAAGTGTTCTCATTGTTCGGTTCCCACCTATGAGTGAGAACATGCGATGTTTGGTTTTCTGTTCTTGCAACAGTTTGCTCAGCATGATGGTTTCCAGCTTCATGCATTTCCCTACAAAGGACATAAACTCATAACTTTTTAAATGGCTGCATAGTATTCCATGGTGTATATGTGCCACATTTTCTTAATCCAGTCCATCATTGATGGTCATTTGGGTTGGTTCCAAGTCTTTGCTATTGTGACTAGTGCCACAATAAACATACATGTGCATGTGTCTTTACAGCAGCATGATTTATAATCCTTTGGGTATATACCCAGTAATGGGATGGCTGGGTCACATGGTATTTCTAGTTCTAGATCCTTGAGGAATTGCCACACTGTCTTCCACAATGGTTGAACTAATTTAGAGTCCCACCAAAAGTGTAAAAGTGTTCCTATTTCTCCACATTCTCTCCAGCACCTGTTGTTTCCTGACTTTTTAAGGCTCGCTATTCTAACTGGTGTGAGATGGTATCTCATTGTGGTTTTGATTTGCATTTCTTATCAGAGCATTTTAAATTTGAACAGATTCCTTGATCTTTCTATGGGTAATTAGTCAAAGCTTAGGTACGGTGTAGAGGATCTTTACCAAACGCTTTTCTAGACTCTGTTTTCATTGGCCTTATAGCAGCTGTTTCATCTGGGCCATGCAGGATTAGGAGAGTTTTTACTGTCTTGACGTAACCTCTATAGTATGCCTATCCTTTCTGCCAGTATAAAAACAGCTGTGCTTTCTCTCCACCTGTCTCTCCTGCTGTCTCCCTGTTTTTTCTGTTGAATATGCAACTGTGTTTGTAATCTATCTTGCTTTCTGAGAAGATGAGAATTTTTTTTCGTAAAGAATGACCTAAAATAGCTCTAAAGATGATCAGAAGTCACAACTGCATACTTACTGGAGTGCAATACCAAATGTGGCCTCTGATTACAGTAACCTGGAGCTTGCAGTTGAAGCAATTCAGCCCCTGCTACCTGTGGACAGATTCGTATGTCTGTGGATGAGAAGATGAGCAAGGGTCACTCCTGTGCTCATGCACAGATCCCTCCCTGCCCCCGTCCTCACATTCAGTCTCAAACATATGGCCCTGGAGCATTACATGAGTGACGGTTTAAGAGCACGTTGGTGATACACACAATATTAATGGTATCTTAATTCGCTTGTTACGCATAATTTGAAAACATCTGGACACGTTTGGACACAATTTGAAGGGCGTATTTGACAATAGCTTGTGACAAATGATTCCGTTCTGAGAGAGATGCTATTTTGGTTCTCTAAATCGCAATGAAATGAAAATCTCAGATTATAAAGAAATAGACTCAAGTCCCAAGTGTCTTTTGCTTTTCATTCACCATCAACGAAGTTGCCCAAACACCATGTGGATACTGCTTACAGGGTGGGCAGCCACCAGTTGAAGACAGTTTCTTTAGTTGTCTGAGCTGTCCTGGAGCTGGAACAGCAGCATGTGTTCTGTGCCTGTTTGTTCCCATGTAGCACACACCCACTGCATATTCTCGCTGACTCACCAGGAGGGCTTGCAGCAGCCCTGGCCTATTTTCTTCTGAAGCACCTGCCAACGGAATGAAACTGGCTACTTTCTAGCATGGGAGGCATGGAGTTTATGGACTCACTGGGATTTTGCTTCCTGTAGGCACAGCTCCAAAAAGATGCATTAACTGTCAGCTCCCTATTCAGAGGTGCCTGTCCCAGTGTTGAGAGAGTGGGACTTCCTGGGACATTCTCACCCTTGGCTATTTCCCTTCGATCAGCTCCACACTATTTTCCGAGACCCATGGTGAATAAAGAAGAATTTTCATGGCATGGAGGTAGAGAGGCTCCAGGACCAGCCCAGCATGATAAGGGAAGTGTCTGTTCTCTTTTAGCTCTTGGGTAACTCTGCCCAGCCGTGCAACCCTGCTTAGCCCAATACTTGACCACGGCCTCAACTTCACTCCTTGATACTCACTTGTTCATCCAGAAAGATTTATGGTGCGAGGCATGCACTAGGTTCTAAGAGGTACTTTGGTAATGAAAGTGCACAAGGCCCCTGCCCTCAAGGTACCTAAATTCTTTCTATGTGAAGAGGAACTGGGGTTGGGGAATACACAATAAATGAGCAAACAAATAAATGTGTGCTGAGAAGGCAAAAAAACTGGTGCTGGGGAATAGCAAGGGAAGGGATCAGAGATGGGTGCAGAGTTCCTCTGGGATAAACACTTGAGTTCCTTCAATCTCCTTCTCCCCTCCCTCCTGCCTCTCCACCCTCTGCCTTTGCTGGCTTCTCCACTTCTCCCAGATGTCTGCAAGTTAGAGTTGGAGAACTACTGGTTTTCAGCTCTTTTCTCTTATCCAGGTCTGATGAGCTCAGCTGGTCCCATGAATTCAACATCTTTATTATGTCACCAGCTCCCAAATTCATACCCACAGTCCAACTGCCCACCAGCTCACTTCCAATTAAGCATCTCCCTTGATATGACACACGTGCTTCACACTTAGAATAAACTCTTGAATTTTCTCCAGAGTTAGTCCTCTCTTTTTCCTCATGTCACCACTCCCCCTTTCCTTGTCATGAAGCTAGGAGTCATTCTACATTGTTCTCTTCCTTTGGTTTTCCTGCCCATCCCCCAAGTCCTGTGAATTCTTGCTGCATTGATCCCTGTCCATGCACATGGCCTCCAGCCTCCCCCAGGGCTCCATCATCCGCAGCTCAGCACCCCCGAGGACACCTCCAATCTGGACTCAGAATCCACGGTCCCCACAGTCATCTCTGAAACCAGTAACCAGAGGTTGACACCCAGCCACTTGCTTAAAACCTTTATTGACAATTAATCCCACTAAGAGGAAATCATAAAGTCCTCCTCATGGTCCGCAGGGCCTGTGTTTCTAGCTTAAGTCATCCATCTTGTCCCATGTTCCACGCCACAGGAAACAACTCCATCTACTTCTGAGTCTTTTCGTTTTTGATCCCTTATTACAATGATTGCCAAAGTATGCATTTGGTAATATTTCCCCTCATATTGTGGGCTTAAAACCAAGCCTTCTACAAGTCTTGGCTTTCAAATGAAAGTGCTTTCACCAAACACCAGCTAAATTTTCCCTTCATTTCTTGAATCAACTTTTTATCACCTAAATTTTCTAACACAATTTAGAAATCTGGTTTGAATTTTTATTAGAATTGGATTGGATTTTAAGATTTTATTTGGAAGTCACTGTCACTTCTCAGGGAATGCTCAGGCCCCACTTAGGGCTTGAATCTCTGGAAGGCAATTAATCTCCAGAGACTTTTTGGTGTCTCAGTTTTCTGGGTCTCAAATCCCTGCAGCTGACTGAGCCATTTTATAATGCAGGGATCCCAATCTATTCAAAGAGCACTGAGTGTCTAAAATATTCAGCCCTGTACCAAAGAATGGGGATACATGCAGTATCCCATTCTTCTCCCTCAGTTGTTCCCAAGAGGACTGGAAAAAACTGATTAACTAGACACTCAACACAGACCAATGAATCCTATTTCTGCTGATACCTGGGGTCCACCACCAACAGGGCTTCTGAGTGCATCAGAGAAAGACATGTCCAAATGCCCATGTGCATTCTCCCTTGGTCATAATGCACCAGGAGATAAACATGGCATTTGACACACAGGTGCTACCTGGATCTAGGACTTCAAAGCTTAAGTAGACTCAGAGTGGGCAATCTAAAAAACCAAACAAACAAAAAAACAAAACAAAAAAAAAAAAAACAAAAGAAAAAAAAACAGGTTCTCAATCTGTAGCCCAGGCTGGAGTGCAATGGCTCCATCCTCCTACCTCAACCTCCTGAGTTGCTGGGACTACAGGTGTGTGTCACCATGCCTAGTCAAAAGAGAGGGCAATATGGATTTGAAATGGACAATTTCCATTATTTGAAAGTTCTTGAGAAATAACAGAGGTTTGTTTAAGAGGAAATCAGCCAGAGACTCAAAGATAAATCTATGAGGCCCAAAGTCTCTTTGGGGAAAGAGACTCTTGGATGCGCACGCAGCAGCAAGTGGTATGGGATCCCTTCTCTCTGGGGACCTCGGCCCAGCTGCCAATCTTTTCAACTGACCCGTTTGTGTTTTCCGTAAGGGCTCACCAGCCAGCAGCTGTGACTGCCCCTCAGTCTCAGAAAGGGAGGGCAGAAGAAAGAAAGAAACAGGAAAAAAGCCTCTTCCAATCTTAGCAAATAAAGTGGGAGCTTTGACTTTTTTGAACACCTAGATGACAGGAAAGAGGAGGAAAATTTCCCTAAAGCTGTTATTTTTTTAAAGCCTCAGGAAGAATCACAGAAGCCTCTGGAGTCTCACCCACACTTTGTTTGGAGATATTTAGGTCTTAGAGTTTGTGCTGAGTTAGTTCATGATTTGGGCTGCTGGTTTGAGGTGAATGTGTTTTACAAGTGAGAAAGAAATAAGCTTTGGAGTCCATAGGGTGGAGGGTTATTGGCTAAATTGTGTCCTCCAAAATCCATGCAATGAAGCTCTAATCACAGTGTGTGAGTCAATTTGGAGATAGGGTCTTTACAGAGGTGATTAAGTGAAAATGAGGTGATGAGGGTGGGTTCTTATCCAATCTGACTGGTGTTCTCCTAAGAAGAGAAAATTTGCACACACAGAAATCAGACACCAGAGATGAGCAGGCAGAGGAAAGACCATATGAGGACACAGCAAGGAGGTAGCGACCTGCAAGCCAAGGAGAGAGGCCTCCGGGAAAATCAGTCCTACCAACACCTTCAGCCTGGACTTCCCAGCTTCAGCACTGAGAAAATAAGTTTTACTGTTGAGGCCACTAGTTCTTTGGTATCTTGTGATGGCAGCACTGGCAAATGGAAACAAGAGGGACCCCAAAGACCTTGGGTAGGGGGAGCAGATGGAGCAGGGTGCAGGAGGCAGGGCAGGGAGGGGCTAAGTTTCGTCTCCTGGATGGAATAGGGACTCTACTCACTACTGTCTGGGGAACTTGGGGAAAAAAATTCACCTCCCAATATTGATTCCCTAATAAAATCTGGGCCTTGAGCATAGGGCTCCTCATCTTCCTTTTCCATATGATGAAAGTTTTCTTGGAGTTATGCTTGTAAAACACTCACCAATGCATCTGGCATATATTAAGGGCTCAAAAGTAGGCCAGGCATGGTGGCTTATGCCTGTAGTCCCAGTACTTTGGGAGGCTGAGGTGGGGGATCATTGGAGGCCAGGAGTTCCAGACCAGCCAGGCCAACAGGGTGAAACTCCATGTCTACTACAAATACAAAAAAATAGCTAGGCATGGTGGTCATTGCCTGTAATCCCAGCTGTTCGGGAGGCTGAGGCAGGAGAATCGCTTGAGCCTGGGAGGCAGAGGTTGCAGTTAGACGAGATTGTGCCATTGTACTTCAGCCTATATGATAGAATGAGACTCCATCACAAAAAGAAAAAAAAAAAGGTAGTCATTCTACAGCCCAGATCGTGCCATTGCACTCCAGCCTGGATGATAGAGCGAGACTCCACCACACACACACACACAAAACAAATAAACAAACAAACAAACCAAAAACCCCTCAAAACAAGGTAGTCGTTCTGCTGTATTATCTATTGATATATACAGGATGACATTTGTCCTGTGGGCACCAGGGGGCACTGTGGCTCTTGGTTTGGGGCACTTATGACTCCAAGTTCCTGGCTGTACTCAAGTCTTTTCCTTTCTGGCCCCTTCTATTGAATAGAATCCTGAAACCCACCTCTCATCTTGAAAAATTACCCAGAGAAGGTTCTCAGACACAGGGTTGGACAATAACTTCGACATACATTTTAAAGAATGAAGAGCAGATTTACATCCGCTGCTGAATAGGGAGCCAACTAACAAAGAATTAAGAATAAAGGAAGTAGATTTGCATGAAGAGACTCCCCTTTCTATGATAAAAAAGGCCTGGAGGTCCCTTCCCAACTGTGAACTCAGAGGCAGAGCTTTGGGGCATTTCCATTATGGCCTGGGCCCTCCCCTGCTCGTCCTCACTCTCTGCACAGGTGCTGCCTCCCAGGGCTCAGCCCCCATTGGGATCAAGATCAGCCTCGCCCTGACCGTAAACTCGGCACAGGGAGTGATGCAGGGTGTGGGGTTCTGGGAATGAGACCCTCATCCTCAGATTCACCTCTCCTGTCCTCTCTTGTAGGCTCTGTGGTTTCCTCTGGGCTGACTCAGTTGTCTGCAGTGTCTGTGGCCTTGGGACAGATGGCCAGGATCATCTGCCAGGGAGACAGCATAGAAGGCTCTTATGCACACTGGTACCAGCAGGAACCAGGCCAAGCCCCCGTGCTGGTCATCTATGATAGCAGTGACCGGCCCTCAGGGATCCCTGAGTGATTCTCTGGCTCCAAATCAGGCAACACAACCCTGACTATCACTGGAGCCCAGGCTGAGGATGAGGCTGATTATTACTATCAGTCGATAGACAACCACGCTACTCAACTTACAGTGACATAGGCAGTGGAGAAGTGGGACACAAACCCTTTGTCTGCGTCACTCACTTCCTCCAGCCCCAGCAGGACTGTGGACACAGCCATGAGCAGGTCTGGCCCAGTTTTCCTGGATCTGAGACCCCAGAGTGCCCTGACCTTGAAGCCCTCCAGGCAGGCTCTACAAAGAGTGGGTTAGGTCAAGAGAGGACTTGGGGCTGGCGGGACCAGACTGTCCTGGTGTTGTCTAGACTGGCTGTGTCTTGGCTTAAGATGACCTGAGTGTAAGGATAGTCAGAGGGTGGTAATGGTCCCTGGATTTCCTCTTGTATGGTCACTGAACCTAAGGCAGTGCTTCTTTTCTGTGGCCCAAATGCCCCAGATCATTCTTCTGAACTTCTCATGCTTAGCTGAAACCCTCAAGCCCCAGCTCCATGACATGCTCATATTCTGAATAGGGAGGGCCATCACAATGCGCAGTGTAGTGTCCATCAAGATTCCCCTTTCAGGGCCCACCCATCCACCATCCACCAAAGGCTGCTGGGAGGCCCTGGCTTCTCACAGCTGTTCCCCACTGGAAAATGCCATTGACTGCAAAGAATGGCCTCCCCGCAAAATTTGCCCATGTCAGAGCATGGTTCAGGTGCAATGACTGCTTGATGCCTCAATCCCAAAGTCAGGCATTAATTTCGGATGGTCTTGAAGTGTGTTGCAGCTGAGTGCTCAGTTGTAACATATTCCTACTCATGCCTCCCACACTTCTTTCCTGAGAATATATCCCTAAACCTCGCTGCATGGAATTCCCCCTCTCACAGTTAGGAGTCCAGGGAATTAAAAGATTTAAAAACAAACCAAAACAGTCCAGAGGGAACAGTAAGAAAGAGGAGAGAGTTGCACAGAGAGAGGACTCTGGAGTCTGCAAATGTTCGTGAATACCGATGAGCACATGTGTGGGAGGAAATAACCTCGGGAAGAGGTTATTTTAGCAATTTGATGCTAAAATGATGATGAAGAAATCTAATGAAGAAATACTCTTAAAAGTAGCCAGACAGATGTGGTGGCTCACGCCTGTGATCCAAGCACCTTGGGAGGTCGAGGCAGGTGGATCACCTGAGGTCAGGAGTTTGAGACCAGCCTGACCAACATGGTGAAACCCTGTCTATACTAAAAATACAAAAAAGTTAGCGGGATGTGGTGGAGGGCATCTGTAATCCCAGCTACTGTTGAAGCTGAGGCAGGGAGAATTGCTTGAACCTGGCGGGTAGAGGTTGCAGTGAGTCGAGATTGCACCACTGCATTCCAGCCTGGGCAACATAGCAAGACTCAGTCTCAAAAAAAAAAAAAAAAAAAAAAAACACCAGAGAGAAAAGACATGTTAGATACAGATGAACACAATGATAAGAGCAGAATGTTATTGTGCAATGTAAGCAGGAAGCAGTGGAGCTATGTTTATAAAATATGAAAAGAAAAAACTTATAACCCAAAGCAATCTACAGCCTCACTACGATCCCTACCAAAATACCGATGACATACCTCACAGAAATAGAAAAAACAAACACAATTCTACAATTGGTATGGAACCACAAAAGACCCTGTATAGCCAAAGTGATACTGAACAAAAAACAAAACTGGAGGCTTCACATTACCTGATTCAAAATATGCTACAAACAATAGTAACAAAAACAGCATGGTATTGGCATAAAATCAGATACCTAGACCAACAAAACAGAATAGAGAACCCAGAAGTAAAGTATATATAGAAGTATAAATTTTAAAATATAGTATATATAGTAAAGTATGTATGGAAATATAAATCCATATATTTGTAACCAATTGATTTTCAACAAAGATATCAAGAACGTACATTGAGAAAAGGACACAGTTTTCAATAAACAGTGCTGAGAAAACTGGATACCCATACACAGAACAATGAAACTAGACCCGTCTCTCTTCATATATGAAAACTGGGTCGTAATGGATTAAAAACCTAAATGTAAGACCTGAAACTACAAACCTACCAGAAAGGTACATAGGGAACACAGGGGAAATTCCTCAGGACAGTGGTCTAGACAAAAATTTTATGGCTAAGACTTCAAAAGCACAAGCAACAAAAACAAAACTAGACAAATGGGACTTTATTAATCTAAAAAGCTTCTACAAAGCAAAGGAAACAACAGAGTGAAGACAATTTCTAGAATGGGAGAAAATGTTTGCAAATTATTCACCTGAAAAGGGCCTAATTATCCATTATAAGAAAATACAACAAAGAACTCAAATAACTCATCAGCATAAAAATTAAATGACAGACCAGATGTGATGGCTCACACCTGTAATCCCAGCAGTTAGGAAGGCCAAGGTGGGAGATTGCTTGAGCACAGGAGTTTGAGACCACCCTGGGCAATATAATGAGACCCCCATCTCCACAAAAAAAAATTTTTTTAATTAGCCAGATAGGGTGTCATGAGCCTGTGGTTCCAGTTACTTTGGAGGCTAAAGTGGGAGGATCACTTGAGCCCAGGAGGTGGAGGTTGCAGTGAGTCATGATTTTACCACTTGCACTCTAGCCTGGGCAACAGAGTAAGACACTGTCTCAAAAGCAAGCAAACCAACAAAAAAAAAAGTAATTTCATTGAAAAGGGGGCAAAGGACCAGAATAGACTTTTCTCAAAAGAAGATATACAGCTGGCCAACAGGCATATGAAAAAATGCTCAACATCCCTAATCATCAGGGGAATGCAAATCAAAGCCACAATGAGATATCATCTTACCCCAGCTGGAAAGACTGTCATCAAAAACACAAAAAATAACAAATGCTGGTGAAGATACAGAGAAAGCAGAAGACAAAACCATGTGATCATCTCCTCAATCACATCAGATGTTTTCATATAGGGAAACATTACTGTTTGTGATTTTCCAGACTTGCTAGAGCATCATAAAAGGCAAGGTTTGTGGTGCCGATATTGGAGGGGGTGTTATTCCATGCAAAAAACCTGGACATCCCATACCCAACTGTGAAGATACTTACTGATAAACGCTAGAACATTGCAATATTGTGCGTCCAAATGTTCTGGGGTTGAGGAGTGGGGTCACACACAGGAAAGGGTTCAGTCAAAGAGAAAAATTTAGAGACTAGAACATAGAGGAAAACATGTCTGTGAAATAAGGAAAGTCCAAACTAATTGGAGCTGAGTGATAACAAAAGAAAAATGGCATGAACCCTCTATTTCTCTCTGGACATCTCATTGAGATATTGTGCTCTGCAGGGCTATGCCCAGCTAGATATAAAATTGTTTGTTCCTGAAACGTTTCTTGCATATATGACAGGGCCTAGCACTGGAATCAAGCTTAGGTTGATGAGGGCAGGGTAGTTAATCACCCGACCCAGGTGGCCTATGAAATACTTTGGGGAGACAGGGGTTTGTTGTCTAAAGCAGAGGAAATGAGATTTTCCACTATGGCTTAGACCAGAGCTTCTGAAATTTCAGTGAGCAAACAAATCCCCTGTGGAGTCTGTTTAAGATGCAGATGCAGCCTCAGCAGGTCTGCGTGGGGCCCCAGAGTCTCTATGTCCAGCAGCTCCCAGGTGAGGCTGATGCTGCTGGTCCTCCAAGGACCTCACTTTGAGTGGCTTACCTCCTATCCACCTTTCTCACTCAAGCACAGGTGAGACTCTGCCAAGGAAGGCACTGTGTGAGAAGCAAAGGTGACCTTCTCTCCTTCCTCCTCTGGTGTTTTAGTCCATTTTCTATTGCTATAAAGGAATATCTGAGGCAGAAAAATTTATAAATTTAAAAAAAGGTTTGGTTGGCTTAAGCTTCTGATGGCTGGAAAGTTCAAGAGTGGGCATCTGCATCTGGTGAGGGCCTCAAGTTGCTTCCACTCATGGTAAGGAAGCCTCTACTTAAAAAGCAGAGGATAAAATCTCCTACATCAGCATGAAAAGGACAAGAACAGCATGAAAAGCTACCCCTCAAGGTGCACAAGAGATCATGCACTTTGCGTGGAGTGCAAATGAAGGTGAGCCAGTGCATGCAGAGGACCAATGGGAAGATGAAGGGGAGCCAGTGCGTGCAGAGACCAATGGGAGAGAGGAAACAAGTTTTTTCCTAACAAGGCTGCAGGGATATAATTTAATCATATTTATAAAGTGTTTGACATAGAGCCTGACACACCCCAGGTGCTCCTGACTTGGCAGCAATTATTACTGTCGTTGCACATGAAAATTGGACCTGGGATGGAGGAAAGGGAGAGCAGAGAGTTTGAGAGGGTTTGGGACAAGAGAGACTTAAATAATTTAAAATTGAGGCATAGGAGATGAGGAGAGTATCCCTGGGTGTTCTCCTGCCAATTCTCTCAGCATCTCAGAAACTGTTTCAAGGTGATGAAGTCAGCCAGAGAGGGAAGCAGAAGAGGTTGTAGAATCAAGGGTTGCAACTTCATCCATGAAAAGAAGTGTAGTCAGGGGATTGGGAAGAGGTGGCTGAGCTCATCTGAAGGGGGTCTAAGGTTTTCTGGCTTCCAGGTCCTGGAGCATTCCTCCCTGCCCAGGGTCTCACCCCACACCTGACAGCCCAGAGCTGGAGAGTGGCCCCATCAGGGCCCAGAGGGGAAGACATGGGTGAGAGGCATCACAGAAAACAGTTTTCTGCCTGTGGTGTTGGGGCAGGTTCCTGGAAAGGAAATTCAGATGCTGTAGGGGAGGAGAACACACAGGAGAGGAAGACCCCTCCCCAGGGGATTGTGGTGTTAGAGACCAAAGCATCTTCAAGAAGCCCAGTCCTGTAGGAGGTTCCCTGAGCCCAGAGTTCCTAGAGCTGTCTGTATCATTTTGTCTGGGGTGCCATGAGAGAGTAACACAGACTGGATGACTCAAAGAACAGAAATTTATTCTCTCACTAATCTGACGGTGATGGTAGAATGAGATCAAGGTGTTGGCAGGTTTGGCTCCTTCTGAGACTGAGGGAGCATCTGTTTCGTGCCTCTCCCCTGGCTTTTGGTGGTGTGGCAGTATTAGCTGTTCCCTGGCTTATAGGTGAATCACCCCAATCTCTGCCTCCATGTTCATATTGACATTTTCCCTACGCTCACGTCTGTGTCCAAGTTTTTTCTTTTTCTTTTCTTTTCTTTTTTTTTTTTTTTTTTTTTTTTTTTTTTTTTTTTTTTTTTTTTTTTGAGGTGGAGTCTCACTCTGTCGCCCAGGCTGGAGTGCAGTGGCACAATCTCGGTTCACTGCAAGCTCCGCCTTCCAGGTGCACGCCTTTCTCCTGCCTCAGCCTCCTGAGTAGCTGGGACTACAGGCGCCTGCCACCACGCCTGGCTAATTTTTTTAATTTTTAGTAGAGACGGGGTTCCACCATGTTAGCCAGGATTGTCTCGATCTCCTGACCTCGTGATCTGCTGGCCTCGGCCTCCCAAAGTGCTGGGATTACAGGCATGAGCCACCGCACCCGGCAAGTTTTTTCTTTTTATAAAAAGAACAGTGCTATTGGATTTGGGAATCACTCTATTCCAGTATGACCTGATGTTAACTAATCACATCTGCAACCACCCTTTTCCTACATAAGTTCCCATTCTGAAGTCCCGATGGATAGCACTTCACCGTATTAGTTCAAGGGGGCACACAATTCACATTCCCAACAATGGGCCTGGCACGGTGGCTCACGCCTGTAATCCCAGCACTTTGGGAGGCCAAGGTGGGCGGATCCCATGAGTTCAGGAGTTCGAGACCAGCCTGGCCAACTGGTGAAACCCTGTCCCCAGTAAAAATACAAAACTTAGCTGGGTGTGGCGGTGCGTGCCTGTAGTCCCAGCTACTCGGGAGGCTGAGGCAGAAGAATCCCTTGAACCCAGGAGGTGGAGGTTGCAGTGAGCTGAGATCGTGCCACTGCACTCCAGCCTGAGCAATAGAGTGAGACTTCATCTCAAAACAAAAAGCAAATTCCCAACAATGTCTCAGACCTGGCTTAAGCTGCCCATCGGGGCTCTGCAGGTGGGATGTGCACCACCAAGCTCTCAGGTGGGGCATTACCCGACAGCCCAGGACTCCTGGCCCTCTGCAAAGTGCCTGATCTCTTGTGCACCTTGAGGGGTAGCTTTTCATGCTGTTCTTGTCCTTTTCATGCTGATGTAGGAGATTTTATCCTCTGCTTTTTAAGTAGAGGCTTCCTTACCCTCCTTATCATCCTGAGTAGATGCCTAGGCTGGTTTCAGAGAAATCAAACCAGGGTGGATTATGAGTTATATCAGCCACCAGCTATCAATATTCTCTGAATGCCCAGCATCCATCCATGCTCTCTGACCATCACCAGAGTGAGCACATCTCTGACATGTGGATAAGAGTTTCTTCCATGGGCTCCCAGTCAGGCTGTAAGTGAGACCAGAGCCCCTTCCTTCAGTGCATGGGGCTCAGTGCAGCTGCCTCCCTGACAGTCTCCCTGGGACACTAAGCTTGTAAGCTTCTCTCTTTCAACTGCAGGTCTGGTTATTCTAAGCCCAGCTCAGCACTGCTGTGGACTTTGCATCCTAAAAACACTATCAACTCTCCCTTGTGCTTCAGTGGACTGCCTGGAGGAAACAATGTGAGGTGTCCTGGCTCTTTCCACCCCTGGCATATCTCTCCCTCAGTGGTACCAGTACAGTCCTCATGACGGCTCATTTATACCTGCCAGTCTAGGCCTCCACACTGCCAACTGTGGATGGTCACAGAACCCAAACTGCTCATCAGCCTTATGCAGATCATGCTAATAGTTCCTGCAGATCTGGGTACCTCATCCCAGATCTAGGAGTTCACAAGCTAGGCCAGCTCCAGGGAGATAACATGTATCACAGAGTCTGGACATGACAAGGTGGCTTTGCTGTATTTTTGCTGGGACACATCATGGTGATATCAGTAAGAACTGGTTCAGGTCCCTGCAGCTTAAGGCCCATTGAACAGGAAAGCAGCTGGGAGGATGTGCTGCCTTTTGACTTGTACACAAATCAGTGCCGTGTGCGGGCTGTGTGTGAGTATCTATGTATGTGTGTATATTTGTGTCCATGTGTGTATATGTCCTTGTGTTGCAAGGAAGTGTTCCTACTGTCAAATGTTTCAAATTCAAATATTTTCTGTTTTCCTAACTTACCTGCTTCTTCTATCTCTAGTGCATTTGCTCTATATTAAAAATAAGGATGAAGATTAGGGTAGTAATAGTAGCAGGAGGAGTAAACATTCCTATGTGTTTAATACATATCAAGCAGTCTTTCAAGTATTTCATATTTATTAATTCCTTTCATCTCAATAATTCTATGAGTTGTTCATTATCCCTCCATTTTACGGTTGGGAAATCTATAATATATAGATTTTGAGAAATGGGAAAACTAAGGCAGAGAAAAGAAGAAAAACATGCCTGACGTCAGAACTAGAAAGTGGCTGACCCAGGAGTAGAATCTCCTGGTGATGTGGCAGTATTAGCTGTTCCCTGGCTTATGCTTCTGGCCCCAGAAAACCTGTTTTTAGGCATCATCCTGTCATTGCATCCATAAGGTAAGGCATTGGTGTGTCTTTAAGGCTCCAGAAAGTTCTTTCTACTTTGTATTTATTTTGTTTTGTTTTTGAGACAGAGTCTCACTCTGTCACCAAGGCTGGAGTGCAGTGGCACCATCACAGGTCACTGAAGCCTCAACCTTCTGGGCTGAAGAGATCCTCTCACCTCAGCCTCCCGAGTAGCTTGGACTACAGGTGAATACTACCGTGCCCAGATAATTTTAAAGTTTTTTTGTACTGATGGGGTCTTACTGTGTTGCCTAGGCTGTTCTCAAACTCCTGGGCTCAAACAATCTTCCTGCCTGAGCCTTCCAAAGTTCTGCAATTATAGTCATGAGCCACTGTGCCCAACCTTTACTCTTTAAAGGTATCATATTATGACTTTGAGTGCACCAGCAGTGCTCTAGTGTTGGTCTATTAGAAATATAATTTTAATAATATATATGATATACAATTTTTTAGTAGCCACATTTAAAAGGTAAAATAAACAGGTGGAATTCATTTGCATAATATATTGTGTTTAAATGAGTTTATCCAAAATATTATTTCAACATGCATTCAGTATTAAAATATTGAGATATTTATTTTATTTTTGTACTAATTCTTTGAAATCTGGTGTGTTTTACTCCTACAGCACATCTTACCTCAGACTACCCATGTTTCCAGGGCTCAGTAGCTCCCTGGGACTCATGGTCGCCGAATTAGACACAGCAAGTCCAGATGGATAAAGGTCCATTTGGGTCACAGCCCCTGCAGTACATACCGACAGCCACCTGGGAAGAATGGAGAGTTCCATGACCCAAAGGGCCTCCTGAGGGAGGAATGGCAGCTCTACTTTCCAAGCAAAGCAGGAATGTTGAGGGCACTAAGAAACAAGGGAACTTTTACAGTGTGTTTCGCACTTCTTCCCTTCTCAAAGACTAATGTCTTTGAATAAAATTGAATATAACTTCAATTTTAAAGATGAACCTGGGCCATCAAAGGCATGTTTTCTATTGGTCTCTTTCCAATGGAATGAATGGCAATGGTCCCTGTAAACTGTGCTCCAAGGATCCCTTTCAGTGGGAAGATCCTTGTGATAAACCCAATAACAAGCAAGAAAGCTATTTTTTATACATAGATCTAGAATAAAAAGGGCTCATGATGAAGAATATTTTATTGAAGCTTAGTGTATTGCTATTTTTCACAAATTGCTATTTTTGCCTATCCCACAAGCGCTGATCACTTTTATGAAGGTACATTCTCCCAGGGTGGTCTTAGCAAGTTATATCCAATGCTGTATCAGGACCCACAAGCAAAGGTGTCAGAACTGACCACACAAGTGGTCACCGAGGGCACCAAGGGAGACCTGGAAGAGCCCAGTGAGATGAGGAGTGGACGTGCATCAGGTGGGAAGGGCGTGGAGAAGCTGTGTGCCACACACTCATCAAGGACAGGAGCGGGCGTATTGGTGGCCTGTGGCCTAATCTTAGGTCAGTTACCTCTTTAGACCAAATCCCAAGGAGTCAGCACATGGAGGTTTAGGTTTGTGCACATGGCCACTACAGGGCTTCATGTGACATTGTAAATTACAATGCAGCGGCACTTACAAATGAATTAATTTCATCACATCCTCAGCAGAACTAGGTCTAAAAACCAGTATATACGTATAGGACATCAGGTGAGAAATACTTTCTTGCCAATCATGTTTATTAACATTGAAGTGTTTCAGTATCTAGTGTGACAGTTGTTCAGGCTTAGTGGCCTTGACCACGTCAAAAATGGAATCCTGATCCTAACTTGTCTAGAGATTAGCCTGGCACAAGGAGCATGACCAGGCATCTGGATGTCCCCAGTGTCACCGCTGACACATGCTCCTTTTTCATCTGCCATAGAGGGAGCATTAGGGTGTCCTCACCTCTGTCCCCAGAACTCAGGAAGGGCAGTGCACCTGACTAAAGAGTAGAGGGTTGTGACAAGAGGGATCTGGGGCACTGGGCAAGCAGGAGGGAGCACCCGGTGGGAGGTAGAGAAAGGAGGGGGCTGAATGGTTAGGCTCTGAGGTGTGTCTCCTGGATGGAGTCTTGGATTCCACCCACTACTGTCTGAGAACTTTGAGAAAATCATGTAACCTCCTGATGTTGGGTCTCTTGTCAGAAGACATCAGTGCTTTACTGATGTATAGGGTTACTGTAGAATTATGAGGAATGCCTGGTTGAGGTGACATGTCTAAAACACCCTCCAGAGCATCAAGTATGTATTAAGTACTCATAAGCAGTCATTCTTTGTGAACTAGTTATACATGGAAGATGGCATTCCCCGTGTGGGCACAGTAGGGTGCTGTGGGCCTTAGTTTGGGGACCCTAATAACTTCAAGTCCCCTGGCGGCACCCAAGTGCAAAAGGCAAAGGGCATGACTGGTGCTTCCTGTGAGGCCTCTTCTATTGGGTAAAATCCACTCTCCACTCATGGCACCCACCTGGCCTTTATTTTAAACTTGGAAAATTGCCAACGTGAAGGTCTCAGCCTCAGGGCTCAGACAACAGTTCAGACACATCAATAGAGAGGATGGCTGAGGTGCTTGGCCAAGCTCAGTGAACACCTCAGAACAGGAACTGAGGAGTGTGTGCATGTGTTGGGGGCAGCACTTTCTCACTCATCCAGAAACTGTGTGAGCAATCTGTACAGAACCAGGGACAGGGACCACTTTTACACCCTTCTGTAAGCCCAGCCCTTGTCTGCTCACTAGGGAACCATTCACCAAGGCCACAGGAGGGAAGGAAGTAGATCTGCATGAAGAGCGTCCCCTTCCTATGTTAAGAGAGGCCTGGAGGCCCCTTCCCAGCTGTGGACTCAGAGGCAGAGTTCCGGGTCATCTCCACCATGGCCTGGACCTCTCCCCTGCTCACCCTCCCCACTCACTGCACAGGTGCTGCCTCCTAGGGCTCAGCCCCCACAGGACCAAGAATCAGCCTGACCCTGACATTCAGCTCAGAGCAGGGTGTGGGGCTCTGGGAATGAGACCCTCATCCTCAGACTCACATCTTCTGTTTTCTCTTGCAGGCTCTGTGGTTTCTTTTGAGCTGAGTCAGGAGCCTGTAGTATCTGTGGCTTTGGGACAGACAGCCAGGATCACCTGCCAGGAAGACAGCATAGAAGACTCCATTGTAAACTGGCACCAGCAGAAGCCAGGCCAGGCCCCTGTGCTGGTCATCTATCTTAACAGTGTCCAGCCTTCAGGGATTCCTGAGAAATTCTCTGGCTCCAGCTCAGGAAACATGGCCACCCTGACCGTCACTGGGACTCAGGTTGAAGACGAGGCTATTACTGTCAGTCATGGGATAGCAGTGGCACTCATCCTGCGGTGACACAGGCAGAAGGGGAAGTGAGACAAAAACCTTTTCTCTATCTGTCACACTCTTTCTCCAGCCTCAGGAAAAAACTGTGGACAAATTGATGAGCAGGTCTTGCCCTGTTCACCCAGATATGAGACCTTGAGGCTGTCCTTCCCTCCAGGCCTCCAGGTAGGCTATGAAAAGGGTGAATCTGGAGTCAATACACAAACAATTATTATAATTTTATTCTTGTTTGAAGAAGAAGTAGAGGAATAATTGAACATGTAAAGTGAAAACATGAAATATCGAAAAAGAGGAAATATTGAACTTGTAGACTACAATGTCTGAAATTTAGAAAATACACTGGGTGAGATTGACAACAGAAAAAAGATTAGCTGCAAGCAAAATGATTAGCAAATTGTATAATACAGCAGTAGAAACTGTTCAAAATGAAACACATACGGGAAAAATAATGATGGAAATTAACGATAGAAAGGAACAGACTATCAGTGAGTTGTAGGACAACTTCAAACAGCTTAAAGTATGTGTAATTAGTCTTTGAAATAGAAATGGGTGCAGGAGAAATAGAAAAAAGTATTTGCATAAATAATGGCCAGATAGTTTTCACCTTTGGTGAAAACCATAAACTGAAATATCCAAGAAGCTCAACAAAATTCAAGTATAGGAAGACATGAAGGAAACAACTCCAACATAAATCATAATCAGATTAATAAAATCCAGTGATAAAGAGTCACCTAAATGCTAAGAGCAGTTCTCATTAAAAGCAATGCAAGAAAGAAGACAGTAGACAGTGGAGAAATGTCTTGAAAACAGTAAAAGAAACCTGTGAACCTTGAATTATTTTCTTTTCTTTTTTTTCTTTTCTTTTTTTTTTTCAGCTGGCATCACAGACATGCAACACTATGCCCAGCTAATTTTGTATTTTCGCAGAGACGAGGTTTTACCATGTTGCCCAGGCTGATCTCAAACTTGTGCACTAAAGCAATCTGCCTGCCTCAACTTCCCGAAGTGCTGGGACTACAGGTGTGAGCCACTGGGCTGGCCAACCTTGAATTTTTTATCAATAAAAAAAAAAAAACTTTCAAAAAAGGAGACAAAATAAACCCTTTCCAGACATATGCAAAATTACAGAATTGGTCGCTATCAGACTCTTACAATTTGAAATGGTCAAGGACACCCCTAGACAGAAGGAAAATGATACCACCATGAAATGTGAATTTATACCGAAAAATGAAAACATCAGATATGGTAACCACAAGGATAAACATAGAAACCTCTGAATTGTGTTAATGTCTAAAAAAGATAATTAGTGCTTCCAAGAAAAGCTAACATAAATACATTGTGATTTGTAATGAAAATGAAAGTAAATTATATGACAAAGCACAAAAGCTGAAGGACGAACAACATGTTATAATGGTCTTATACTATATGTGAATATACAATAACACTTGAAGGTAAACCTTGATAAGTTATATATGTACTGTAAATCCAAGTAATCATTAAGATAAACCCTTTTAACAGAAATAATTATGGCTAGTAAGCCATATTAGAGTTCTCCACAGAAACAAAATCAATAGGATATGTATGTGTGTATACATGTATAATGTACATATGTGTATATGCATGTGTATATATAATGTATATGTGTGCATATACATATCTAAGTACATATATATGGAGAAGAAATTGGTTCATACAATTGTGGCTGACTAGGATGAAATCTGTTGGGCAGGCTGAAGGCTGGAAATGTAGGTAAGAGTTGATCTTGCAGTTTTGAGTCTGAATTCTACAAGGTGCGACTTCAGGAATCCTCAGTATTTGCTCTGAAAACCTTCAGCTCATTAATGAGGCCCACCTGTATTGTGGAGAGCAGTGTGCTTATATAAAGTCTACAGATATAAATGTTAATCACATCTGAAAATTACCTTCAGGTCAACTTCTACACTTGTATTTGACAAAATCAACTGGGCGCTGTACCTAGTCAATCTAACACTTAAAATTAAACATCACTTAAGTCAGCAAGGAGATAAAAAGAAATAATTGTTAAAAATCAGTCAAAAAAAGGAGACAGAAAAAGGGAAAGAGGAGCAATGAACATATGGCATAAATAGAAAATAAAGGGCAAGTTGGTATATTTCAACAGAATTATGTTGTTAATCACATTAATTGTAAATGGTCTAAATATCACAATTAAAGGCAGAGATGTCATATTGAAATTAACACAACTTAACTATATATGCTGCCTAGAAAAGAAACCACTTCAAATTATAAAACCTCAAAAATCCAAGTACAAATTAAGGACAATTCCTCCCACTCCCAAGTCTGTTTCACAAAGCAGTACAAAGAAGGATTCATAGTAATTTTTTTTTTTTTTTTTTTTGACGTCTTACTCTGTCACCTAGGCTAAAGTGCAGTGGCACGATCTTGGCTCACTGGAACCTCCACCTTCCAGGTTCAAGTGATTCCCCTACCTCCACCTCTGCAGTAGCTGGGATTGCCTGCCTGCCACCATGTCTGATGAATTTTTGTATTTTTAGTAGAGACAGGGTTTCAACGTGTTGGCCAGGCTGGTCTCGACCTTCTGACCTCAAGTGATCCACTGGCCTTAGCCTATCAAAGTGTTGGCATTACAGGTGTGAACTACCATGCCCAGCCCACGGTGAACTCTTAATAACACACAGCTATAGAAATAAGCATCACCTCTCCCATCACCCTTTCCTCTCTCTGGCTTCCAAAAGTTTGGTTCTTATACCAGAGCTGAGGGAAAACATTCCACAGAAATATTAAATCAAGGTGAAGAAAGGAGATTCTCAAGATGTAAGTAAAAGGCAAATGAAGGAATGGAAGCCACGATGCCCTTGCATGCATGAGGACAGCTCCTGCATGAGGATGTTGTTTGAAACATTACTGAGGAATTGGTGTCCATGTTCATGCAGGACATAGGTCTACAGGATATTTTGTCATGCCTTTGTCCGGCTCTGGTATCAGAGGAATTCAGGCCTCAAATGGGTAGTAGGGAAATACTTGCTTCTCCTCTATATTCTGAATGAGATTGTGTATGACTGATGTCATTCCTTCCATAAAAATTTGGTAGAATTTACCAGTGAAGTCATTTGGTACTAGGAGAGCTTTTCTTAGCAGGAAGATTTTAAATTGCTAATTCAACATATTTATGGGTCATAGATCTATTCAGATTTTCTCCTTCATGAATCAATTTTGATAATTTGTGTATTTGCAGATATTTATCCACTTCATTTAAGTCATCCATAATTTTGGCACTTATTGTTCACATTATTCCCTATAACCATTCTACCTTTTGTAAGGTCAGTAGTGATGTCACTCTTTAAGTCATGGTTTTGACAATTTGGGTCAGGAGAAGATTTGGGTCAGCACACACACACAATTAGAATAGTGTTTGTTCCCATGACCAGTGTGGAAATGTGCTTAATCAGCGGCATCATGTTGACTAATCAGAATTTGTCTGCTCTGGCTGAGCAAAGTGGCTTACGCTTGTAATCCCAGCAATTTAGGAGGCTGAGGCAGGAGGATCACTTGAGGTCAGGAGTTCGAGACCAGCCTGGGCAACACTGTGAAACCCCATCTCTACAGAAAACTTAAAAAAATATAGCTAAGCATGGTGACATGCACCTGTAGTCCTAGCTAATCAGGAGGTTTTAAGCATGAGGACTGCTTGAGCCCAGGAGTTGAAGGCTGTATTGAGCCATGATCTTGCCACACAGTTTCAAAAAAGAAAAAAAAAAACGTACAAGAAAAGCTCTGCCTTAGTATGGGGGGACCTAACTATAGACTAAAATCTGCTCCTATCCCTCCTAGGACAGTGTAAGAGCAAGTTCAGAAAGGATCATACTCTCTTCAAGAAACCCTTCTGAATCAAAGAAGATAAAAATATGTAGATAAATATAAAATATCATGCACCTAAAAGCAAAATTCACAATGTCTGGCATTTTATTACAATAGCAGGACAATATGAGTCAGAAGTAAAAAAGTTGGTCAATCCATCATGGCCCTGAAATTGCACAGGTAATACACTTTCTAGACAAGAACAAAAAGCAGTTGTTATAACTATAATCCATTTGTTCTGGAGGGTAAAGTATTGATTGAACAAGTTAAATGGAGACATGAAAGACATTTAAAAAACACCTACATTTAAGTCCTAGAAATGACCACAGAAATATATGAAATCAAAGTACTTTGAATGAGATTGCTGGTATAATACATGCTGCAAAAGAAGAGATTAGTGAATCTGATGATATAGTAATGAGAACTATTCAAAATGAAATACACAAAACTACTGAAAATGACAAGAAAAGAGCATCGTTGAGTTATGGGACAACTGCATGCAGATGCAGCCTAAAATTACGTAATTTGAGTTACTGAAAAAAAATAAGTTGGTGGGGGTAGGGGAGTATATAGAAAAACTACAAAACAAAATAATGACCAAAAATGATCCAAATTTTGTGAACATCATAAGCCATCCATTTTCACGAAGCTCAACCAGTCCCTGACAAAGTATATTTTAAAATATAAATACGTTAAGATAGCAATACCAACACATACCATAATCAAATTGCTAAAGAACAATAATGAAGAGATACTCTGAAAAGCAGCCAGAGAGAAAAGACATGTTAGATATAATGCTAAGAGCAGACTCCTCATTAGAAGCAATGCATGCAAGAAGACAGGTAGCTACATCTTTATAATACTAAAAGGAAAAACTGTCAACTCTGTAGTCTTTTCTTCCCTGGGTGTCTGAGAACAGGAGTTGTCTTGCACGTGCACATGAGAAAGAAGTGCACACATGACTCTCAGGTGTGAGCAGCAAAGACAGAACAAACCTTTCCAGAAGAGGCAAATTTCATTAAGATGACAGGGCCTTGTTACACAGCTCCATGGGTCTACATTGGGATCGCCTATTGGATCTTGACATAAATGCAAGGTTTCTTCTCCCATCAATTCCTCATTGCAGTAAACCCAGCTGGATTTCAGGGCTCAACCAGCAGGTCAGTCTCACCACTGTGTGGACCTGCTGCAGAGCCTTCCTGCTCTAGAACCTACAGACATTCAACTTTTCTTTGTTTTTGATATTTGGGTTGGAGCAACATCCCAAGTGTGAATAATGCTTCTTCCTGAATCCATTATGACCATATATACTTCTTCCTGATGCAAAGTTAGGATGTAATAATGTGTCCTTTTTTTCTGTGGGAGGTGCTCAGCTGTTCCAAACAAGAAGACCCTAAACATTTCTGCTCATATGAAGGATGACTCCCTAGGTTTGCTTTCCTATTCTCTGAATGCATGGGTCCCAAATCTTCCAATGACCTTCCACTGCATACACATCTCATCCAAATACTACCACATGGAGGATGCTTGGGATGTTCTCCTGGGTGTCCAGGTGGTCAGAGACCCCATGACCATATCATGACAGGGAAGGGAGAGTTAATCAATCTGAGGGCATAAAATGTGAACATATACTGTTTCTATCCCACATGAAGGCACATGTGTCTGAGCCTACTCTCTGGGAGGAATAGAGAAGATCTCAGTTTCCACACTGGGGTTGCATTCTATGCACCCGCAGCCATGTTATTCTGCTGTAGCTGATGCTGCACTTGGCATTGACATTGCAGATGGAACCATGACCTTACTGGAGCTGTAGAAATCTACTTCCACCTTCCAGAATCCATTTAATGTTTATAGGAGCTAGTCCAAGAAATTAGATGGAAATAAAGTCCTGCTACAACCTGAGAATCTTTTGGTCTTTAAAGATAACACTATTACATGCAACTCCCAATAAAGGGTGAAGCACGATTATTATTTACCTTTTTTGATGGGGTGAAATGGGGAGAGAATCAGAATTCATCACATGCATAAAAGGCAGGTCGTACAAATTTTAGTGTTTGTGAGTCACAAGGTCTGTCTTGCAGCAACTCAGATCTGCACTTGTGGCATGAAAGCAGCCATTGACTGAACATAAATGAAGGGACGTGGGTTTGTTTAATGAAACTTTATGTACAAACATAGGTAGTCACCATGGTTTGCTGACCCCAGCTTTTCCATTTCCCCATGGAACTTTCTTTGGGATGCCTTTTTGCAGTGGGTTCTAGGTGAGAAAAATTGGCTCGGGTCTGGATGCTGAAGTTGAGATTAGTGCTGTCATTTGGCTACTGCCCTCGTCCATCCTGGGTGACTTCTGACTGTTGTGATGAGCAGGGCCCTTTGTGACTGCCTAGCTCCTGGCACCAAGAATGATGAACCCTCTGTACTGCCCACTGCAGGGCAGACCACAGGACAGCCACCCTGAATCGCTCATTCTCACTGTATCCACCTTGCCTAAGATGGTTGGGCACATTCACTGGCTGGTTAATTCCAGATAGTGTTATCTCATTACTGCCAGGCAGTCCCTTCTAGAAGAGGCTCCTACCATCTGCACTAGCCTATGGAGCTTCTCCGGGGTGCTAGTGCCCTGTCACCTGAATGTGCTTCAGGGATTTGCTAAACAGAATGTCCTTCAGGCCCTCCCATAGAACACAGTCATCTGCGCAACTGCAAAAGGGAAAACAAAAATGAGGCTGGGAAAGGGTGATTTAGGACTTTGATGATGTCAAGGCTGGGAACTCCCATCAGAGTTTCTATATATGATGGGGAAGGCCAATTTTTTGAAAGTCAGCATTGACTGGTTATTGGACACAGGTGGCCCTACATTGACTCTCTCTTGCCCAGGATCTATCCTCAAAAAGTCTCAGGGTGATTCAGCCCCACAGCAGCAGGGGCGTGACACCTTCTGTCCTGAAGGCTGATAACCGGTGACGTGGACAGCTGTGGGGAAGATGCTGCCTAATTCCACACCCAGTGCCTGCATGTCTAGTGAGAGCCTGCCTATCCCTATGGGGCACCCCAAAATTAGCTCCACCAAGAAGCCTCCCCCACCTCCATTCTCCGCAGAAGACACTCGACATGCTTGGCTACAGGTCCTGTTTGCTCTGCTATTATCCCTATCACCTGGTCCTGTCTGTTCAATTGTCTCACGTGAACAGAGAGACCATGTCTCATTCAGCCCCATTTCCCATGGATATTAATAAACATTCATTGAATCAATTAAAAATTCATGTAATAATCTATCAATGCATGTCTCTCTGTGAGGTAAAGAAAGCATCCTGACTGTAAATATAACTCTTGTGTTAAAAGCCGGGTGCAGTGGCTCATGCCTGTAATTCTAGCACTTTGGGAGGCTCAGGAGGGTGAATCACCTGAAGTCAGGAGTTTGAGACCAGCCTGACCAATAAGGTGAAACCCCATTTCTACTAAAAATACAAAAATTAGCAGGGCACGGTGGCATGTGCGTGTAGTCCCAGCTACTTGGGAGGCTGAAACAGGAGAATCGCTTGAACCTGGGAGGCGGAGGTTGCAGTGAGCCGAGATCACGCCACAGCACTCCTGCCTGGGTAACAGAGCAAGACTCCGCCTCAAAACAAACAAACAAACAAACAAACAAATAAAAAAGTTCTTACAGATTATCTGTGGCTTTTATTCCTTTATTCTACCATTAAGTTGTTAGCCTCTCCTATGTGCCATTTGTTATAAAAAAATCAGCTGTCATTTTTTTGGAGACTGAGAAGTCTCCTGATCTGTCCATTGCAAGCTGAAGACCCAGGAGAGCCGGAGTTGTGGATTAGTCCAAGCCCCAAGGCTTGAGAACCGGGGGAGCTGCTGGTCTAAGACTCAGTTCAAGGGCAGGAGAAGATCAAGATCTCACTCATGCAGTCACACACAAAGGAGGAATTCTCCCTGCTGGTGCCTTTTGTTGTATCCAGGCCTTCGATGGATTTGATGATGCCAACCACACAGAGGAGGGCAATGTACTAACTGAGTTCAGACATTCAAATGCGAATCTCATCTGGAAACACCCTCACAGACACATTCAGAAATAATGTTCAATCTGGGCACCTCATGGCCTAGTCCATTTGACCCATAAAACTTACCATTACCATCATTAAAATTACATATGTTATGCATATTTTGTCATCATAAAAATTTACATTCTGAAAATAAAGTACAGTGTCTTAGCCCATTTGTGCTGCCATAACGAAATACTTGAGATCGAGTGATTTACAAAGAACAGACAATTATTTCTCACAGTTCTGGAGGCTGGGCAGTCCAAGGTCCTGGTGAGGGCTTTTATACTGCATTCTCATGTGGCAAAGGCAGGAGGGCTGGAAGGAGAAAGCTAAAGGCTGCATGAAGCCTCTTTCCTAAGGGCCTTAATCCTTTCAAGATTAAGGATCTTAATCTTGAAATTAAGATTCAAGATTGAAGAGCTGTCAAACTTGAAGAGCTGTCATGCCCTAATTGCCTCTTAAAGGTCATCCCTTTTAATACTACCATGCTGGCAACATCTGAATTTTGAAGAGGACGTATTCAAACTATAGCAGCAAGTTTAATTTGGAAATAATTCTACTTAAAAAAAAAAAGTTAGAATTGAGTAATAAGACCCTGTATATTCCCTCTCTGGATGCAACAACGGGGTACATTAAGTCCTATCCAGGGGGCAGTCTCTCTTACTCTCTCTACTCCATCTTAGAAAATCAGCAATAATTTTCTGTCCACTCCATAATCCCATTTCACCAATTGCCCAAAATACCTACAGTAGTTACTTAATTATGTTTCCTGACAGTAGAGCGAGCCTAAAGGTAGGTGCCAGGCAGAGATATCTGTGGGGTGGCCCAGATCTGGAGGGTCACAGAGACTCAGGCACCGCACAGCAGAGACACTGAGGGTCACGAGCTCACTCAGATGAGGGACTTCAGCAGATCTTTCTCTCCTGAGTAAATCAGGTACAAAGAAATCAAGTTCTTATCATCAGAATAGACAAACAAGGACTTTAATCTCCTCAGCTGAACCCCACTGTCCAGGGAAGAGGTCTCTGAGCCCAAGCCCAGGTGAGGGTGGGGTGAGAAGATGAGCGAGGACACAGATTTGCATGGAGGCCCCGCCCTCCTCTGAGGCAGAGGGGATAATAGAGGGCTGGGGCAGGCCCAGTGCTGGGGTCTCAGAAGGCAGCGCTCTGGGCACGTCTCCACCATGGCCTGGACTCTGCTTCTCCTCATCCACCTCGCTCAGGACACAGGTGACGCCTCCAGGGAAGGGGCCTCAGGGACCTCTGGGCTGATTCTTGGTCTCCTGCTCCTCAGGCTCACCTGGGCCCAGCACTGACTCACTGGAGTGTGTTTCTCCCTCTTTCCAGGATCCTGGGCTCAGTCTGCCCTGACTCAGCCTCGCTCAGTGTCCGGGTCTCCTGGACAGTCGGTCACCATCTCCTGCACTGGAACCAGCAGTGACGTTGGTGGTTATAACTATGTCTCCTGGTACCAACAGCACCCAGGCACAGCCCCAAACTCATGATTTATGGTGTCAGTAATCGGCCCTCAGGGGTCTCTGATCGCTTCTCTGGCTCCAAGTCTGGCAACACGGCCTCCCTGACCATCTCCGGGCTCCAGGCTGAGGACGAGGCTGATTATTACTGTTGTTCATATACAACCAGTAGCACTTTCCACAGTGGTCCAAGTTCATGGGGAACTGAGACCAAAACCTGCCCTGGGCTCTCAGGCTCCCTTTCTGCTCTGAAGATGCTTCCTCACCCTGTGCAAGGGGCTTCCTGCAGCACGGCCTTCAGAATTCTTCTCTCTCTGCTCCTCTCCTTTCCCACCATGAAGTCCAAAAGGAAACCTGCCCTGTGGTTTCTCATCCAGGACAGGGACAGCTTCCTGATGCTTGTGTGCTGTGGTCCCTGAATGTGCAACTCTTCCTAGCTCTTCAAATGCAGGGACAGTGACAAGGAGCTGCCTGATTGGTGCAGTCATTGCTTTTTTCAGTGTCTCTCCACCCTAAATGCATCACCATCTCCCACACTGTGGGTAGAATTTTAGCCAACTACATTCTAATGATTATCGCCACAACTTTGGTCTTAGAAATAACAGTGCAGCAAACATCCCTATGCAGCCTCCTTTGAGTTCCTGTGTGAATATGACCATAGGATTCATTTCTAAAAGTGAAACTGCGGGTCAGAAAGATGTGTGTTTGTAATTTTCTCCCATTGTTGTCAGATTCCCCCAGAGGGGTTCTACCAATTTTCAATGCCAGTTGTAAAGTACTTGTTCAGAGTACACTGTTGAAAGTGTAAATTTCTGCCAACCTGCCAGACTCAAAAATGGTACCTTGTTACAGTTTTACTTTTGAGTCTCCTCTTCTGCTTAAGATTGGGCCTTTTCAGAACTAGTTCAGTACATTTTCTTTTTTAGGATTTGATAAACTTTTTCTTAAATATCCAGATAAGGAGAATTTGAGTCTTCGAGGCCAGGCTCGGTGGCTCACGCCTGTAATCCCAGCACTTTAGAAGAGTAGGACAGGCCAATTGCTTGCTCCCAGGAGTTGAGATTAGCCTGGGCCTCACAGTGAACTCTCATCTCTATTAAACTAAAGAACATAAAAATAAATTTTAAAAAGAATTCGTTTAGTCTTTGTGGCTCAAGAATCAACCTTGGGGATATTCCATAGGTACGTATAGCATCATTTACAATGCAAACATTTAAAATGATAGGCCGGGTGCGGTGGCTCAAGCCTGTAGTCCCAGCACTTTGGGAGGCCGAGACGGGCGGATCACGAGGTCAGGAGATCGAGACCATCCTGGCTAACACGGTGAAACCCCGTCTCTAGTAAAAAATACAAAAAAACTAGCCGGGCGAGGTGGCGAGCGCCTATAGTCCCAGCTACTCGGGAGGCTGAGGCAGGAGAATGGCCTGAACCCGGGAGGCGGAGCTTGCAGTGAGCTGAGACCCGGCCACTGCACTCCAGCCTGGGCGACAGAGCAAGACTCCGTCTCAAAAAAAAAAAAAAAAGAACATGCTCATATCATCTATTTGATTGGATCATGGGTTTAAGACAGCCGTGGGTCACAATCACATAACATTTTTCTGCATTGCTTGCTCTGAGTTTTGGGAGAGCTTTAATTTATCAGGAATAGACTCCTCTTAAGGCAAAAGTCTGAGGGAGTGGGAGGGGCACGTGGGCCGGAAAGCTTGTACCACAGATAGAATATCCAGGGCAGGCTCAGAGAGAAGGATCCTGATATCAGCATTTGACTGAACCCAAAGACAGAAGAGAACATGGAGGTTCTGAGAATGACAAATAAACAAATAGTTTAAGTTTTAAATGTACTGAATATTTTTATAATCCTTGAAAATTCTAGAACAGAATTCAATAGTGGGATAAGGAAGAGTGCTTGAGATGTTAAAACTATAAAGACCCCAAGGCAAGTTGTCAGGAAAACAACAGCACCTTTTTGTTGTAAATATGTTTATGCTGCAAATCATCCTTTTATATATATATGTGTGTGTGTGTGTGTGTGTGTGTGTGTGTGTGTGTGTGTGTGTGTGTGTATAAGTAAACATCCCTTGGGACATCCTTCTTCCCTACAGTCAAGATCACCTCACTCCACAAGGGAACCTAAACAAAATGTCATATCAAATAGAAAAAATAATGCACCTTGTATAACCATTACAGAGTCTCTATTTGCATATCAAAATATGGATGCTTAATGTTAACATTGGAAATAGTATTTTAATATGCATATGAGATCAATTTTCTTTAGACTATTTTTGTCTGTGATTTATCTTTCTTAATAAGGACATACTCTTCTCTTAGAACAATTTAACTTAATATACTTTTGTTGTATTTTCTGTATCATTTCTGCTTTTTTCTAAACACTGACAAATATATCCCAAGGCTACTGATTAATAAATTCAAGTAATGAGTATTTGACTTAGGTAAATTATTTCAAGAGCGGACAGATGTGATTTCCCTACATGTACCTCACAGATGTTGCTGATGCTGACTCGCTCTTCTCTTCTAATCTTAGCAAATGAAGTGGGAAATTTGACTTTCCTGAACACCCAGATGACAACAGCAGAGAGGAGGTGAAACCCCCAAAGCTGTTATTCTTTAAATCCTCAGGATCGATAGACCTGGAGAATCACCCACACTTGAGTGGGATGACATATAAATGAGAGTTTGGTCTTAGGTGCTGAGTTAGTTCAGGATTTGGGTTGTTGGGATGGGGTGAATGTGCTTTACAAGTGAAAAAGACATGAGTTTTGGAGTCTGTAGGGTAGAGAGTTCTTGACTGAACTGTGTCCCCCAGATCTGGGTTGAGTGACATCCCACCATGAGGAGTCCCAGAGAAGTAAATTTGCATAAACACCAAACATGCAGTGCCCCACCGGGCCTGAGAGGAAATAAGAGAGGTCTGGGAGCCCAGCTGTGCTGTGGGCTCAGGAAGCAGAGCTCTGGGCTCTGTGTCTTACCATGGCCTGCACCCTTCTCCAGCTCCCCCTCCTCAGCTTCTGCACAGGTGCTGCCCCCAGACCCTGCCCCAGGCTCAGCCCTCGCAGGGCCCTGAGCTGGTCCTGCCCTGAACCCTGAAAGCTCTGCATTTTCTGAGCTCAGCCCAGGCATAGCCCCAGGGTGATACCACTGGAAATGTGTTTGCTATCTTCAAGCCCCCTCTCCTGTCCTCTCCTGCAGGCTGTGTGGCCTCCTATGAGCTGACACAGCCACCCTCGGTGTCAGTGTCTCCAGGACAGACAGCCAGCATCACCTGCTCTGGAGATGTACTGAGGGATAATTATGCTGACTGGTACCAGTGGAAGCCAGGCCAGGCCCCCGTGCTGGTGATATATAAAGATGGTGAGCGGCCTTCTGGAATGCCTGAGTGATTCTCTGGGTCCACCAGAGGGAACACGACCATCCTGACCATCAGCAGGGCCCTGAACAAAGATGAGGCTGTTACTCTTTTTCTGAGGATGAGGGCAATCCCACAGTGACACAGGCAGATGGGGAAGTGAGACACAAACCCCTTTTTCATCTGTGCTATCTTCTTCCTCCAGCACCAGGAAGACTGTGGACCAAGCCATGAGCAGGTCTGGCCAAGTTCTAATGGATCTGAGACCTCCAGGCCATCCTTTTGTCCAGCCCTACAGGTTGGCTCTGCAGAGGGTGGATCAGGAGTGGATTTAGGGCTGCTATAATCAGACTTTACTGGTGTTTTCAGGCGTTGGGAGTGACTTGGGAACATAAGAACTGGATGGAAGATGAGAGAGATGTAGAGAAACATCACTTGGCCTTAGATTTCCTACAATGGTGACTGGGTCACTCCTTCAAAATATCCTATATCAGTCCCAACAAATGCCCAGCTCAGTTCAATACCTGAGCTTCCAGTCTTCCATGGCAGTCTGGGATTTTGAACAGGAAAAGCTGAGGAGACGGCACTGTGGCATCTGCCTCAATACCCTTTTCTGAGCTCACCAACCCTCAACTGTTGGGAGCTTCTAGGAGCTCAGGGCTGTGCCCTCACTGGAAAGTGCTATTGTTTCCAGAAAACTTCCTTCCTCATATTTAGGTCCAGTTTTGAGAGTTTTCGTTGAATGATGGCCTGGGACCAAGAACCCAAGGCCCCGCCTTAATACAGGATGACACTGAGTCTTTCCAGCTTGCAACCTCCCATTGTTGATGCCTGAGGTGTAAGTTGCAGCCCTATGATGGGTCAGGGTATCTTGTGAGTGGTGCCTTCCTCACTCCATCTAGGTCATCTGTGCATGCAAATCTTTATCTCAGAGTCTATTTCCAGGAAACGCAAACTAAGATGGCCAGCTCTCATCAAAATGAGCCACCATAGACCTGAGGTGGCCACTATACACTGGAATGCACCAGCGAATTCCCTCAGTTTCCATTGTGAGCATCCAAATGCCCAACTACATCTGAGTGTTCCTCCTGTTCTTACGAAATGAAAAGGGAGCCTGACATACCTGGTGCTCTGAGTCCTGAAGGAGAGGTGGAGTCAGATCCTCCTGCAAGAAATCCATGGAAAGGGGAGCTGCCTCACCCCATACAGGGACCAGAGATACTCCCACAGGGGCAGCTGTAGAATGGACGCTGCCCACCTCCACCCTGCACATCCTGCACAATCACTCTTTTCACCCCTCCTTCAGCTTATCAAAGTTGACGTTGATGAAGCCAGCACAGCTCACCCTTGGCAACTGGACTCCTTCAAGCCTCCATCAACCACACAATCTCAACATAAAGAATCTCCCCAAAATAAAAATAGTAACAGTATCTATGAAAATGTCTATGAAATATCTCACAAATAATTTTAGATTGTGTGCATGTGTAAATATTATTTTTCACACATTGGGTTAAATAAAATACATTATTGAAACTAGTTTACCTTTTTATTTTTTATGTCTAATAGGGTAACTAGACAGTAGTATTCACATGAGGCTCACATCATGTTGTGACTGTGCAATGCTGGTCTGGTCTTACCCCTTCAGATGACAGGTGCTTTGGAGTAACCTGCTTCAGGCCCGTCTCCACCTGTAGGACATATGTGTGAAGCCAGGGAGAGGCATGGGTGGAAGAGAAATGAGGACCGGCTGTTTATGCAAGTGACTGAGTCCTGGAGCCCTGACCCTGCTCTGTCTTAGTTGTGTCACATCTATCTCACTTGAGACCACTGCTGGCCTGTCTGAGCTCACAAATGGGGGGATCTGGCAGTTCTGGCAACATGGTCGCTTGATGTCCAGTGTTATCCTGTCTCTCCCAGGGCCCAGTAAGACAAAAGGAGCTGTTTTGAGAAAGGGAAGTAATGCTGTACTGAACATGACATGACCTTCTTCCAAAACCCCAGGAGTCTACATTGGGATTCTCCAATGGGGCTTGCCATGTCCAGGAGGTTTCAGTTCCCACAGTAGAGTCAGCTGGATTCTCTGGCCCCAACAGCAGGGCACTCACAACCCTGCCTGCACCTGCTGCAGAGCCTCAATGCTCTGGGCCTGGAAAACAATGGGTGATATTTATGGCTCCTGATATGTGGGTTGAGCCACATCCCCAAGTGTAAAATATGCTACCACTAGACCTTTATAGACCTTGTGCCTCTTTCTTCCTGAGGGGAACTGAAGGGTGTAATAACACGTTGTTTATTTTGTAGAAGATTCTCAGCTGCTCCAGACAACTAAACTCCCAATTTCAGCTAATACGGGGGAGGAAACATCTTCATTTATTTCCCCCTCTGAAAACTGTGTGGATCTCACAAAAGCTTGCAATAGGCCATGCCCATTATGTACATGTGATTCAACTCTGATGTCCAGATGGTCTGAGCCCCCGTGATGATACCATGATAGGGAATGGAGAGCTGATGATGCTGGGCAGAAAATTGTGAATGTATACTGTTGTCCATCCCATGTGATTGCGCACTGATTCTGATCCTATTCTCTGAGGGTAATAGACAAGACCTCAGTATCTGCTTCAACAGTGTAACTGTGCACCTGCAGACATAGCATTCTGTTCCAGGAGATCCCCATCTGGCACAGATATTGCAAATGCCTCTATTGCCTGTATGGATCTGTGCAAACCCAAATTCATCTTCCAGGATCATTCAACTATTGTAGAGATCAGTCCAGTAAACTGAAAATAAGGATCCCAGAAGTGATTACACATACTTCAGGAGAGAATAGAGTTGTCTCAGAGGGCACTGTCCTGTTGAAATTCCTCTGCTCCTTGGGAAGAAACAGCCCCGAAAGGGCCCCAGGGGCTGTGTCTCATCTGGGTTCCTGGATAAGGCATAACTCCTTACTGTAGTGAGATTTCATAGAAGCTGCAGGTGAAGTGGAAACACCATCTTTGGTTCATGATTGGGATCTTCTTTTTATCACACACTCGTCATTTTGTCCACAATGTTCAACTTTCCAAATAGCTGTCTAATAGATACAGAAGTTCCATGTGGGTTGATGAAAGCTCTGGGGTTGGATAGTGGTGATGTTTGCATATTTTTACTGTACTTATTACTGCTTAATTACATACTTAAGAATGATTAAAAGGGTAAAATATTTTGTTATGTTTATTTTACCATAATAATAATATTGCATACTCTGGAAGCAAAGTAATACCAGTTTAATTTTAAAATTATACAGCTGTTAAAAATGGAAAGAATTGTGTACTAAGCACCATTTTCTCTGTTCTATATGCTACAACTCAACTTTATCTGTCTTTCTCTAATTAACAATGATCTCCTCTCTGGTCCAAGGTCACACATTTCCAGTCTTCCAGGAATGTCTATTGATTCTGCTAATTTGTTGCCAGGAAGAATCCTCAAACTTCTCATGCTCATATTTGAGTGTCAGGTGTCTCCAGCCAGCATTTCTAAACCAGGATCCTTTGACAAGACTTGTGAAGAATTTTGTAAAAAGTACCCCCCAAGATGACAGTGTTCACTGTTGGCAGCAGGACTGTTTCCACACAGTAGGGCTATGCTGGGTGTGGAGAGGAGCCGTGCACACTTTGCCTACGGGGCAGATTCTATGCTGCTGACTCTGATCCCTGTGTTTGGAGGACCGTGTCCACTGCTGAGTCTACATCTGAATTTGATTCTCAAGAAAAAGGTCATTCATAGCTGTTGGACACTGAGTCACATGGAGGGACAGATGGTGGCTGAGGGCACCTTATCACTGATGTGCATAAGGGGATTAGATTTGCTGGTGGAACAGGAAGATGAAGAAACCTGTGGCTCTAAACATGGAATTTCCAGCTCTCAGTCTCTGCTGTCCGTGCTCCCTCAGCTGTATGTTCCTGGGAGATGTGGACCACGTGTGTTAGAGGTGAAGGGGATTGGGAAGCCTTCATGGTCTCTCTCACCATCTCCCTTGCTTGTCTAACACATTCTTCTACACCTACTTTATTACAGCTTCTGCTCTACAAGCATGCCTGACCTCTAAATTAGAGACTTGTGAAAGTGCAGACAGATGCAGGAACTCATCCATCTGGAGACTTTTCCACCACTTGACCCACTGAACACATCTCTGCAAGCCTCCGAATTTCAAGTGACAGGATTTTGGGATTTCAAAGAAAACTCAATCTTTGGATGAACCACAATACAAGAGGGAAGCATCACACATTCCCCTGCTGCTTGGGCCTCAGTGAGGACTGACTCAGCCAGTCTCAGTGTCCTGGAGACCTCCTAGGAGATGTGTACTAGAAAAGTCTTTTCAGTACAAACTGGGGCAGGTAAGGGGCCCTTGCTCTGGTATTCTGCTCCCTGATAATTTGGTTTTCAGAGAACAACAAAGACCTGTGATTCCAGGAAGTTCAAAGCCCACAGATAAGGTCTCCTCATTCTCCTATGACAGCCCGAGCTCTGCATTCCAGAAATAAAAGAGCATCTTCCCAGCATGAAGAGCCAGGAGCAAAGAGCAAGCTTCTCACAGGGGTGAGCAGGACAGAAGCCACCTTGGTCAGTGGGAAGGAAACTTGCTCAGCTCACATCTGACTCAGAACAACTCAGTCACACCTGTGCAGGGTCACCTGCATGTGAGCATCATTCATTTGCTGCAGGACTAAATACCTTGTGTGGCTCTTGGGTAAAATCTTAGTACAGGTGACATTTCTCTGTCTATTGCTTCAGCCCGTGTTTTTCATAAATCACTGTAGGACGCTTACATAAGGTAGGCATGTCAGGTGTGGGATGTATTGAATAGGAAAAGCACAGGCTTCCTGTATCAATGCTCATGTCTTATATTCATGGCCATATCTCATGGAAATGGAAAAAAACAAACAGAAAAGAGTATTATACTCTGCTCAAAAAAGCACTAAGAAAATGCTATCGTATTGCTATGTCTACAACGTATTAGTTGAGCTAATGGAACATTAACTTAGATACATCAATTTTATGGGGGGATTCCTAAACCTTAAACATTGTGTGAAAAATTTTGTCAGGTTGAAAGATCATTAAAACGCCAAAGTTTGATTATAATCTGGAGTCTTTTACTTTGGGCTTCAACTGGCCAATGAGTGCAGGGAGCTGGCTGCCCTCCCAGGCTCTGACTGACTCCATGTCCAGGTACAGCTGCACACCCCACAGGCAGCTGGAGGAACTGACAAGAGGAAGCTGTTTGCATCAGAGCCTCAAAAATTTGGCTCAGGATTTTCCCATGTCCCTCCCCAAGCCCAGGCTGGTTCCAGAACACTAACAGGAGCTCATCATTATGGATCTAAGACTTCTCTGATCTTGCTCTTCTTTCTTCCTTCCCCAGTGACCTTGGAATCGTCACTCCCTCTCATAGGCCCTTCTTTTCCTTGTCAAGTGCACTCCCTGAATTCTCTGCTTCTGGGTCAGCAAATCTCTAGAACTTCAGGGAAAGCAGAGCTGGGTCACCCACATGGGGCCCTAGAAAGCTGGCTAAGTACCAGACACACAGGTAGTAGGGTGGGTCCCCACAGAACTGCATAGTGGGCATCAGGTAGAAGGGTGGGACCAGGAACCACTCCCTGAGTGTCCTTAGGGCCAGGTGAACTAGAGAAGGGCTGGGACCTGGTCTGGACCCACGCAAGCCACACCTGTCCCCACACAGTAGCATCTTCCTGGAGGTGATTGATGATTCTGTTTGTTATGCTGCCCCAGATCACCTAATTTATTACCAGTGAATTTCACACACTACACATCATGCCTGTCCCCAAATTCTTCACTTGTGAGCAAATGTCACATCTGACCTGAACTGGTTTACATCCCAGATCCCCTTCAGGCCTCCCACTGTCCTTTCAGATCCTCACACACCCGAGACCCTTCCCCGCAGGGCACAGACACAGCTCTCTGCACATGCTCTCATCACTTATTTCTTCACTGTTTACTGAAAGGAGCTCCACGGACTCCTTCAAGGACACCTTTTCCAAGCACTGAATTTACAGCAGCCGGCCGGTCAGCTTCTGTCGGAACTTTCCATGATTGTCTTCAGAGAGCTTACAATTCCACGGTTTTTTTTTTTCTATCATCTTTTGACTGGTTGATTTCTATTAATCATTGCATTATCAGTCAGAAATGTTTTTTCACTATAAGAACACGTGAGGCAGGAACCAGGGAGCATCCAATTTTCTCCCACAAAAGTAAATCTGCATGTCCTTGGTGGTTGTAATCCAGATGCTCACAAATTCCATAGGAAGCTTGAATGTTTGTAACTCTCCATTGCCTTTCAATGCGATGTTGACTTTGCTTTCATTGTTGTTGATGCAAGACTTCAGCATGGCTGCTGCAGCTGCAGTTATCACACCCATGTTCAAGAGAAAAAGCAAAGTACAAATCCAATCTAGTCCGTCCTTCACGGTAGGAAAAGTTCCCTGAAAAGAACCTCAGCCACCTGACTCTTACATCCCATGGACCAGCGCTGGGCTACTTGGAAACTCCTGGGGGAAGCAACTGGAAATTTGCCTGGTTTTCAGTTGAATAGAGGGGATGACACACAGGTAGATGGTGTAGGGAGTATCTGCTGGGTCTGTAAACCCAGTGTGCCTACTGCACTGACCCAGCAACAGGACAGGAAAGTCCTCAGAGCAAGGACTGTGTATTCCTCACGCTGAATTCCTAAAATGCTGTCTTGCCAGGACAGAGTGGGTTAGGGTGAATATTTGTTGGGTGAATGAGCTTCTGTCTCTGTTGTATTGCAGGAGTCACCACCAGCCCACATTGGCACTGTATTTATAGCCAGAACCAGTCACAGCCACCCCTGAGTCCTGCATCCCCCAGTACCAAGCCACAGTTCCCCCTCAGGACCATCCACCACTCAGAGAGATGTGCAGGGAGCCTCAGGAGGGCCCTGTCACCTCCTCCTCCACGTGGGAGCGTTTATATTTCCATCAGGAATCTGAGCGCCTTGTGCCAGGTCCTGAGGCAGGAAGGGGCCACACCAAGAAGAGGAACTTCTTTCCATGAGGTCAGCAGTCCATGAATGAAGGAATCAGGGACCTGAGCAGCAGATTCTGAAGCTACACCTGGACCCAGGAGACCCCTGAGCCTCCAGCTGACAGTGTAGAGAGGCCACCAGGGGGCAGCAGAGAGTAACCCGACAAAAACACCCGGGAATTAGTGGGCCTGGCATCAGGGAGATGCTGACATGCAGAGAGGGTCAGTGACCATGACTCGAGACCTGGAGGGAAAGAGGTTCTCCTTTTCTTAGAGTATTTGTCCTTCACACTGGTGTTTAAATTCTTCTGACTTCCTGGTTCTAAGATCTGACTCTTGGAGATGGTGCTTATTTTTCTGACGCAGATTCAGGCATTTTTCCTCTTCCCATTGCCCGGCCCCCATCCCACAACCACTCTTGCCATCCCATTCTGTAGTCACACATGTCCTGCCTCCCGGCCCTTCGCTCTGGGAGCTCCTGTCCTGCAGACACAGGGGCTTCTCCTTCCCTGGCCACTCCTCAATGTCCACTGTCCCCGGTCTTTCCCAACTGTCCCGGGGAACCTGCCAAATCATAGCTCTTGATTTCCTTATGAGGCACAAAATACTTGCTCATTAATCTTTTGTTGACTTAAGATTTATCCATTGATACATTTTCCCAGCAACTGAAGACAACTTAATTATAATAAACATTCACTACCAGGGTCTTGGAGTTTGCAGCCCCCTCTCACTGTCTCATGAAGCCAACATTTCCTTCACTTCCTGATCTGTCCCTGGCCCTGGCAGCACCCTGGAGATACTGAGGCACAGCACCTATGACCTGGCACTAGAACTCACAGCCAAGGCAGAAACTTACTACATCAGATGGATCATCCAACACTCCATGTGCACTTGGCAACCGAGAATTGCATTCTCATTCTCCCCCAGCACTTAGGAGCTGTGTCCTGGGGTGGGGCCTGTACCTGTCCAAGGCTTGTGCTGTCCTCTGTAGAGCAGGAATGAAGAGGGTCCCTGCACTGGGCTCTGCATGTGTCTTCAACATGGATTTAGGCCTATACCAGACATCTCACATCTGACGTAAAATGGTTATGACCAGGACATTTCTAGAGACACAGACAAAAGCTAACCACCTCCCTCCTGAGCCAGGATGGAAGGGAGGAGGGGACTGTGGACCCCAGGTAATTCCCCCATCACCACTATGATTCTAGCAACATCTTGAACAGGGCCAAGCACTATCCCATAGGAAGGACTTTATATCCCCTAGAAAATAGAGAAACTCAGCTCTGAGCTTTTGCCTGAACAGGCCAGCCCAGGAGCAAGGCTGGGCACCATTTGGGTAAAGATGAGAGCCCAGACTATGGGACCAGTGGTTGGAAGAAAATCCCATGGGCTGAGGGGGTGGGTAAGCAGGGGCCACCCCTCCTCTCTCTGTTTCCTTTTGGGCTGAGTCCTTCACTGGAAACCACAGATCTCCTCCAGCAGCAGCCCCTGACTCTGCTGATTTGCATCACAGGCCGCTCTCTCCAGCAGGGGGATAAGAGGCCTGGGAGGAACCTGTCCAGCCTGGGCCTCAGGAGGCAGCATTGGCGGTGCCTCAGCCATGGCCTGGATTCTTCTCCTCCTCGGCCTCCTCGCTCACTGCACAGGTGCTGCCCCCAGAGTCTCACCAACCTGCCCAGCCCCAGGGCTCTGGGTCCAGCGTGGCCCTGACTCTGAGCTCAGCGGGGCCCTGCCTGTGGTGGGCAGGACGCTCATGACCCTGCTGCAGGGTGGGGGGCTGTTGGGACTGAACTCCCCCCACACTCTGCTCAAGGGCTTGTGAGAGCCTGAGCGGCTGCACCTGCCAGGAGAGAGTAGTGGGTTTTCAGTTCAAAGGCTCCACGCAACAGGAAAGTCCATGGGCCACTGGGACTGGGGCTGATTGCAGGGGATACCCTGAGGGTTCACAGACTCTCTGGGGCTTGTCCGGACAACAGGGCAGGGATTTCATAAAAAGCGTCTTTCACCTG